>NW_027133889.1:310827-621654 GCF_037392515.1 Haliotis asinina | reverse complement strand
CAAAACATTTTCCAGTTTTGCTTGCCAGTGAGGCTAGCTGTGCCTGAAAGTTACTAGAATACAAAATAATTCACCAGCCTGAAATCTGAATGTAGAAACTAAGCATTAGATTACTAAAATAGATGAAAATAAGACATTGTTGGCATGGCTTTTTTCATTTAAACTGTTAGTATGCTGACCATGAATCAAACTGTCATGAATCAAAAGTGTATTTTGTTATGTCAG
Organism: Haliotis asinina; assembly: GCF_037392515.1. Taxonomy (NCBI): domain Eukaryota; kingdom Metazoa; phylum Mollusca; class Gastropoda; order Lepetellida; family Haliotidae; genus Haliotis; species Haliotis asinina. The sequence goes on along the minus strand of NW_027133889.1, from coordinate 621,429 downwards.
AGAGTGAGATATGTTTACAAAATACCCCCATGAAAACTAACAAGCCAGTTGGGCCACTGATTGTGGAGAATTACTGGCTCGACTGGATTTTTTATATCGCACATTGGCCGACACAAATCCTGAAAATATTTGATATTCATGTTAAAGTACCCAGAAAAAACGACTGCAGCAAAATGATGCAAATACTTCTTCGTAACTTCTGAGTATATCTACTAAACTGAGGGCCGCAGAATCCCTGAACTGACAAAATTATGTCTTACAAACATTAAAACAAATCTCGTTGGCTGTGATCAGGTATTTTCATTCCCTGTTCAATACAGTGTCCAACAGTTTTGCCAATCAGTTCACTGCTGCCTAGAGGGGCAGTGTAAATAAAATGCTGTGCTAATATACTCCTAACATATCTTGATGTCTGTCTGGGCAGAATTTGTTTCTCAGTGTTATGAAAACAACTGAGGAAAGTAACAAATTGAGATAATTGTGATAATAATGACAAAGGCATCCATAGCAACAATAAAGTCAGTAAGAGGTCAAAACATGGCTGTAGTTTTCATAATTCATAGCTATCTACATACAGTTAGAGGAACTTCACTTGTACAAATTCGTCATTTGTACAAATGCTGAAATGCAAAATCCATTTTCAACAAGCTCAGGATTCAGAAATTATAAAAAAATTGAAGCATCCAACCACCATGCCAAGGTAACTAAAATTTCAGATGGTCTTGTCATTGTTCAACCTATGACATGATTGTGACAATTATTTCAATTTTCCATGACTTTTCAGAAAAAAACCCATATTCCATGAGTTTTCCAGGCTTATACGGACCCTGTTATGTATTCAGTGAAACTGATATTAAGTAACTACATATACCCTGATTTAATCACTCTAGCTGCATATACTAAGCTACAAAGGTCATGGTAACCCCAAACATTAGCTCACCGGGGCAAACCCCACTACCATAGGTTCTATATTCACCTGATCATCAGGTTGTCCACATAGAATAACAAATCTTTGGGAAATAAATAATCACACCTAAAGAAGGTTTCACGTCTGCTGAAACATATGTACACGTAACGCTAACAGTTTCATATATCACAGATTCAATAAATAGGCTGCTACAGTAAAAATCTTGTTGGTGTCGAAGATTATTTCCATGCTGAAGATTTGCCCTTGGCTTGAGATGGCTTGTTGCAAGCCAGCTTCCTTTCTACTTTCTTCAACGGCTGAGACTTGGAAGACTGTCCGGCGTCAGACTTGGTCTGAGACGTATCAAGCACCTGTTACAACCAAACAAATGTCAGGGGAAGCTTTCATTCAAGCCTTTACACATGTACATAATCAAATAAGCAAAAGCACGAACTGTCTTGCACTAAATCAGATCTCAGTAAAAAAATTGCAAATAAACATATTTGCTCCACAAGAGAATAGACTCATGAAGATCTTATGTGAAAGTTCTGGGCAAGAGTTGCATGATCCCCAGGGAGTTCAGACTGACAACTGAAAGTGCAGTTGAGATTGATATCCAATGATTGAGGGAAAAAAATACTAGCACCTTGAACATGTACTAGTTTGTGTATCCCAGTCGTATAGACAGATGCTCATGCTATTGATCATTGAATTACAGACACGTTACAGCTGAAATATTGCTGAGTGCCGCATTAAACAACAAACAAACAGACACTAGAGTATAAGACAATAAGCTCTCAACAGCCTCATATTGCAGTAGACATACAGCCACTTTCATCACTTTATATTGCTAGTAAATTTACAACAGTATATATAAGTCTAAATGGTCATTATTAACATTGATTCAGAAAAAGACAAAATTCTGTAATTTTCAAAAAACTCAAACAAGTAAACATAACATTCCAAAGACATTCAGAGAGTTGATATTTGTCTTTCCTCCCAATTCCAAACATAGATCAAGTTAAAATGTAAAGGAAGCATGAAAGAGCTGCTTTCTGTACACATAGTACAGACCTTGCCCTGTGCAGCTGGGTTAGCTCGGGCTGTTGGAGGTTTCTTCTGGTTGACAGAGACAGCTGTTTTCGTCTTGCGTCCAGACCGTGGTGATTGTTTCCCTGTCACTGAAGCACTCTTCTGTTCACCCTCTGTGTGTTCTGGAAAGCTGAAAGTAGTCCCTCACGTTAGGTTGGTACGTATTAGTCAATGAGCAGTTTGGGTCCAACACTGATGTGAGCAATACTTCAGGTGTATCATAAAGCAGGGACATCAGAAATGGCCTCCACACATTATGTATAGGAGAAAACATGCCTCCGAGGTTTTGGTACAGAATGTAAAACCAGAGGGGGAGGGGGAGGGGGAGGGAAATCTTGAGGGGCAGACTTGAAAGCTGAAAGTAGTCCCTCGCATTAGGTCTGGTATGAGTAAGTCAGAGAGTGGTTTGGGTCTATTACTGATGTGAGCAATACATCAGCTGAATCATACAGCAGGGACATCAGAAGTGATCTCCATACATTATGTATAGGAGAAAATACTGGACGGGGAGGGACTTCCTGACCCAGATGGTTTTACATTGTATACCAAAACCCAGGAGAAGTGTTTTCTCTAACATATATACCGTCAATGATGGATAATTACAATGTAGATGATCATTTAATGAAGCTACATAACAATAACTGAAGCGCAGTTAAAATCAACTTAATGACAGTAACTATACATAGATAATTCAACCCCAACTTCCTTGGAGGTAGAGCGTCACAAATATGAGAAATGCAGTCCCAGTCTTGTTAGGGAAAACAGTGGCACTTTGAGCTTGAACTTGAATGGTATTTTTCAATTGATTTCAAACACACAAATATCATTTGAATGTTTATCTTCATGTAGAGCTAGGAAAAAATGATTGCAGAAAGTAAAACTTGGGAACAGATCCTACTAATGAAAATTAAAACCTGTCCCGACAAAACAAAAACCTCAAATGCGGTAATTCTGGGAAAACAAGAGATGACCTAACATATTGAGAGAAACGAACTTCATTTTATATTGTGGGAAATCAAACCAATGACAAGTTATTTGGGACTCAAACCACTGACAAGTTATTTTTGAAAGAGCTAGTGAAGGCAAGTGAGGACTAGTGAGTGCTCAAGTTCCTGAAGGTGGGGGCTGGGTTCATGGCATGAAGGTAAGGTCTCTCAAATGAAGGTGATGGCTTAATGAGGGCTTGGGTTGAGATGAATAGACTGACAAAGGCCCGGGTCCTTGGCATGAAAAATTAAGGCTAGATGAGGTTTAAACTATGACTCCAAGGTTTTGGTCTGCAACTGTCACATACTGTTGGGTGTGTCCCTGAAGGAGCTGCAGCAGTCTGTTGACAGAGTCCTCCCCTGAATGCTGGTCCCCTTGCTCTCGGTACTGATCCAGCAGCCGCGAGATCTCAGCTAGCTGCTCTGGGGCCAGCACTCGTGACCCACCTGCAACATTACGGGGGAAGCTTAAGATAACAAATTTCAAATCATACACTACTTTAGTGATTGCAGTAAACAGAATTTACCTTTAGCTGGATGCAGGATTCAATTCTAGAGTATTCTTCAATATCTTTTTAAATTATGAGTGAGTGAGTTTAGTTTTACGCCGCACTCAGCAATATTCCAGCTATATGGCGGCGGCCTGTAAACAATCAAGTCTGGACCAGACAATCCAGTGATCAACAACAACATTGATCTGTGCAATTGGGAACCGATGACATGTGTCAACCAAGTGAGCAAGCCTGACCACCCAATCACCTCTTACGACAAGCATTGTTGCCTTTTATGGCAAGCATGGATTGCTAAAGGCCTATTCTACCCCGGGACCTTCATGGGTCTCTAAACATTAAGTCATGTATGCACTGTTCCTCAGGTTAAATTCTCCTCCATGATGTGAAATAGTTTGTTCAAGATGTCTCATCCAAGCTATGAAGATGAGATAAAACTACCACTATGAGTGACAAAGTCCTGTCGACCTACCCTGTCTGTTAGAAGATTGGTGTGCATCATCCCTCTCTGGTGGCAATGAACCCAGCAGACGGTCTCTCTGAGTCTACAAAAGATACAAGACAGACTCAACTTGTGGAGTTTACTGGAGGGTAGGGAAAAGGGGGGAACACTATTGTCAAAATAAAAGACTCAATGTATTAAGGTTACACAGGAAATGAAAGTGTCACATTTCAATGAAATCTTTATAGTACTGCCATCATCGTACTGACACATAACATATGTCCAGCTGAGAGCAACTTCAGTTTTACACACTTTCTGAGTTCCTATACTATAAATCTAAGATTTTAGCTAAGAGGGAATGAATTCAAGCATAAAAGCTGCAATAGTGACAATAAGGTAAGAGGTTCCTTAAACCAAATAATGTAGCATCAAGGACCCAAACACAACCCATCTGACTCACCAACTGACACTTCCCAGAAGACTCACCACCCGACCCCTCCCACCTGACTCCTCCCACTTCACTCACCATCTGATCCCTCTCACTTGACTCAAAATTCAATCTCTCCCACCCAAACCCCTCCCACCTGATTCACCATCTAAGCCCTACACAACTGGACTCACCATCCAACATCTTCCACCTGACTCACCAGCTGAACACTCCTAACACACCAACTGAACCCTGCCACCTGACTCATCATCTGAATCATCTGCAACCAGACTCACCATCCAACATCTCCCACCTGACTCACAATCTCAATCCTCCCACCATCTGACGCTTCCCACTGACACACCATTCGATCCCTCCTACTTACCATATGATCCCTCAACCACCCAACCCACAACAGTCTGACTCACCATCCAACCTGACTCACCTTCTGTACCCTCTCACCTGACATCTTCCACCTGACTCTCCTACCTGCTTCCCCATGACCCCTTCTAACCTCTCCCACCTGACTCACCATCCAATCCCTCCCATATTACTCACCAAACAGGCCCTCCTACCTCACTCACCATCTGGCCCCTTTTACCTGACTCACATCCGATCCCTTCTGATCACTCCCACCTCGCTAACCGCCTATACCCATCACACCCGACTTACCACCTGGTCTCGAAGCTGCTGCAACCGTTGGAGCTCTCTGTTGAGCTGGGCGGCTTGTGCTGTGTCATTGAGGTCCAGTTCTACTGTAACACACACAGCAAGTGAAAGAGCAGCAAACAGTGGCCAGTGTATCATGATCTGTCTCTGTGTAGCCATAAATGTTTATGGGGAAAAAATGTCCATTTTATGTCCCATGATTGAATGAACATTTTTTTAAGCACTGATCAGTAATACTGAAACCATATCACAGCATCCTGTAGCTATAATAGCCAAACAGGTGGTTGAAATCATGAGTACCTCTGCCACAATAACATGCAATTAGCCTGGTCACAGATTATAACCCAATCTTCATAAACTGTTTCTCATGTCAATGAATGGGTAACCATGTCCTAGTGTATGAAATAGAGTCTGCCCAGTTGCCCGCTGCTTGCTGGTTACATGGTGGGCTTACAACTTCATTTTATAGCTGGCCCTGGGTATATATTTTACCATGTCTCTGACTACAGGTGATATTTTGAAAACAGTTTAGAATTGTGGTAGCTAGACAGCGTCTGTATGTATAGTTCATGATCTGTCAAACCGTAACTTTCACAGATCAGCCTACCCTTTTATCTAACACTAAACGTGAATGGTCTAAACAATGCTTTCAGCGACCAAGTCGTTTTTGTTAAATTTGCTGTTGTGCATGTTTACTTTTCACAAGGAGAGTTACAAATCCCCTGTTTTAATTGCATGAAGAACATGTAGAGACAGACCATTCTTGCCAAAGATACTGACCACTCTGGCTTTGCCTGTTTGTCTCATTCACATGGCAGTGCCAGTAAATGAATCAACAGGGACCACCAAGTTATGCTTTGTAAAATTTGCTTTTGCATATGTTTGCCTCACAATAAGCAATTCTTTGAGAAGAGGTTTAACACCTTACGCCAGTTTCCTATTTTTAAAATACAGGGCCAGCAACATTTTTCAGTTATCAGACCGGTGCGCTTCCTGGCATTTTTACTAATTTCATGCACTGCTGTGTCCTACTTACAATCAGCTGCCAAAGATGACTTGAACATTCAAATTATATACTCATGTTCAGCTGTAATGACAAATCTTCAAGAAAAGATACACAGCAGATTTTGGCTACCTGTCATTTCTCGGGATGTCTCGAGGATATCTGAGCCAACAGGGATGTCATGTTCTGGGGTCTCTGTCACATCCCCCGGGGGTCTGTCAAGCAACTGTGGCAAGAAAATCACAAAGCATGAGATCACTTCAGGACTATTTACAACTGACAAAACAATATAGATCTTTGAAATTTTACAGACACTTTAATAACAGTCCCTGAGGCAGTAACTAAGTAGGTCTATCACACTGAATTGATTTCTGTCCTGAACTTCACTGAATAACAGGTTCACTCCCAAAGAGGTAGGTCATATGATATACGCATTAGATCTGAGAGTGACCACTTGAAATAACATCTTCAATATCTTCAGGGTATACCCTCCGATAAATCTCCACTATTCATCTACGTCTCAGTCTGATAATTATATTACCTCCCTTTGTTGGCGCCACATTCTCACAGTGAGTGAGTGAGTTTGGTTTTACGCCGCACTCAGCAATATTCCAGCAATATGGCGGCGGTCTGTAAATAATCGAGTCTGGACCAGACAAACCAGTGATAAACAACATGAGCATCGATCTGCGCAATTGGGAACCGATGACATGCGTCAACCAAGTCAGCGAGTCTGACCACCCGATCCCGTTAGTCGCCTCTTACGACAAGCTGAGTCGCCTTTTATGGCAAGCATGGGTTGCTGAAGGCCTATTCTACCCCGGGACCTTCACGGGTCATTTTCTCACAGTAGCCAATCAGCTAAGCCACTGGTAGTGGTACAACTGCGTTTGCCAGTGACTACAAAGATAGCAATCGCAGCTGCAAAGGTTCGCTCACAGTGTGACTCAGATTTTGTTGAGATCTTACAGACAAACTGTCAGGTCCGACACTTCAAAAAAATATATGCAAAATCTCCACCTACATCTTTCAGAGTTCCTCTGCATGGTTTGTCTTGCCAAGTTTAATCAGTTAGATAATTTAAATAGCAAAAGTGAGTTGTGTTTGTACACTCAACTTTCCAGCGTAGACACCTGATTGGATAAAAAGCCAGCCAAGGGAGGTCATACAATTATTGGCCCTGTAGATGCATCCAGGGTATAGTGGAGATTTATCAGAATGTATACCCTTGAGATATCTAGGATGAAATAATAGACCGCCCAAGAATGGACACATTCTAAATGACATTAATACGCTGTTCTAAACCTCCATTTATCGCTTTGTGTCTGGGGTTGATTTCCGTCCAATGACACATAGCTCAGAATCATTAACCCAATCATGATTTATGGCTTTTGGTGGTGGTGGGGTGGTTGTTGTTGATGATGATGATGATGATTATTCTGGAGCTGCATGGTCAAATTAATTACAAATTAATGTACAGAGTAAGTGCCTCCCCTCCTCCCTCCCCTTCCTCAATGACACCCCCCAACACACACACGTGTACTAATTGACATCCCCTACCTCCCCTGAACCAAAAGGGTGACACCTCCCAAATCCCAAACCCCAGCCATTATGTACAGTCCCTAAAAAACTTGCAGGAGAGTTCAATGAGCTTGCTAATCACACAACAATACCATTTTGATGTAGTGCTGGAGTTCATTCTGTCGGGATTCATGTTCTGCCACTCTGTCAGCTATCTGGCTGTAATCAGCATTCAACCTGAGACATAGTTCACGCCATATCAGGACACAATGTAGGAATGATGTAACACAAAAAGATGAACATGAACCAACACTCTTGGATCAAACTCAATCATAGCTCTGTTAGTCAGATTTTGAAAACTGTACTTACTGATATTTTGTTGATGCTTTTTGAATGTGCAGAAACTTTCTAAATTATTGTAAGCATAGTCATGTATGACTTTTTTTGTAGTCCTTTCAGATGGATGGAACAAAGTATGTAGTGCTGCCATTGTGTCAAGAATCATACTCTCTCTGTCGACCTAAAACAATGATACACACATCTAACTACCTGACAGTCTGTTACAATGTGTAACTGAATTTTTCTACAGTGCTGGGTTCCCTGAGGGTCTAATACAGTCATACACACATCTAACTACCTGACAGTCTGTTCCAGCGTGTCACTGAGGTTATCTACAGTGCTGGGTTCCCTGTGGGTGTGTCTAGGGTTGTATCCCTCTTCCTCCTGGGACTGGCGGCTCTGCTTCACCGGTGGGGACATAGCAGGATGTGTGTACCCTCCGCGGGGAGTGACCGAGTCTGAACAGAGAAGAGAGTTTATCCAGATGGGTTACCTCATCATATTACACGGGAACTTAAATATGTCTGCTATCTCTTTGAGTGAGTGAGTTTAGTTTTACATAGCTTTTAGCAATATTCCAACAATATCATGGCAAGGAACACCAGAAATGGGCTTGACACTTTGTATCCATGTGGGAATCCAAACCCAGATCTTTGGCATGACCAGCAAACGCCTTAACCACAAGGCTAACCCACCAGCTTGTTGACAAGGTGAAGACTGAGTCAGTATAAACAGTTAACAGAAAGCTAGTTTGTTATTGCTGACAGTGCTAGGGATACCACAGTCTGTTTCTATTGACAATAACAAGACTGTTACCATCATCAGAGTCTTCATAGTCCGACCTGACTTGACTGTCTTTGGATTTCTGCATCTTCCGTTGACTCCGGTGCTTAGACGGCGATGGTGGCACTTGACCCCAAACTTGACTTTGTGAATACACATGACTTTGTTGTTGTGGTGGCTGCAACATGACTGCAGCACCAGGTTGACTGACCAGATTTAATAATGCTTGATTGTGATTGGCTAATGTCTGTAAATGAACACTTTGATTGGCTGGATTGACAGAGCCATGGCTGAGCAAATAGCCATGGATGTTCTGAGGTATTTGAAGCCCTTGATTGTGAAGGTGAGGCAAGAGACTGTCATTTAGATTGAGTTCAGGAAATGTCATTCCTTGTAGTCTGTTGTCCAGAACAGTTCCTGCAGTGTCGACATCACTGGGATGTCGTGGGAGCTGGCTGTTGGATGCCCCTGATGAGAAGGACTGGTTGTGTAGCCCACCACCGCCTGTGACAATGAAGTCTGGAATGCAATCATATGGCATCACAAACACCGCAGCATATGTTGTCAAAGAAGTAGCTGGAATGATGTCCCTGATAAGGACTTATAGCTGTGCACATCATCACACAACATATTCTAGCTAAAGTCTTCTTGAGAAAATAACTGGATTAAAAATTTGTGGATGTCGTCATTTTACGATGCATTTTATATTCTGTATATCTGTATGTACAAACAAAAACAGGTCAATCAGAAACCTCAGGTCAGTTATTTCTGAACATAGCTGAGATAATCTTCATGCAATAGACTTTAGGACTTCCTAAATATGAGATATGTCATAGCTGCATAATATATTCAGCCATGAGTAACTTGGAAAATGGCTAGAGGACTGGGGGAAAGACGTACAACTACCACAAGAATTATTCTGAACTGTTTCCTACTTATGATGGTTACAGATGCTGCACATGCTTACCCTGGTTTCCTTGCTGAGCTGAACTGTTGCTTGTCGGTAAACTGCAAAATACAACAAATCCACGAGATAATCAACATTTTGATTCACACAGTGACAAAATATCCCTAACTCCACAGCTTGTCTTGGTGAAAAATGTTGGTCCACCACATTCCCACTGCACATATCAGTAGGTCACAACTAGCATCTGGTGACCGACTAACTTTTTGAAACACTTTGTCTGTTAATCCCTCTGTGGACCAACCCATTTCTCACTGCACCAATCAGTTTTCATGAGAAGCCATCAGATAGTTAACCCAATTCTTGCTTATTCTTGGTAGCCTTTCATGCTCCCCTATATGGCACTCTTGATTCACAATATTAGGATCTATAACAAAATGTGGCATCTTAATAGACTTGGTAATTTGCCATCCAAAAACTGATTCTGACTTCCTGCCACTGTTCATCGGTCTGTCTCGACATCTCCCTTGTTCCCTCTAACACACCCTATGATCTTCCCTGCACACACTGGTGAGTCTTACCAGCCTGCTGCTCAACCCCACCTTCCTCTAGCCTGACAGGGGGATGTGCTCCCTCCTCTCTACAACCACTCCCTACACACCTGTTGATGTATTCCTCCACCTGGTCTGTCTCTGCCACTCTATGTTGCTCTACCCCACCCTCCTCCAGCCTGACTTGGGGACGTGCTCCCTCCTCTCTACAACCACTCCCTACACACCTGTTGATGTATTCCTCCACCCGGTCTGTCTCTGCCTCTCTATGCTGCTCTACCCCACCCTCCTCCAGCCTGACTTGGGGACGTGCTCCCTCCTCTCTACAACCACTCCCTACACACCTGTTGATGTATTCCTCCACCTGGTCTGTCTCTGCCCCTCTATGCTGCTCTACCCCACCTTCCTCCACCCTGACTTGGGGACGTGCTCCCTCCTCTCTACAACCACTCCCTACACACCTGTTGATGTATTCCTCCACCCGGTCTGTCTCTGCCTCTCTATGCTGCTCTACCCCACCCTCCTCCAGCCTCACTTGGGGACGTGCTCCCTCCTCTCTACAACCACTCCCTACACACCTGTTGATGTATTCCTCCACCTGGTCTGTCTCTGCCACTCTATGTTGCTCTACCCCACCTTCCTCCAGCCTGACTTGGGGATGTGCTCCCTCCTCTCTACAACCACTCCCTACACACCTGTTGATGTATTCCTCCACCCGGTCTGTCTCTGCCCCTCTATGCTGCTCTACCCCACCCTCCTCCAGCCTGACTTGGGGACGTGCTCCCTCCTCTCTACAACCACTCCCTACACACCTGTTGATGTATTCCTCCACCCGGTCTGTCTCTGCCTCTCTATGCTGCTCTACCCCACCCTCCTCCAGCCTGACTTGGGGACGTGCTCCCTCCTCTCTACAACCACTCCCTACACACCTGTTGATGTATTCCTCCACCCGGTCTGTCTCTGCCCCTCTATGCTGCTCTACCCCACCCTCCTCCAGCCTGACTTGGGGACGTGCTCCCTCCTCTCTACAACCACTCCCTACACACCTGTTGATGTATTCCTCCACCCGGTCTGTCTCTGCCCCTCTATGCTGCTCTACCCCACCCTCCTCCAGCCTGACTTGGGGACGTGCTCCCTCCTCTCTACAACCACTCCCTACACACCTGTTGATGTATTCCTCCACCCGATCTGTCTCTGCCTCTCTATGCTGCTCTACCCCACCCTCCTCCAGCCTCACTTGGGGACGTGCTCCCTCCTCTCTACAACCACTCCCTACACACCTGTTGATGTATTCCTCCACCTGGTCTGTCTCTGCCCCTCTATGCTGCTCTACCCCACCCTCCTCCAGCCTGACTTGGGGACGTGCTCCCTCCTCTCTACAACCACTCCCTACACACCTGTTGATGTATTCCTCCACCCGATCTGTCTCTGCCTCTCTATGCTGCTCTACCCCACCCTCCTCCAGCCTGACTTGGGGACGTGCTCCCTCCTCTCTACAACCACTCCCTACACACCTGTTGATGTATTCCTCCACCCGGTCTGTCTCTGCCCCTCTATGCTGCTCTACCCCACCCTCCTCCAGCCTGACTTGGGGACGTGCTCCCTCCTCTCTACAACCACTCCCTACACACCTGTTGATGTATTCCTCCACCCGGTCTGTCTCTGCCCCTCTATGCTGCTCTACCCCACCTTCCTCTAGCCTGACTTGGGGACGTGCTCCCTCCTCTCTACAACCACTCCCTACACACCTGTTGATGTATTCCTCCACCCGGTCTGTCTCTGCCTCTCTATGCTGCTCTACCCCACCCTCCTCCAGCCTGACTTGGGGACGTGCTCCCTCCTCTCTACAACCACTCCCTACACACCTGTTGATGTATTCCTCCACCCGGTCTGTCTCTGCCCCTCTATGCTGCTCTACCCCACCCTCCTCCAGCCTCACTTGGGGACGTGCTCCCTCCTCTCTACAACCACTCCCTACACACCTGTTGATGTATTCCTCCACCTGGTCTGTCTCTGCCCCTCTATGCTGCTCTACCCCACCTTCCTCTAGCCTGACTTGGGGACGTGCTCCCTCCTCTCTACAACCACTCCCTACACACCTGTTGATGTATTCCTCCACCTGGTCTGTCTCTGCCACTCTATGTTGCTCTACCCCACCTTCCTCCACCCTGACTTGGGGATGTGCTCCCTCCTCTCTACAACCACTCCCTACACACCTGTTGATGTATTCCTCCACCCGGTCTGTCTCTGCCTCTCTATGCTGCTCTACCCCACCCTCCTCCAGCCTGACTTGGGGACGTGCTCCCTCCTCTCTACAACCACTCCCTACACACCTGTTGATGTATTCCTCCACCCGGTCTGTCTCTGCCCCTCTATGCTGCTCTACCCCACCCTCCTCCAGCCTGACTTGGGGACGTGCTCCCTCCTCTCTACAACCACTCCCTACACACCTGTTGATGTATTCCTCCACCCGATCTGTCTCTGCCTCTCTATGCTGCTCTACCCCACCCTCCTCCAGCCTCACTTGGGGACGTGCTCCCTCCTCTCTACAACCACTCCCTACACACCTGTTGATGTATTCCTCCACCCGGTCTGTCTCTGCCCCTCTATGCTGCTCTACCCCACCCTCCTCCAGCCTGACTTGGGGACGTGCTCCCTCCTCTCTACAACCACTCCCTACACACCTGTTGATGTATTCCTCCACCCGATCTGTCTCTGCCTCTCTATGCTGCTCTACCCCACCCTCCTCCAGCCTCACTTGGGGACGTGCTCCCTCCTCTCTACAACCACTCCCTACACACCTGTTGATGTATTCCTCCACCCGGTCTGTCTCTGCCCCTCTATGCTGCTCTACCCCACCCTCCTCCAGCCTGACTTGGGGACATGCTCCCTCCTCTCTACAACCACTCCCTACACACCTGTTGATGTATTCCTCCACCCGGTCTGTCTCTGCCCCTCTATGCTGCTCTACCCCACCCTCCTCCAGCCTGACTTGGGGACGTGCTCCCTCCTCTCTACAACCACTCCCTACACACCTGTTGATGTATTCCTCCACCTGGTCTGTCTCTGCCCCTCTATGCTGCTCTACCCCACCTTCCTCTAGCCTGACTTGGGGACGTGCTCCCTCCTCTCTACAACCACTCCCTACACACCTGTTGATGTATTCCTCCACCCGGTCTGTCTCTGCCTCTCTATGCTGCTCTACCCCACCCTCCTCCAGCCTGACTTGGGGACGTGCTCCCTCCTCTCTACAACCACTCCCTACACACCTGTTGATGTATTCCTCCACCCGGTCTGTCTCTGCCACTCTATGCTGCTCCATCCCACCTTCCTCTAGCCTGACAGGGGGGCGTGCTTCCTCCTCTCTGTTGGGGCTGCTGGTCTTTGGCTGGTTTGAGTTGACTATGCTCAGATTCAGTTGACCTGGTGGGTTTGCTGCTTGGCTCTGGGTTACATGGGATATACTTGACACAAATGACCCATTTAGTGGCTGTTGAAACAAGAGAAAATCTAAATGAAAAATCATAAACAAACCACAAAAGATTTCAGCCCTAACAAATGCCTAAATTCCAACAAATTGAGTTATAGAACATTTTTAATTCTCATGAAGTGTAATAAACTCAAAATTGGCCACAATTTCTTTGTACAATTTCAACAGATTTCAAGCAAGGATCTGTAGCAGTGTAAAAACCTTTATCTATTAGTTATCCTTGTCTGTGGTAACACACTGAATAAAGGATGGCATGCCAAGCACTGCTCTGACCTGAGACTTCCTCTGTGGAGTGTTCACCAGCAGGGACACGGCCTCATTCCACTGGCTCTGCATCATGTACTGGAACTTGGTCAGAATCTCCATCCTAGACATTCAACACAAGCTGCTGTAACAACACTACCATGTTACAGAGATCACTTTGGGCCGAGATTTGTGAATTTTTACCCACTGAAATGTCTGATTAAAATTTTAACATGGATAGAACTTCCCATTAGTTATGCATTTTTACACTATGAAATAATATAGAAATATCCAATAACTTTCTTCTGAAAATCCCATTGTTCATATTAAGGAAGAGCTTTCCTCCCACTGAACATTGAATTAAGAAAGATACCTGATGTTGTACAACTACATAATTCTCTGTTCTACATTAGAGAAGGTCTTCAGTATTGCTTGAGTTTAGTATAAAAAATGGGACAGGGTCGCTGACTTAGTTCAAAATTATGACGCAGATCTCATTGGCAGAGTTCAATGTCCATGATGTCAATCACTGGATTGTCATGTCCAGATTCAATTATCTACAGACCACCATCATCAATTACAGTTGCAGTCTGTGGCTTTGAAAACAACAATCAACACCAAATCCATCCATACCATAGGCACTTGACTCTGATATATTTGGAAGTACGACCAAAATATTTAAGATATAGAAAGGTGTGTCAGTAAAATGGCAGTCCAGCTGCCTCAGCTTGTTTTCAGTCTGACAAATGCTTCTGTTGCTTTGATTGTTGAAAAACTACACAATTTATACTCTGTTGTTCCTTGTAAAGTACACAAACATGTGCTACCATGTTTAGACTCACACTGACGACAAGATGAATAGTTAAGAATCCATACAAAACTACAAACTGACCTCTGGGACTCCAGCTTCTGTTTAGAATGCTTCAGACTGGAGTTCTCATTCCTGTACTCCTCTAATCTGGAAACACAGCAGCAACATTAAGTCTGAGGAACAAGGCTACTCAGTATTACGGCTATACTGAGAATTGGAGGGGAACCAAAGTTTCCACTGTTAATTAATAGAGTATAAACCCTCGGACATATCCAGTAGTTTTGCCGACGGTCCACTAAAAGTCTACAACCCTCCAGACCCAAAGTCAGGCAGGATATTTCACAATGACTTTGACTGAAAGTGTCAGATGCGACATGTCACACTTGCTTGCTGTTTATAAAGTTTACATTTGTTAGTTACTTTAATGACAATCTTCAAAAAATGTTAGATTGGAAATGTGTGTTTAATTTTTATTCTCTGGGTCCCATGAATTTTCAGTGGACCAACCAGACATCTGAAGCTTACAGGATTCAATGCCCTGCCACTCTGAAACACCATTTGTGAAGACTGACCTTCCAAAATCCAAGACTTAGAAACTGTGCATTTTTTGTCAAAACTATGTAACAAGCGAAGCCATCTCTAAATTGGTGCAGAATCTTAGTGCCCTAAGACAGAAACAATTAGGAATTTTCCCAAAAATTAAAAATCCCTATAAACTGTTGCAGTCAAGGAACAAAATGTTTTAAAGCCATTACACATAGTAATTCTTATACATTTGAAAACGATTTGCAGTACTCTGCAGCAGTGTTCGTGAATGTTCAGCGAAAAAAACAGTGCATAGAAACAATCAGGCAACCTAATCATATTCCAGTTTACTTTCTTTTGTTAACAATTCGACTACTTACGTAAGCAAAGTGTTATATTTATTTCATTTTCATTATTTACAGTCAAAGATGAGTCTAGCCCTCCAGTAAGTACGTAAGACTAAATCTTTGTTATAAAAAAATCCAAATGAATTTGGCTTTGTCAGAATGGCGAATGAACATTCATTTTTTGGGACGATTCCAATAAATTTGGGAGGCTTGGCATCTCTGTATAACCCTTCTAGTAGACTTGGCAGACTATGGTTATACAACATAAACAGCAGACATTCCATCAGCGTGCTTCTCAAAGAGTATTGTTTGAACAGAGACTTGCATCCGCTGCACCTCTCTATTACCTCTCCTCCAGTTCCTGTATCTTCTGCCTGTAGTTGTCCTCCGTCCTGCGGCCATCATCCCTCATCTGTTGCATCTGACGCTCAGTGTCCTTCTGGTGCCGGCTGTGTATCTCCGCCACCTGGCGTCGGTGTTTCTCCTGCAACTCCTCCAACGCCTCCTCCATCTTCTCATGCACCTCGCCCACCTGCTCTGATATCTGGAGAGACAGTAATAAGTCATCATCACTGTGTCACTATGCCAGCTTGCTCCACTTCAGTGTAATATTCATGTTTCAATGTGTACATGTACAGGTAATGCAGGATTTACCTGGTTCTTTCTTTTCTTCGCCATGGGGTCTCTCAGTGAATTCCAGACTGGTAGAAATGTGGCATTGGGTGCTTCACTTCATACACATAAACTAAAGAGCTATCATATCACATACTGAACTTGTAAGTCTATTGTGCTTTACTATTAAACTGAGGAAATTCAACAAAAGGCACCTAGAACTATAACTCTATTCCTCACAGAATATTCCGCAGGGGTCACCACTGATAGGGTGAGTCTATTGAGACCAACTGTGTTTCCTTGAATTGTCTCATTTGAAGTCGTTTACCAAATGAATGTACTGTCTATATGACATGTAAACAAGCTGAAGTAGTATCAGTCTTTCAATAAATGACATGAAACTTGAAACCCAGTTTGTTTAGAGGTAATGGGCAGATAACTCTAAATCAATGTGAACATATCTAATACTTCATGTACTTTGTGTTGCATATTTATCAACAGCAGTCAGTTTCTAAGCTATCTATAGTCGCATGTACTATCAGTGCATTGTTAGTTTTTTGTTTCTCCAACTGATTAATTGCTATCAGAGACTCAACAATTGCAATCCATCAATAGTTTGGTGCATCGTTACAGCCCTAGTAATCCGTAACATGCAATGCAGAAGTAACCTTTCTTGCATTACACAACTGCAATGCAACCCTACCTCCTTCTCCATCTGTGAGTGCAGGTCTGCCTCTATCTTCCTCTGGGAACTCTCGAACTTGGCCTCCAGGATAGCCATCTCTACCTTCAGACTCTCCTGCAAGAGTGAGTGAGTGAGTTTAATTTTACACAGCATTCAGGAATATTTCAGCTATAGGGCGCCGGTCTGTAAATACTCGAGTCTGGACCAGACAATCCAGGGATCAACAGCATGAGCATTGATCTGTGCAAATGAGAACCAATAACATGTCATCCATGGCAGCGAGCCTGACCACCTGGTCCCGTAAGTCGCCTCATACGACAAGCATAGTTGCCTCTTATGGCAAGTATGGGTTGCTGAAGGCCTGTTCTACCCCACACCTTCGTGGGTCTCTCCTGCAAAAAGACTGCCACACTTGATGACACAGAACATGTCTGCTTTAGTACATGACCAAATGCAAGCATGAATGATAAACTTCGAACTAACCTTTTCTCTCCGAGCTTCGTCAAACTCCAGGTCAAGTTTCTTACTCTCTGTCTCCAGCAGACGGTTCCTCTCTTCCAACTCAGACACCCTTCGTTCTGTTTCCTCCGTCTTCAACTAGAACAACAAATGGGCAACACACTGTTAACAGGCAGACAGCACAGGGACACTACTACACTTCAACAAAGATGAAGAGGAGGTGATTGTATGGAAGGGGGAAGATAGGGTGGTGAGTGGCCAACATGAATTGTCAGACTTAGTGGTGTTTATGATCACACAGAGTTGGGGTAGGGTGAGGTGGTTTCATGACACACTGAGCAGTATTCCAGCAATGTCATCCCAGAAAGGCGCCTCCCATACTGATATAGCACCCATGTCTTTGGCTTGACAAGTGAATGCTTTAACAACTAAGTTACCACACCACCCATTTATTATCACAATTATTCAGCGTTCATTGATAGAATAACCGGACCTGGGAATCAAAATTGTCAGCTAAGATAATTTCACATCAAAAGAATAAGTCAGATTATCAATGGGGAGGATTTGGGGGATTTCACAACAATGTTGTGAGATTGATTACAGAATAATAAGCTTTCAAACAAAACTGATATTCATGTGAAAATGTCACCGGAAAAAAACCCATTCCACATTCAAAGCTGCTCTTAATGATTTAAACAGCAGATTTCCAGTTCACAATCAGACGTATATCACATTTTAAGAGAGTTAATTCAATGACCTTTGGTCATGCAACCCAAAATTGAAAATGATTGATAGCTCATATTTGTGAGCAAATAAACATGTATAAACAATATTTATGGCAATGTGCAGTAAACATTAAGTAAATCTGTGTTCACTGATGTTAATGAGCAGGGACACTGCTGCCGGGTGGAGCTACCCACCCTCTCCATCTGTATGACCTTGAGGTTGGCCTCCTTCACATCATCAATCTTCCCCAGCAGCTCCTGCTCTCGCTTGTACCAGTCATCCTGCTCCTGAACAACACAAAATGGGATGACCTATTTGACTGGCATTTTTGAAGTTGGTAAGTAGGAACACAGGCTTCCTCCTATTGCCACTACATTATTTCCACCATCCATTGTTATCGCTGATGTTAATCACTTTCATTCTTACTTGTATGCTGTTATTACTTAATCCCTGTTAATGTAATGTATGTATGATCAATCAGTGCAATTGGGAACCGATGACAAGTGTCAAGCGAATCAGCAACCCTGACCACCAATCCAGTTACATCACCGCCTACGACAGGTATGGGTTACTGAAAGCTAATATTCTAACCCAGACCTTCACATTTACTAAAGTTGTTATCCATAAAGAATCTTACTGATTTACAGAAAGGAATCTCATCTTTTGAGAAATTTAGTGTATACTGATCAATGCCCATTCATATTTGTTCAATGCTGACATTGAAACAAGCCCCACCTGATGCAGCTGATACACAGTACCAGCAGCTACTGACGCTGAAACAAGCCCTACCTGATGCAGCTGATACACAGTACCAGCAGCTACTGACGTTGAAACAAGCCCCACCTGATGCAGCTGATACACAGTACCAGCAGCTACTGACGCTGAAACAAGCCCTACCTGATGCAGCTGATACACAGTACCAGCTGATGCAGCTGATACACAGTACCAGCAGCTACTGACGCTGAAACAAGCCCCACCTGATGCAGCTGATACACAGTACCAGCAGCTACTGACTTTGAAACAAGCCCTACCTGATGCAGCCTGTCCTGCAGCTGCTGTGCCCGGTTCTCCGCCAGTTCCCTGGCCTCCTTCAGCTGTTCCCACTCCTGCATCACCAGACTGGCTCTCTCCCTCTCCCCCTCCAGCACCTCCTCCGCCTGCACCTTCTCTCTGATCTTTGTCTCCAGCTATGATAAGTAAATTTAATACAGATTTGTTGATATTCTATTGCTGATGACTGATCACGAGAAGACGAGGCTTG
Organism: Haliotis asinina; assembly: GCF_037392515.1. Classification (NCBI taxonomy): domain Eukaryota; kingdom Metazoa; phylum Mollusca; class Gastropoda; order Lepetellida; family Haliotidae; genus Haliotis; species Haliotis asinina. The sequence continues at coordinate 602,137 of NW_027133889.1, read as the reverse complement.
TGTACCTGACATACCATTTTGATACTGACGTTAACAGTCAAGTTAGGACCTCAGCCTATCTACATTATCCATGGTCATATATACAGTAGGTATAGTATTCCCAGAAATTATTGAGAAGCATGTTGCGTCATGTAACTCATTACGTTTATTAACTTCTGGCGTTTTACTTACATAAACATACCATGTCTACAAGCTAACACTTTGGCATCAGCCTCACCCCTTTCAAAATCATCTAGAATGAGCTTTCTTTTCTCTCTTGCTGTAAATTCTGCCATGTCAACACAAGAAGTCGTCTGCTCAGACAAGGGAGATAACTCTTGACGTAATGAGCTGCCTTCTAAGCCCTCAAGAGTTGTCTCCCTTATTTAGTATGCTTAGTGCATAGTGAAAGCCCTTTTTCCAATCTTAGCATCATTAGAAAAAAAACAAAGATTTTCTCAATAATTTCTGGGAACACTGTATAATAACCCCTTCTGGAGGAGTATCAATACTTGCCGACTTCACAACAATACGTTAGATGTCTGAGCCTTACAGTAAGGTGAACCATAAATATATGTCACTCCTTATTCTTGCTACCTCTCGCTTCAGATCTTCTACTGCCATGGCTGAGTGTTGTTTTTCCCTCTTCAGTGCGGACACAGTCTCCGCCATCTCCTTCTCAAAGTTATTGATCATCTGGAACATCAATAATACACATGGACTGAATCTCATCATAAATACTTGTGTTGTCCAATCTGAAACACACTTACAGAAGCTGAAGTCAAGTGCTTTCAAAAAAAGAAGTATGCTGCTGATTGGGCTAGCCCATCTCAAATCTATGAGCAAAACACAAAAATGTTGTGCAATTTTGGAGGAATCTAAAGTGAACAGACACCAAGGAGAGTCTTTCTTACTTCTTGCTGGTTCTTCAGACTTTGCTCTATTTGTGATTTTTCCTTCAATAGCAGCTTCATGTAGTCATCTTTCTCCCTCTCTCTTTTCTTCCATCCCTCCACAACCTTTGCCAGTTGCTGAAATTTCAAACTCAATTGTAACTAAATATCTGAGAGCGCAATACTTAATATCACCAAACTCAAGCATCATTTCAATGAGAATTATGCTGTGGCGGAACTTACCAGTAACATCATCTGCAAAAAATTCTGTGAGCAAACCCCGAGGTTGATGTCATGAGCAGCCATCGCACTGCCAGACTAGACATTGTGACAACATCATCCTCATCCACCAGATCTTACAACAAGCACTATTTCAGTGTCTGGATGAGATGGCAAGATCACTATAAAACCAATGGGTGGGTATGTTTTTTATCACTTTATTTTTAGCAAAATTCCAGCAACAATGGCAGGGACACCAGAAATGGGCTTTACACATTGGCGCCACGTGGGCAAGCAAGTCTTCTGCATGACATGTGAAGCCTCCAAACGCTAAGCTTCCCCACCACCCATAGCACCAATGGAATTGGGACGTGAAATCCTGGTCAGTCGGAAACTAACCTGACAATGATAATGCCTTCCTCATTAATCCTACCTTGTCCAACTGTTCAATCATGATGTCTTTCTTCTTGTCTGTTGACACGGCAACAGCCAGCTGCTGTTGTGTCTCCAGTAACTGTCAATGAATAGAACACATACTTGACACATTCTCTTGAAGTAGAACATGTGTGTTACCAATACTCGACACACAGTACTGAACATGTGTCACCAACACTTGAAAGGCTGTATTTGAACATGTATCACTAATACCTGAAACTCTGTATTTAACACACACAATGTCACCAATACTTGACACACTGTACTGAACACATGTGTCACCAATACTTGACACACTGAATTGAAAAGTGTCACCAATACTTGACAGTCTCTACTGCACATACACAATGTCACCAATACTTGACACACTCTATTAAACATACACAATGTCACCAATACTTGACACACTTTACTGAACACATTTTGTCAACAATATTTGACAGACAGAACAGAGTGTCACCAAGACTTGATGCATTGTATTTAACACCCAACGTCACCAATACTTGACCCGCTGCATTGAACACACACAACGTTGCCAATACGTGATACACTGTATTGAACACAGTGTCACCAATACTTGATGCATTGTTTTGAACACCCAATGTCACCAATACTTGACCCACTGTATTGAACAGTCACCAATATTTGATAGACTGAACAGAGTGTCACCAATACTTGACAAATTGTATTGAACACCCAATCACACCAATACTTGACACACTGTACTGAACTCACAGCATTAGCATACTTGACACACTGTATTGAACACACATGTCATTAATATTTGACAATTAGGTTACAAGCAGCTCAGTTCTTACACTAACATGTAAGTTACCTTACTATACTTGAGAGATAATTATAAAATATGGAAACACTGGATATTTTGGAAGGATGTTTTCTTGTAAGAATGGCAATGAAATACCTTTGCATTCAGCTGTTGAATATGCTGTTCACAGTGCTGAAATGAAAACCAATATTCACCCATAATTACAATGGTCAAAAAAAAACAACAGTCTTCAGTGTTAGAAGACACATATGATAACTCACTTCCGGTTATCTACAAACTATCGTCTCATCATTGCATTGTGTTGATTTCTCAGTACATTTACGATAGTATGAACACCAGGGTCTTAAATCACCTTCATATTTATGCCTATTGTACTCACACCCTACTGATTAATCAACAGCACCTACATCCATCCTCCAACACCACCTACATTCCACCCATCCTCCAACACCCCCTACATTCCACCCATCCTCAAACGCCACCTACATCACACCCATCCTGCAGCAGCAGCTACATCCTCTCCATCCTCCAACACCACCCACATCCCCTCCATCCTTCAAGAGCACCTACATCCGGCCATCAGGTCAAAAGTAATCACATCCCACCTGCCTATTCTCCATTAACACCCACACGCTACACATCCTCTAATACCACCCACATCCCACCCATCCTCCAGCACCACCTACATTCTACCCATCCTCCAACATGAGTCAACATCCCACCCATCCTCCAAAACCACCAACATCCCATCCATCCACCAACACCACATACATCTCATCTAGCCACCCACCTTTCTCCTGTATCGCTCCTTCTCCATCACCTCTCGCAGATACACATTCTCGTTGTGCACTGACCCCTCCTGTCTCCCTACACTGGTGGCAGACAAGTCGGAAAAAATCTTGGAAGAAAAGTTGGGGAAGCTTTCAAACAGTTCTGACACCTCTTCTTGCACCCTTGGCCTGAAACAATATCCACATGCCAGCATCACCAACATGGCACACAACAATCACCATCAGCAAAAATACACACGAACCTTGTAAGCTGTATCGAAACGGACAAATGCAACATTTTACATCCACATCAGTTTTGTACTGACACCAAGACATGAATGTTGGATGATTACCCCATGAAAGAGCTTGTGTCAAACTTGAGCTGTCTGTTGAGTGGTTGATCCATCAGTAACTGACTGGCTGTGTCACTGTGGTCAAACTTCCCTGACTCCGCTGAAACATACGAACATAATGCAGAAGACAGAACAGACAAGTCATACTGTAGAATCATGACATTTACAGTGCTCTCTGATATAGTAATCAGCATTAGTGTTGACCACTAGCATGACTGTCATATTGCAAAAATGAGTTATGTACAGCAATACATGCTGCAATATATTGCATACTTTATCTGTCATTTCTTATAAACCTGAAGAATGTGAGTGAGGGAGTCTAGCTTTATGTCACACTCAGGAATGTTCCAGCTATATGGTGGCAGTCTGTAAATAATTGACTGTGGACCAGACAATCCAGTGATCAACAGCATGAGCATCAATCTGCACAATTGGAAATTGATGACACGTGTCAATCAAGTCAGCAAACCTGACCACCTGATCATGTCAGTCACCTCTTACGACAAGCATAGCGGCCTTTTATGGCAAACAAATTTTGCTGAAGGCCTATTCTTTACCAGACCTTCATGGGATTCCTAAAGAAGAATAACCAAAGGTTTTATAACTTTTATAAGATTGTAACATTTGCCACTTATGGCATGTTGCTAAAACCACAGTGCAATAATAGTAGATTAACTATATACCAGGAATATCCTGATATAATTTTTTGTCCTATTTCCATCACAGTAATCATCTGACAATTTCTGAGGTTCATAATTTCGCGAGACAGTTAAATAGATTTAACCAATCAGACAACGGCTACTATTTTGGGATCGGAGGGACTTTCAATATATTCAGGTCACTGACACTGATCTCTCCACAAACAAAAATCCGCATATAACTCAGTTATTTGAACTGCAGTATATACGCTTTGGGGTTTCTGCTGACATGGTTACCATTACCTAATATTTCCGAAAAAAAACATCCTTGAATATTGCCAAAAACACTATTTTCAGCGACTATTTACTCAATGTTGTCATGGTTGTACGTACGCTGTGTGCATCACCCGGAAGCGAGCATACGCTAAATAGCATTTGGAATCGTTCGGGTACGAACCTTTTCGCGATAAAAAGGTTCAAAAGGTATGTGCGAATGTGCACTTTCGTGATTTGGTAAGCTGTGTTCTGATTGGTCAATCTCAAAGGTTACCTGACGCAATCTCCCATAAGGTTTTGTTAGACTCGGTGGTGGAGTGTAACAAAATACACTGAGACTAAGTTTACTAAGACTGGTGAGATATAGACATGAAACATCCTATTATCAGAATTATTGGAACAAACAGTAAGAAGATGCCAATTTATACAAACCTGTAGAGGTAATGAATTCTTTGAAGAATGTCCTCCTTGGGGTACATATAAGCATTTTTATGTCCATTAAAAATCCCTACGACAGTTGTAACTATTTTGATAATAAAATATTTACAAAACAAAAAACTCGTTTTTGTCTTGTGGGACCACCTTTACAGGGCCCCCCAGGCCCCCTACAGCCAAGAGCAGGTAACTCTGGCCGTCTACCTCGCACCTCACTTTTCATGCTGAACGTATCAGACAGAATGAGGGGAGGAGGGTGGCCGTACCCCAAGGAGGACATTCTTCAAAGAATTCATAACCTCTACAGGTTTGTATAATTCTTTTTCAGAAGAAGTCCTCCTTGGGGTACATATAAGCATTAAACAGACTCCCGAAGAGAAGCAATTGGGAGTGGTATTCTGTCTGACAGCAACAGTCCATTCGATCGAAGTGCAAATCTACAATCACACGGAAATAGAAAAGGCACCGACCTGGTCACCTGACCGCTGATGTCAATCAAGTCGGGGGCGTGACAAAGCTGAGGACCCGCTTGTCAAAGCTTACATGCCCATTGGCTAGAATTTGGGAAATCCCAAATGAGAAACCCCGCCCACCCAAATCAAAGTTTGGAGACCTGGACGTACGGGACACTCGCCAAACTGAGCCTTGTCCATACCGCACTAGCAAGCTAAGCAGGGAAATGGAAAGGAAAGTAAGGCACCCAGCCAAAGAGGGCGGGACTAAGAAACCATCACCAAATATCATCGCCGATAAAATGGGAATGGATAGTTACCCAATACCGAGTGCAAACAGATATAGTTATCAAACAAAGCTTAATCAGCTTGAGCAGAACTATTCTGTCTACTGCAGGGAACTGACTGACCGAACCGAGCACACTCTCGTGAGTGTCTGTTCAGTTGGTAATGACGGTTCTGACGTGGCCACTGCTCTCACTGAGTGAGCTGACAACCCCTTTTTGGGGAGATAAGCCTTTATGTATATAGACCTTGCAGCCTGCCGATACAATCCATCGGGATGCCATCTGTGTATCAGTCGGATAGCCAGCCATTCCGCCACCACAACAGCAAAATAGCTGTTTCTCCGTATGGAGCAAGGCTATTCTCTTAAAATAACTTTAAGAGGTTTCATAACGTCTAATACACGAACCTTACGGTATGTATTATCAGACGACGCAGGCAGCATGCACCCAGTTAGATCGATAGGCGCGGTCATTCGAAGCGAATGATCGAATTTTTTTGGGCGGTATGAATCCGGTAAGTGAATGCTAACCCGATCCTTGTGGAACATAGTAAGATCCGGGTCTGAAAACATGACGTGTAAGTCGCTAACACGTCTACCAGACGTAACCGCCACTAAAAAGTCGTTTTCCAACTTAACAGTTGTAACGACGAGTTGGCCAAGTCATAAACGAGAGGAGTGGGTAACCATTCCAATACTCAAGACAAATTTCACGACCGGACGCAGTCTGTCCACGCCTGCAAGAAAACGCTGTACCCGGGGGTATTGTCCCAACAAGGCACCCTCAACGGGTATGTGGAAGGCTGAAATAGCCAGGGTGTAGCCTCGAATCGTAGAAGCGGCTAAGCCAGATTCTAAACGAGACGGTAAGAACTCCAATACTTCAACTACAGTCGAAGAAAAGGGATCGAGAATATCTCTATTTCCACACCAGCGCGCATAACAGGCTCATCTATCCTCACACTGTACATTCGTGGAATCCGTCCACGAAGCCAGAATTATGTCTGCAACTGATGCAGGAATTCCGCTCTTTTGGAGACGATTCCGGACAGTGGCCAGGCCACCCACTGAATCCTGGGGATTGGGGTGAGGCTGCGACCAGGGTATTACCAGAGAGGTGCGAGAAGCACTAGTAGCCGCGCTGGTTGGGTGGCAAGCTGAGACAGAACTTTGGAAATCAGGGGAATTGGCGTAAACGCCGACACCACCCTGTCCGTCCAGTCCCGCTGGAAGGCGTCGGCGGCAATCGCTCTCGGATCAGGAATCCGCGAACAAAAACCCCGGAATCTAGTTCGTCACTCCAGAGGCAAACAGATCCACCTAGAACGACCCAGACAACTGGGAGATAATCCCGAATATCTCCCGATCGAGCAACCACTCGTGGGGAGCCAGAACACGTCGTGAGATCGCATCTGCACGCACGTTGTCGGCCCCTGGGAGACACACAGGCATAACCAGTATGCTGAACTGATCGCACCATAGTAGAAAACTGCCACGCCTGAAGGAGCGACGGAGACACAGTGCCGCCCTGCTTCAGAATGTAGGACATCGCCGTCTGGTTGTCGATCTCTAGACAAACCACTCGGCTTCGAACCTGATCCACGAAGCGTTCGAACACCAACGTCACAGCTCTCAACTCTAGCACACTGATGTGCAAGGTCGCCTCTTGGTCGGACAATAGTCCCGACATCGCGAGGTCGCCCAGGACGCATCCCCCCCAACCCTGTGAGGGAGGCATCCGTCTGAACTGTGAGGGACGGTACCGGGGTCATCAGAGGTAAACCTTTGAATAGATTCCCGGTATCTGTCCACCACCGCAAGTGACGTATCAACCACTGGGGAATAGCCAGATTCTTCTCGTAGCTCTCCGAGTGGGACCACTGTTGTGCTAACGCCTGCTGAATGGAACGCATTCTCCGACGTGCACGCCAGACTATGTCCACCGTCGCCGCCATGTTGCCTAGCAACTGAAACCACGTCCATGCTGAGGCAATATGGGACTGAAGGAACCTTAACACTATGCCCTGTACCTTGAAAATGCGCTCTTGGGACAGAGAAACCACCCCTCGGGTTGTCTCGAACCTCGCCCCTAAGAAAACCAGATCCTGCCTCGGCACCAGTTGATTTTTAAGATAGATAACCCAACCTAGCCTAGTGAGAATATTCATCACCTACTGTGTGGATTCTCGACTTAGGTGTTGGGAGAGCGCTCTGAGGATCCAGTCGTCCAGGTGCGGGAAACAAAAGTTGCCCTGCGCCCTGGCGACCTGAACTGGTACTAGCATGAGTTTGGTGAACACCCTTGGCACCGTGGAGATGCCGAAGGGGAGCACACGAAACTGATAACAAACCCCGTCGAAGGAAAACTGAAGGTATTTCCTGAACTCGGGATGCATCGGTACATGGAGGTATGCGTCTTTGAGGTCGATTGACGTAAGCCAATCCCCTGCCTCTACAGACGAGATCACTAACCTCAGTGTCTCCATCTTGAAAGACGGCACCTCTATCAAGTTGTTCAAACCCTTGAGATTTAGAATGGGTCTGAACCCTCCGTTCTTTTTGGTTACCAGGAAATAAGTGGAGTAAAACCCCATAGTCTCCTGTCCTGATGGAACCATCTCTATAGTTGCCTTGTCCAGTAAAGACTGAATTTCGGCACGGAGGATTGCCACCTTTTCCAGCGACTTCGGCACCGGAGTGCAGCGAATCCCGGCAAAAGGAGTAAGCTCTCGCTTCCACTGTGGCGTGTGGCCATCCCTGAGTAATAACGGGAGGCGACCACCCACAGGAATTTCGGGTAGAAGGCAAAGTGTCCCGACCGACGGCAGAGATTGCAGCTTGCAACGGGACAACTGAGGGCTCCGGAGGTACTCCCTTTACCCCTGCCCTTGCTCTTCCGTGCCTGTAGTGGAGCAGTCCACTTCGGCGCATCCTTAGACTGAGTCGCAGGATAGCTTGAGCTGAGGACCGAAGGCCGCGAGCAAGAGGTGGAGGGTTGTTCAAGAAAAGACTTAAGAGTCCTTGAATTGACTAACGGCCTCCGCAGCCTCACTAACTCCCGTCAAAGCCCCCGGGAACAGGGTCAAGCCCAGTCGGAAAGGCAGAGACAGCAGTGCCTGCTGTGTAGCCGGTGAATACCTGGCGACAGCCATAACCTACGAAGGCCAATCACAGCAGATATCATCTGACTCGTGAACGCATTGAGTCGCGCGTCAAATGTGAATGCACCTCCGTAAGTTGCCGCTCTAACGTGGACGAGGAAAAATTCTCGTCCCCGTCCTCCTGCAACACCACCTCCCTCTGCAAGACAGAGAGGTAGGCTGAGTGCACCGCAACCTTAAGTTGCTGCACGGCGTTCCGATATTGCTCCTCAAAGGAGCGGAAACCGAGCGCAACACCTGGTTCGATGAGGTTCAAAGCGGCAAGCGGCGACCCTGACAAGCCGACGCCTGGCAGTGGCCAGACGACCAACCAAGCACGATCGAGGCGTACACGCACTCGTCGACAACGGGAGGGTCAAATAGCGCATCGTCCCCCATCAAGTAGCCGGTCAAGCTCCGGGAGATCGAACCGCGAACGGCTACCCTACAGGAGCGGATTAATTACCTCACTGAGGAGTGAAGGTAAACTAGGCAATTGAGCCTCAGCCACCCTACACGGAGCAAACGCTTCCCCAAGAAGACGAAACTCCGCGGGATCGGGGGCGTCCGCAGGGACGACCACCTGCGGCACAGCCCCTTGATCTCGGCTACCCTGCACGGAGTAAACACTTCCCAGGAAGACGAAACTCCGTGGAATTGGATCAGTGCTACCGCGATCCATTCGCGTACCTGCCCCGGGGACGAACGGAGCGAAAAGCTCCGAATCGGCCTCCGTCGGTTCGCCGAAAAAAGAAGGCGTCGAGACCTCGTGAGATCGACCGCCAAAGTAGGGACCCCGATGCACTGAGCGGAACCGATGCAGGCGGCAAAGCCGGTGCTCGAACCGCCAGTTTGGTTGCCGGTAACCCCGACGCACAAGGGACCCGTCAACAAGGACAACAGACCCAGAAGAGCCGAGTTGTCGGAGTCGGCCTACCTCTGGTTCACTGAAAAACCAGGGTGCCGAGACCCCGTGGTGTCGACTGCCGAAGCAGGAACACCCGATGCACTGAGCGGAACCGAGGCAGGCGGCAAAGCCGGTGCTCGAGAACCACCAGTTAGGTTGCCGGTAACCCCGACGCACAAGGGACCCGTCAACAAGGACAACAGACCCAGAAGAGCCGAGATGTCCGAGTCGGCCTACCCCTGGCTCATTGAAGAACCAGGGTGTCGAGACCCTGTGGGGTCGGCTGCCGAAGCAGGGACACCCGATGCACTGAGCGGAACCGAGGCAGGCGGCAAAGCCGGTGCTCGAGAACCACCAGTTAGGTTGCCGGTGACCAACGGTACGAGACCCGATGGACCGGCGCCGGCAAGCGGAATTGCACCTGAGCCGGTGCTCGGTGCAAAACCCCTAGAGCCAGCTGGGAAAACGACACCAGAGCCGTAGCTTGGATCTGAGATTCCCACAGGGACAGCATCCGTGCCTGAGCCTAGACCCAAGACTTGGGTGCACCCCAAAACTGTAACAATCAGAACCAACTAATGGTAACTGATGTACAGAAAACATACGCAATTGAACACACAATATGCAAAATATAAACGCACGGGCGATAATAAATTGCCAAAATACATTAACCCAGCTAAACAAGAAAGTATAAGCGGATAAATGCAATAACAAGTGTGCACACACAAGTGCGTAATGCAATGAAAAAGACGAAAAGTCTTAAAAACCAACATCCCCATTTTGATTTCTGAAACAAGAGCAAATGGGTTAAGACATCTTAGCATGTAAAACATACTAATAAGAAACACGTAGGAATAAGTGAGACGCAAGCGAAACACTTCCCGCACTAAAAAGAAGCCATAAAGACCGCCATCTTGCCTGCCACATGACAGGAAGATAGGACCCGACCGGCAAAGTTACAACAATATATGTATGAAAATTTCAGCCAAGAAATTCCAACTAACACCCGTGCGAAAGAAAAGGAACCATACATACAGTAGCTGACTCTTTCTCACTCATAATTCCGTAGGCAGATAGCACAAAAACTATCTAAATGGACCACACACGTCTTTCTAGTCGAACGACAGCATGAAAAGTGAGGTGCGAGGTAGACGGCCAGAGTTACCTGCTCTTGGCTGTAGGGGGCCTGGGGGGCCCTGTAAAGGTGGTCCCACAAGACAAAAACGAGTTTTTTGTTTTGTAAATATTTTATTATCAAAATAGTTACAACTGTCGTAGGGATTTTTAATGGACATAAAAATGCTTATATGTACCCCAAGGAGGACTTCTTCTGAAAAAGAATAAATTAATAGCACTGTCAATGAATCAAATCTGCTTGCCCCTTTAGACATTTAGATACCAGGATGCTATGTCTCAAGTACCTTTCATGACATCATTGGAGAGCCTCAACATGCTCTGAAGATGGCTGCGAACACCCTCCATGCCATGAATATCTTGTGCAACATCTCCAGCCCTTGTTCTCTCCTGAAACAGCCAAAGTGTATCTGTCAGTGGGTAAACAGGAGTGAGAATGTGACAAAAGCTTACTCATCCAAGGAGTCAGCTTCAGTGATCTTGCAGGAGAGCCCCAGGATTAAATCGACATTTTAGTTTTTACAGGACATTTTCATTCCATTTACAAATTTGAATATGTAAATCTTTAAGACTTTAAGTGATGACAATCAATGCTTATTCCAGGAAATAAACTGGGTGCTGTTGTACATAAGATCACTTTAGCGCCAAGATCACTTTGTAGACAGGCACCCAAATCTTAAACCCTTCACCCATTTAAGGCATAGGATGAAGTTTGTATATTTTGTACTCAAGAAGGGCTCAATCTAAAGCACTTTGGTGACTGGAAAGGAGCCCATATTTGATTGCGGACACAAAATCTTCATCTGTCAATAATATAGCCAAGTTGATTGTCCTTATAATTAAAAAATTATATCTCATTAAAGTAAGCATTCCTGTTTTTGTCCTCTATTTGAAAAACACAGCTGCATTTCTTTTGCTATTCAGCATATCTTCAAGCAAAATGTAAAAGGTCATGATGAAATACTGGCAACCAAGGATAGGCTGGATGGTGCAGAGACCTTGTGTGCAAGAAGGTGGTGCACGTCAATGAGCAAACCCATCTGGTTTGTGAAATGGACAGCAGATGTAGGCTAGTGCACATGCAGTGCATGACAATGAAACACATTCCTGACACAGCTGCTGAGACAGGCCACGCGCTTCACCCATTGAACTACACATGATTGCAGATAACCTGGGGCCCCATCGCTTACAATGGCAAGCGCCAGTGGGTGACATTCATACTTGCTGAAACAGGTTAATTGTCAGTTCAGTGCCCAACTTATCCTTGATTTCCTGTAGTTGCAGAAAATTCATGCCATCACTCACCAGTCATCTTTCAAGAGATATTACTATTATTACTGTATACATAACTATGGTCATAAGGAAATGCAAGTGCCGGTGGACTCTCAGAACATTCACTATCAATATCATGATTATCATATCAACATCGACTGACTTTGATATATCTCATAAGTTTTTTCAATCGTAAATTTTAATTGAAGTTCCCACACTTTAAAACAAGAGTCATCAGAAGGTTTTTGAGGTCTCCTCCGGAAACGAAGCCCACCCCACTATTAGACAAACACCAAAATGTTCCATGGAAAGACAAAAAAAATATAAATGGCAAAAATCTGTAAATAGCAAAAGGCACAACCACAGGTTCAGATTATTATATCTATCAAGTTTGGTCTAAAAATATTGAACGGTTTCTGAGTTATGCTCTGGAATCAAAATGATTTCAGATGGACAGACGAGGCGTCGACTATATCACCCCCGCATTACATGTTGGGGGGATGAAAAACCATGCTACCTACCTGCTGTGGAGAGAAGCTGTATCCAAGAGACTCTGGTGACTTCATCTGCCCTACTTGTGTGCTCACAGCCTCATGATCATACATTCGGGGGCTGATATTTGAATCATGATAGTTCTGCCGCATGTAAGAAGAAGGAAACTCCCGTGACTCAGGCCCAGAATACACCACACCCTTATCTTGATCATACCTCATCCTTGAGCCAGGACTATTTGAAACATCATTCCGATGACCCATGTTTGTTTTAATTTCGCTACCAACACCACCATAGCGACCACTAGTCACAACAGAACCAGACAGGGAACCTTTATCAGGATGAGAAGTAACCTTTACACTTTGATCCTGCACTTTACTCATTTGCCCTTGTTGACCTTGCCTCTGATTGGTCACAAAATGTCTTTGGTCAAGGTCAGCAGAACCTTGAACCTTTGGCCTTGCTTGCCCCGAAGACTGATTACTGATTGGTCGGCGAACGGGATTCTGAGTTTGATTCTTTCCCCCAATCGGTTTTTGATCTACTCTGTTAAGCCTGGGACAGTCACCATTATTCTGGCTCTTTGCAGATTCAGTCTTGTTAAGTTTACTAGCATTTTTCACTCTCTGAATGTTCAATGCTATGTGGTTTACAGGTGCTTTTGCAGGAATGGTGTCCACTGTACACACGTTTGGTGTCACCCATTCTGACAATGAACCAGGTACTTGCAAGGCAGAATCTTTTGATTTATGCTGCAAATGTTCTCCAAATCCTTCAAAATTGTTTTGATTAATTCTCTCTGGCAAACTATGAGACATGGTCTCCATGTGATCATCATTACGACCTGCGTATGAGGTTAAAGGCGGTTCTGACTGAGGCGAAGAATGAGCCAATACATTGCTCGATGGCAAGCTGGATCCCCCCAAAACAATATTACGGGGTTCTTTTGAAGAGGAAAGTGTTGCATGATGTGGAGACTGCACTGGACTGAACACACTTGGAACAGATCTTTGTGCATAACTAGGTTCTTTTTGAGACTGGATTTGGCCTCCATAATGATAAACTTGTTCCTCTTTCTCATCAAGGCTGTCGTACAAATGGGGTGAAATTTCCTGCGACTCCACTGACAGTTTACATAGGTGCGAGGCCCCAGGTGACACACTGACTGATGACATGTGAACTGATGAAGCATGTGCTGATGATGCAGGGACCTGATCAGGAGCCACTGTGACAACAACCCTCTGGTCCAGCGGCGATGAATCATGACCTTCTATGATCCTCTGGCTTCCAGACCCAAGAGAACCAAAATTCATTAAATCTATACCATTAGATTCCATGTATCTATCCACAGAAACATCTTGTCCTGGTTGATCATCAAAGCCAACATCAGTTCCAGTTTCATCAGCATCTGTGAAATTGAGAGCTTTAGCAGGTGTAAACAGTTCCTCGCTATCATCTGGGACATACTCCAACATTCTCTTACGCTCGCTGCTGAGAACTGGACTTCCATCTCTTCGTATCACAGTTCTTAATGCATCAGCAGAGTCAAAGTTTGCTTTGAAATCAGGAACATTTTCTTTACTTTCTGAATATTCATTGTATGGACTCTGTCGTCTTTGACTCGCTTGGAAATCTTGATCATATGTATCTATGTCAGCTGGTGACACTGGTGAGTTATCTCCCCTTTCCTGGGCTATGGGGACAAAGTGGTCAGTTTCTTCTTCCATTGAGATTTTGATTCCTATATAATATTACTTCTCTTTCTTTTTACTCTATGCATCACCAACTTACTCGTCTTGCCACTATTCTTGTTCTACACTGCAATAAAAAAACATATGTTTGCATTGCAATATCAAACATGTTCTCTGGTTAGTATGGGTATAAGGTGTGTCTGTCTGTCTTATTCACTTCAGCACAATTCAATTCATGAATAATGAGTGAGTAAATGAAATTAAGAGTGTAAAGAAATACTGGCAGTGGTTCAGAACTTGCAAAAGGCCATAATGCATACGAACAGTTGTAGTGTTGCATTGCTGCTTGACTAAGTCTGTTCATAAGTAATACCTTATGTACATCTCAATAGTTTCATACATGTCATGCAATGCAACTATTAGCTACTAAATGCAGTCAGTATATACAGTCAGGTTGCATTAACCTGAACACTTTCATTTTTCATCAAAAACATTTGGATAGTGAAAGGTACGGACAACTGAAACAAAAAAACATTATATGCACCACTGCAGGAGAGTTACTTCCCGACAGCAAGTAAGCATGACAGGTATTACTGAAACTAACAAAAGGTGACACCTATAAATTGATCAAAATCACAAAGTAATGACATGTTCAATTCAGAAGTGTCATCTCACTTATCAGTTACTATTGAATATTACCAATGAAGATTAGCGCTAATCAATGGAGTTCACATGGTGGAGGGACTATGTGGCACTTTTTGATGTATCGCTTGATTAATGAAGCAAAACCAGGTGTAATTAGGTAATCCATTATCACTAATTAACGTCTTGATCCAAAGAATGATGCACAAGAGGTATCAACAGTTAATGAGTAATGCACAGTAAACAAGTAAACAATATTCAAACATAGTAAACGAGATTTACTACAGCTAGCCCAGTGGAATTGGATTATCGCGGGTTTGAACAAACACGGCCTGAATGTATGTGGCACAATATTTCTAACACATCTTTCAGTCTGTCTGGTGTGCGTGTGTGTGACAGCACACATTCTTTGATACCTTACTCAGTTACTGATCATACAAGTCTCCTCTCTCTGTAGGATTTAGTTTGGGTAGATTGACTGATTGTTCCAAATTATTTGACCTTGGATGTTTGTATAAAAATATGTGCTCGAAAGTATCTTATAGCTTCGGGTTAACAACTTTGCGAACGAACTCACTTAACTCTCTAACTCTCCAACTTGCTCACATGAATATTTCTCAATGTAATTTGTAAAGACAAGCACAAACATGAACTCTCAAAATACGCACAGCCAATATTAAATATGGAAATAACATCAGTTACATACATTTAAGCTGTAATTGGCTGTAAAGGGTCACATCAGACTTTGTCAACATATTTGTTTATGCTCAAATTAGTACACAGCAATACCTTGCAACAGTCGCAAAGAGAGTGATCTGACACTTCGCTGTTTTCAAACTCGACGGCATGAAACTCAGACATGCGCAAGAATTGTAAACACGGAAGTAGTTTTACTTCCGTTTGAAATAAATGCGCACAAAAAGTGCTCCAAATGAGAATACAAGGTATTCAGCCTGTAATACCGAGATGTTACAAACGGTTCATAACGCACACATATCCTTTACATTCTATCTGCCATGTTTCAGCTGTAGTGAGTCGTAGTTATATACATATTTGGTATTCGCCCTTCATGCACATGCATATCCGCCGTGGTGTTGTTAGGCACTTCCTGTACCTCCCAATCGATTGATTCGGAATCGGGAAAATGACAGTGTTTAATTTCTATATATTTGACCGAAATGGGACGTGTTTGTATTATGCAGAATGGAACAGAAAGAAGCAGTCTGGCATTAGCAAAGAGGAGGTTGTGACATCAGTTGATTAGTTTTATTTTCACTTATCCGTAGCAATATTTGCTTCAAAATTTATTATATGACGCTCTAGTCAGTGGAACGTTAAGGTTGTATTGACGAAACAACAAAGTTCATAGAATATCGAGGGTATGATCAGAATGGAATTTACTATTCCTTGGAAGATATTGTTCAACTACATGTGTAATTAGTTGTAACTGAGATAAAATATTGGGCGGTGCCGTGGGGTTGATACAGTGTGGAGATTGACAGATGAAAGTGATTTCAGTTGAAAATCAACAAGGGGTACAAATCCGCGGATTCACGGAAAATTGTCATTGTCATTCCTGCTACTAACTCATACATTTCGTATTTTGCAGGAATTCAAGCTGATGTACGGCATGATTTTCTCAATAAAATCGTTTGTTAACAGGATATCACCAACCGACATGTATCCTTTACATTTAGACATTAGTCTTTAGGGATACCAACAATTTTAAATTTACTAACATGTAGGCATTTTGGAAATATCCAAAAGTGAGTGAGTTTGGTGAGTTTAGTTTTACGCCACACTCAGCAATATTCCAGCTATATAGCGGCGGTTTGTAAATAATTGAGTGTGGACCAGACAATCCCGTGATCAGCAACATGAGCATCGATCTGCGCAATTGGGAACCAATGACATGTGTCAACCATGTCTGCGAGTCTGACCACCCGATCCTGTTAGTCGCCTCTTACGACAAGCAAAGTCGCCTTTTATGGCAAGCATGGGTTGCTGAAGGCCTATTCTACCCCGGGACCTTCACAGGATGGAAATATCCAAAAGAACCAGATATTGTGGGAATATATGATGGCCCTGAATAATATGTAGAGGTACATGTGAGTAACTGTTCATTTAGCTGAATCTCCTATAAGGCATGCATTAGAATTTAAACAGAAAATGGGATTATGTTTTGGCTAAAAATAATATCCCAATTTACTCACTGAAGTAACAATTAGCCTACAGGATCACATAGGTCATCTCGTTCACTGCTGAAATCAGAGGCGCTAAAACCTGCGAAACAACCTTGTCTGTTTGTCAACATCTCTAAAGCAAATGCATGTATAAAGCTTATAATAATATCCCAACTTACCCACTGAAGAAATAGCTAGTCTACAGGACCCTCTATCTCCTGTTCATTGCTGAAATGAAAGGTTGTAAAACGTGCCAACCAGTCTTGTCTTTTGTCAGTTTTAAAGAAGAACCATGTATATAGTTGACACGTGCATGCCAAGCACTCCACGACTCCTGGAGGCCTCTGAAAACTGGAAATAACTGCATACCCTATCATACCTTAACTGTTTCCAGGAAGGATGGTTTCATGAACTTCAAGACAAGCAAATACAAGCTCCATTTCTTTGAGACGCAAAGTGGTCTCAAATTCATAATGAACACAGATCTTAATGTTGGTAGTGTCAAAGAGACATTGCAGCTGATCTACAGCTCAGTAAGTATCAACAAGAATGACAACAAGCAATATCTGTAGCCGGAAGTTGTTACAACAAGCAGTTTTTATGGTCTTTTGGTGTGACATGATATTTTAGATGACAGACAGGTATTCCAGTAGCGTATGCAAAACATACCCCAAACTAGAAATTTGTTTTGTAGTCAACCTGTCACTTAAGTAATCTGTAATCAGATGTTTATGGTTCGTTATCCTTTATCAAGCTTGACCAACTCTTAGTCCTTGTCCTAGAAGAATAAACAAACAATCTGTTACTTACTATATTCTCTGACAGTGGTCCCCCTTGGGCAATCACATGTAAGGTAATTTTGACATATTGATACATTCTTGTTCCAGATTTATGTGGAGTATGTTGTGAAGAACCCACTGTGTTGTCTGGACCAACCCATCACCAGTGAACTGTTTAAAGCAAAATTAGATGATTTTGTGCGTGGACTGCCAATCTTTCCTGCAAGTGTGTCCTAACTTGTCAGACATCTGTGATGGTGTACTGGGATGTGAACAGGCCGATTCTGTGTATTGACGTATGGAACTGAGCCAATGGGAAATTGAGACTGGTTCCCATTTGTTGTTGCTGTCAAATTCCAAGAAAAGTATTTGCTTTGAAAAAGAATGTTGTGAAAGAAGGTATCAGCAAAGGATGCATCCAGCCAAATATTCCATCGAATTCCTGATTCAGGGGAAATTTGTACTCGTCATTAAAGCCAATATAATTGCTCATAATGCCTATCACTTGTTCGTCTAATCAGCTCGATGGTTAAAGGATAATGTTATATCGTCATAACAGCTGGATTGTTGGTGACAACGTTCTTCAATCGAGTAGTCGGTTCTATTCTCATGCTTTCAATCAGTAGTTATACATATTGATTAAGGGCTCAGTTGATATTGCCATGGTGGTGTAAACTAATATCCACTCGCTGATGTAATGTACAAGTATAGTATGAGTTAGTGAAGAGCACTTGAGACATGATGCGATGCGTTTTTTTTCCAGTCCACTCGTGATCATTGGACAAGATTAAGATAAGACTTGTGGACTTATTGCTGAGTTGATTAGCACTTTAATATCAAGAAAAATTCTATAAGACATGAAAATATAACCATATTAGATGGGGTCGTGGGGTAGCGTAGTGGTTAAGGCGTTCGCTCGTCACGCCGAAGACCCTTGTTCGATTCCCCACATGGGTACAATGTGTGAAGCCCATTTTCTGGTGTCCCCCGCCGTGATATTGCTGGAATATTGCTAAAAGCGGCGTAAAACTTGATTCACTCACTCACTCACTCACTCACTCACTCACCATATTAGATATAGGAGACTATGTCTTACCTCACAAATAAATGTCGCTTTCTGATTGGTTCCACCAGTCAACATACCCCTCTTACAAGCGAGTAACATTTTCTACCTTACCAGCTGGAAATGCCTAACTGGGGGAAATTCATTTTTACTCCATGTAAGAAGTGTTTGAGTTGTTGCCTAACTCCAGTACTTCTTATTATGATCCACTACCAGTCAAACAGTTCGAAAGATAAATAAGATAAATTCACTGGTCCCTCAGGACCCAGTCTGTTTGTGTACCCCGTTTGTGTTCCCCTTTGGGCTCAGGGAACAGAAACAAACATATAGGGTACAAACATGGAGGGTACATCAAGCTGTATCCATATCATGGCCAGTGAACGACTTATAATGTATCTCAAGATAAAAATATTTTGAATTTGGATTTGTCTGTGTTGTGATAGTTATCATTATTGCTAAGTTGAAGATATTAATAAATCGTAATTCTTTATTCAGTAAGTAGCATAGGCCATATAGCCATGTTACGTCAGATAGTACACAATTCATATATAAACAAGTGACTGAACAAGTTGTTCATATGCATGTGCATCTAAAGCACACCGGATTGCAGACGTACATTTTGCCGAGTAGGTATATTTACAGAAGACATTAGCATGTCAATTTAATGTTGAGATGGGTTTGCATAGAATCCTAGTGTATTGTAGAGTCAAGTCTGGTTAATCCAACATCATCCGTTGCACAGCAAACTGTCGGATCAACGAGGATGTTGGACTAAATAAATGAGACTAATTTACATTTATTCAGTTTGTTACCAACAAAAGCGTCAGAAAAGCCGATTGTTGGATAAGCTGAGGTCAGTTTTACAAAACTTGACTGTACTCATATCTGAGATTGTAACATCAAAAACATGATATTCATCTTGAATAATATGACTTCTACAGATTAAATTCTGTGTTTGCTTTATGCTGTTTGCATTAAACTCATCATCATATCTGCAGTCTCAGTTCTTAGACTGTGTGAGCAGCATCGCCACAAGACAAGCAATCCAAGTTTGGAAAAGGACAGTTCCTTAAGATTTGTTTCTAGGCCAAATGAGCTTTTGAAATGAATGTTTGACAGTGATTTATTTAGAGCTTGAAACTAGACCTGCAACCTTCTTCTCAGTTAAATCTACAACGAAATTCTTACCAAACATTGGCAACCTCATTCACACAATGCAGCTCTTAATGTAGCCAAATCCCAAAGAAGATACAGTATCATTAATTTCTGAAACCCAGTCAAGTTGCAGTAATTCATAGCATTCCTTAACAAATCTAGATTGTTGCATATTAATAGTTTTGCACCAGTATTTGACAGTCCTCTTAGAAGTGAATATGTACCTTGATGGTATTAGAAACATGATCAAATGAATGGGTGTTTGAATGACAGTGAACAAGTTTGCTTTTACTGCCATTTCATTCAAGTCATTCTGAGACCTTAAGTGGCAACATGGCACATTTAATAATAATGTAATATTTATTTGTATATACTATGAATAAACATGTTATGTTACAACCTCTTTTCTCACTATTTTTAAACTTTGAACAGATCATAGGAATCTGTTTTTAATAAGGCTACACTGAAGTTGTAACATTAATATTGTAACTAGTTAATGTTGGTAGATGCATGTGTAATGATTCACAGATTCATAGTGGATTGTGCAGCATGACGGTTGTATTATTTCTTTTTCTGCTCTGAGTATGTTTGTTTCTGTGTAAATACACAGGATACAGGTGGAAATAAAACTGTTACTTGTCAATATTTGTCAGTAATTGGTTTCACATCAATATCAAACGTCAATACCAGACATAACTAGTTTTTATTATCCTTGTAAACACAGGACTATGTAAGTCAACTCAATTTACTTTTTGTGTTACTGTGTCCATTGCAGTCTTTGACACTCTCACGCTACACAGACTGATCTCCATTTGTGCACAGGAGAATATGTTATGAAGTAGCAGGTGAATGAGCCTTTCTATTCCAGAATGAATTGTAAAAGGCAACTATGCTTGTAAGAGCCAACTAACAGGATTAAATGGTCAGGCTCGCTGACTTGGTTGACACATCATCAGTTTCCAGTTGCTCAGATTGATGCTCATGTTGTTGATCACTGGATTGTTTACAGACCACACTTAGTTATTTACAGACCGCTGCCATATGGCTGGAATATTGCTGAGTGCGTCGTAAAACTAAACTCACTCACTCACCCAGATTGCATCGTACACTTTGGCTTAAGGCTTAATTTGAGGAAGCAAACTAGGATAACACAGAGCCACAACATGACTGCAATAACCATGGTTACAACTTCATGTTTTTTTCAGTAAAGTGGTATTGGAGACCATAATCATAAATTATTTTACAAATTTAACAAATTCACAATGTTCACTGGGCTGTTTTATTCTGGTTCCGGCCAATACCTACACACATTAGAGTACCACACAATATTTGCGACTGCCATTTTTTAAAAACAAGCAGAAGACATATGACGGATGCTATCAATACTAAACATCTGTGGCCATGGTCACAGACACTGTCATCTTCCAAGTTCGGTTTTCCACGACCTGTACAACTTTTCAATGTAGATTTTCTACGGGAGGTAACTCTATCAACAATACAATGCATGTCGAACATGTTATCATATCAGAAAGAAAGGATGATAGTTCTATAATCGGTTTTACGATTTGAATATTGTGCACCTTTTTCTCAGGATCATTTCTTTTCCTACCACTGAAAATATCCTCTCGAAATGCTTATTTCACGACAAACGTAAGTCGTTGTTATACCGGCTACTTCCGGAACCAAGCACGTGTAGGTGTTTGTAAACAAAAGACTGTCATCTATTTCATCTATTGCACTGTCACCTTCTTCTATGTTACATTAACGTGCTCTACGTCAACATGTCTACAATCGCACGTTGTCTCACCATGAACAACGGAGTAAGGATTCCATCGATCGGCCTGGGAACGTATCTTTTGAAACAGGACACTTTGAAACAAGCGCTGGACTATGCACTCTTTCTAGGTTACCGTCACATTGACACAGCCCTTACATATGAAAATGAAGTGGAAATTGGAGAAGTGATCCACGAACGAATTAAAGCTGGTAGATTGAAGAGAAGTGAAGTATTTGTGACAACTAAAGTACCTTCAATGTATCTTAGCAGAGATGCAGCCATAAAAAGCACAGAATTGTCCCTTGATAACCTCAAACTGAATTATGTTGATATGCTTCTGATACACCATCCCTGGGGCGTTGCTAACAGAGAGCTGGTTAACTCTAACGGGGAGAAAGAGCTGTGTCAGTATAACATATTGGAAACCTGGGATGCCTTTGAACATGTACATCATCAGAATTTGGCTAAAAGTATAGGGTTGTCAAACTTCAACCCATCACAGATTCAGAGGATTTGGGACAAGTCAGATGTGAAACCTGCAAATCTTCAGCTTGAGCTACATGCATACTGGCAGCAAAATGTCCTTCAGAAAGTTTGCAGCGAGAAAAATATCCTCATCACGGCATATGCTCCATTAGGAGCCCCATTTAAGAGTGACATGCCAAAGCTATTAGCAGATCCATTAATTATTGAAATATCAGAGGAATATGGGAAAAGCCCTGCACAAATCTTACTGAATTTCTTGTTGCAGAAGAACATTGGTGTCTTGCCAAAAAGTCAGAATATTGAAAGAATCAAGGAAAACTTTGAAGTGCTTGACTGGAAAGTTACACAGATGGATTGTCAAAGAATAGAAAAGTTGGACAACACTGTGAAGTACTTTCCTTTTGAATGGGCTCATGCTCATCCTGATTTTGACAAAAATCAGCCTTTCTAATTGGGAAATATGTTGTGTTGAACTGACATAAGGAGAATTTTAGATTCTCTGGAATTTTTCAAGAGAATTCTACATGATCACAAAAGACACATCAAGGATGGGATGGAGTACTACTATATACATAAAATCTAATGTGAAATTATTTAAATGCTAACATTGGTGCATAATTCCGTAATGGCTGATGTTTCAGTTTTACATTTTATGTTGTAATGATATCATTTTGGCACAAGTTCTTGCACTTTTTCATGTTTAATCAGTATGATTTATTCAGTTTGAACTTGGTGACATTTTCACTATTACCTCATTAAACACACAATATTATCATCACATATCAATTTTTGTACATTTAATGCATAGTTTATGACCGATTCTGTTTCAAAGAAGGATGATCTGAACTAATCTTTGATGGTTCTCAAACTAAGATATGAAAGTCTGTATCTGTTTGGTTTCATGCTCGGTGGTAGGAAGGCCCAATTGTAAGGAATTTACTTGTTACGCCAAAGAATCAATATGAAGCCCATTTTTGCTCCCCTACAGTGATATTGCTGGAAACTTACAGCATAAAACTTATGGACTAGTTTCCCTCCTGTCTTTCAAACTTCAGTTTTGATATGTGAATCAGCCATGTTAATGATGATGTACTTGGTACCCTATTTGTGGTTATTGGGATAAAACACTGACTGGTGAGACCAAAGTCAGTATACTGTGTCTTGGCGGGTATGCTGTGGAATGGCATTTCAATGGTCTATCAGTGCAAGCCAGGTCTTAGCTCACTCTTGCACTGTACACATGCGTACTCGTCACTATACCAGTAGAGTATGGGTGGTGGGTGGTGGGTAGCCTAGCTGTGAAAGCGTTCACTCTGACTGAAGACTCCGTAGATGCAGGTTCATGAGTACAATGTATGAAGCCCATTTCTGGTGTTCACTGCCATGATATTGATGGAATATTGCAAAAAGCGGCATAAACCAACTCATTCACTCACAACAGGTATAATACCAGTAACACTACCAATCCTAAACCCATTAAGATCACAGTTATAATTGATCTTCAGTAACCCATGCTTGTCATAAGAGGCGACTAATGGGATCACAATCACTGACTTTGGCTGGCACATCATATCCCATTTGTGTAGATCGGCATCCATGCTGTTGATCACTCGATTGCTTGGTCCAGACCTAATTATTTCCAGAGTGCAGGTATATAGCTTGAATATACTGGTAGACTAATGCTTAAGCTCTGATAATATATTATTCTGATTGTAACAAATAAACCCATTTATATTGAAAAGGGGAAAATCTATACTTTCTTCATTAAGGGCTTCATCTCTGGAGGCAAGGCAAGGCTGTAGGGAAATTTATTTGGTTCAGGGACTGTGAAACAAGCTGCTGGAATATTGCTTCGTGCAGCATTAAACTACAACCAAACAATCAACTTACTATCCTAATGAACACAACCTGTACTAGAATTTGTTAAAAAAAAACATGATCGAGAAACGGAGATGAAATGACATGTCCCCCAAAATGGTGTTTAGGGACCTTCAGGTAGCCCAGAGTTGCCAACCTCAACAATTTTGTCGTTACCAGTTTTAGCCTCCACTACGCCAATATGATTGCTGTAGAAATTCTGTGAAATTTGATGACAATTCATTATGTTCAGATATGTACACAAGAACATATATTTTCATTGATTAAGTACATTTTTACCCAAAACAAGACCAGCAGAAGTGTAATGGTAATAGTTTGGAAATCAGCAGCGAGAGGTATGTGAAATATAAGCTTCACTCATCCTTGATGTCATGTAATCTTTCTTAGAACCCATCCTTATTTTAAGCCTTTAGCTGACCACTAATCTTATGGTCAAACTACTAATTTTGATCCTTGACACTACTATTTTCAGCGCTTTGGGGTTGGCATCTCTGATAGTTTGTTATCATAGTGTTCTAGAAGTAATATTTACATGTGTTATTCCCATTTGATAGAATGCTTTTAATGTAGTCAGCTGTAGATTTTATTTGTTGCACTTGATCTGACTGTGCCATAAAGCAATCAGTACACACTGTATTACACTGACTACAAGTTTGGGACCTGTGAAGATCTGGGTTAAAACTGGTCTTCAGCAGCCCATGCTTGTCGTACATGTTGACTAATGCGATCGGGTGGTCAGGTTTGCTGACTTGGTCAATTTTCTGAAAAACCCACACAATATGTGAACTGTGAATAAAAGATCAATCTACCAGAGGCCCACAAACAGGCAGATATTTTGAACACCAAACAATATGTGATGTAAAGTGGTACAGTTTGCTGTTATTTTGCTATTGATGTGAATTTACTTATTTTGTTATGAACATGTCATAATATTTATATGTATGGCATTAAACCTTTTATTGATTTTTAGGTTTGTCAGCATAAATATATCTATTCAAATGCTGTTTTTATTTATAACATATATGTTGTATTTTATTTACCCGACGGGATCTGAAATTTACATTAAACCTTTAACACTGATATGAATGATGTTCTTCTGTTTTGATTCTCCTTGTCCAGGCTACATTAGCTTTTAGGCTTATTTATTATTTTAAATGTCGGCTATATCTTGATAGAATTTGTCCCTAGTATCCTGAAGGTGACTGACTATTTAATTTATAATTTATTATTCAATGGATGAATCTGAATGCACGTCATGGGCATCTCTAACATATGTCATATTTGGGATTACACTTTCTTAGTAAAATACAATTTCTAGTACTTTTTTCGTTAAATCTCATTCGGGATTCTTTACTAAGAAAGTGTAATTCCAAGTATAACGTTATATTTGACCACTCTCTTACTGGCATTGTGAAATCATGAGTATCTCATCTCAAGAATATTATATTTAGATTTGGGTTTGTTTGGATTTGCCAGGATGGAGATGCTGATTATCTGATAATCTTTAAGATTTGTACTCATGCTTACATAATGCACCCAAGTGTTCAAATTATATACTATTATATATATCCTATATATCGTATATGTTGAAATGGTATCAGTTTAGATATTGCCTCATATTTAAGAAATTGTTTGACAAGATATATATGAGGAAATTTTGCACTTAATTCTGAGACTGGTAGACATAACAAGGCCGCTTATGATTCACGATTTTGTCCTTTTACAGAACAAATGAATTTAAATTTTACTAAATATTAAATGCATATTTTACTTTAATGTAAAGACTACTTAGATATAAGGAATATGTTTAAGGATAAATATTTGTAACATCCTCTTTCACATCAAAGTTTTGTCAAAATAATGTCCTCAACAAACATAAATGTAAGCATTTCATGCCTATTTTTAGGTAATGTTGGAAAAATAAAAAAATATGATGTTTTTTTCTGTAAGATTCATGTAACTTCATGCAAAATATATATCTAGGAATGCATTTTTGTGCCAGTGGCCTATTACTGAATAAAGTGTCTGCCTGTCTCTCTGAAGGTGACTGACTATACATGCTGTATGTCTCTGGCTGTCTGCTTAAGTAACATACTTAATTTTAACAACAGGTCTTCATGCCCCAGGCATGTGGGCTGCTGCTCATGGTGTCAATCACTGGATTGTCAGACCTATACTTCATTAATTAGCTTGCCATCTCATGACTAGATTATTGCTATGTGTGCAATTGATAAACATATAATTGTTTTGTTTTGTTTTTTTTTATTTCACAGACAAGCTATCTCAAATGTATTTTTCTCAAAGCCTTGTTCCTGAAGATTAATGTGGGGTGGGGTAGCCAAATGGTTAAGTATGCTTGTTACACCACCACCCAATGTTCCAGTCCCCACATGGGTACCATATGTGAAGCCCATTTCTTGGCCCCCTTGCTGTGATATTGCTGGAATATTGCAATAAGGGGTGTAAAATCCAACTCACTCATTTACCACTTGGGTACCATATGTGAAGCCCATTTTTTGGCTCCCTTGCTGTGATATTGCTGGAATATTGCAATAAGGGATGTAAAATCCAACTCACTCATTTACCACTTGGGTACCATATGTGAAACCCATTTCTTGGCTCCCTTGCTGTGATATTGCTGGAATATTACAATAAGGGGTGTAAAATCCAACTCACTCGTTTACCACATGGGTACCATATGTGAACCCATTTTTTGGCTCCCTTGCTGTGATATTGCTGGAATATTGCAATAAGGGGTGTAAAATCCAATTCACTCGTTTACCACATGGGTACCATATGTGAAGCCCATTTTTTGGCTCCCTTGCTGTGATATTGCTGGAATATTGCAATAAGGGATGTAAAATCCAACTCACTCATTTACCACTTGGGTACCATATGTGAAACCCATTTCTTGGCTCCCTTGCTGTGATATTGCTGGAATATTGCAATAAGGGGTGTAAAATCCAACTCACTCGTTTACCACATGGGTACCATATGTGAAGCCCATTTTTTGGCTCCCTTGCTGTGATATTGCTGGAATATTGCAATAAGGGGTGTAAAATCCAACTCACTCGTTTACCACATGGGTACCATATGTGAAGCCCATTTTTTGGCTCCCTTGCTGTGATATTGCTGGAATATTGCAATAAGGGGTGTAAAATCCAACTCACTCATTTACCACTTGGGTACCATATGTGAAACCCATTTCTTGGCTCCCTTGCTGTGATATTGCTGGAATATTGCAATAAGGGATGTAAAATCCAACTCACTCATTTACCACTTGGGTACCATATGTGAAACCCATTTCTTGGCTCCCTTGCTGTGATATTGCTGGAATATTGCAATAAGGGGTGTAAAATCCAACTCACTCGTTTACCACATGGGTACCATATGTGAAGCCCATTTTTTGGCTCCCTTGCTGTGATATTGCTGGAATATTGCAATAAGGGGTGTAAAATCCAACTCACTCGTTTACCACATGGGTACCATATGTGAAGCCCATTTTTTGGCTCCCTTGCTGTGATATTGCTGGAATATTGCAATAAGGGATGTAAAATCCAACTCACTCATTTACCACTTGGGTACCATATGTGAAACCCATTTCTTGGCTCCCTTGCTGTGATATTGCTGGAATATTGCAATAAGGGGTGTAAAATCCAACTCACTCGTTTACCACATGGGTACCATATGTGAAACCCATTTTTTGGCTCCCTTGCTGTGATATTGCTGGAATATTGCAATAAGGGGTGTAAAATCCAATTCACTCGTTTACCACATGGGTACCATATGTGAAGCCCATTTTTTGGCTCCCTTGCTGTGATATTGCTGGAATATTGCTATAAAGGGAGTAAAATCCAACTCACTCATTTACCCTAATGATTTAGAGGAGGTAAAGCAGAAATTAGGCACATCCCTTGCAAAATTCCTGTTTTTGTTTTGTCAGTAACAGACATTCGTCCATGTTGATACAGTAACAGTAGACATGGGAGACGTGATGTACATTGTGATATTGCTGCTCATACTATCAATCATGGGTTTGTCCAATCCACAGGTCGTTTCGTTCAAGTAGTCATGGTTTTGTTGAACAAAGCACATGACATCTCGGGCACTACAACCTATCTTTTGGTATTTTCTTCATCTTTAAAAGAAAACGTGGTGGTTGGTTAGCCTAGTGGTAAAGGCATCGACTCCACACCTTAAAGGCCCGGGTTCGATTCCCCACGTATGTATATCGTGTGAAGCCCATTTCCGGTGTGTTATCACCCGTGATACTGCAGGAATGTTGGTGAAAGCAGTGTAGAAACCCAGACTCATTCCCCCAAACCACCATTCCACTAGTCTGCCCTCCTTCCTTCTCTCCTCACTTGTAAGTGCAGTGTTGTGAAGGTGCTCAAAGCTGAACTCTGAAGACTTGTCAACAATCAACCGGAAATCAACCCGGTTATTGGCTGGTCTGACGTTACATGATGTGTTCAAAAAAGCCCACGGTAATATCGTTTTCACCAGAAATTTCAATCATTTCAGTGGATATGGCCACTGGAGCGGCGTGGTAGCCTTGTGGCTAAATTTTTCGCTCGTCCCCTCTGTGACCCGGATTCGATTCCTCACATAGCAACGGACCCGTGAAGGTCCGGGGTAGGTCCTTCTGCAACCCATGCTTACCATGAAAGGCGACAATGCTTGTCGTAATAGGCGACTAACGGGATCGGGTGGTCAGGTTCGCTGACTTGGTTGACACTTGATAATGTACAGACCGACCCATATGGCTGGAATATTGCTGAGTGCGGCGTAAACTAAACTCACTCACTCACCCCACACAGGGACAATGTGTGAAGCCCATTTCTGGTGTCCCCTGCCGTGATAGTACTGGAATACTGCTAAAACCAGCGTAACACTGTGTACATTGTAGACCAGTGACCATGTGGTTTTGAGTTTACTGAACGAAACATAAGCAACTGCGCCTCAATGAAAAGCTTATTTATTATTTCTGAAGTATACAATATAGACCTATTCCAAACCACAATATCAAAAGACAAAGACGGAAACAATTACAAACACCTGTTGTGTTAGGAAACGGTAACAAAATAAGGAAGATATGACATTTAGCTGCAACAATTAACAAATAAAATAACTGAAGGTAAAAGTTGCCCTTAATTATATCATTTTTTCTGCTTTCTCAAATTGAGTACAATATTTTCAGGAAACAATGCCTGTATTTCAAAAGGACACGAGTAGTAATTCAAGAAAGTATCCTTCTCACCTAAAGATTGAATATCGTTCGCTTGGAAAACCAGTGACAATAATTTCAAAGGCATGAAGAGAAAGACATACAGAAATGTCACGTCAGTATTTACAGATGACTAACGAAATTTTCACCATGGACGGATGGACAACATCAACACCATACAAAACCATGTAAAAATAGCAGTGTTTGTACAGGGTAACAAGGCGTATCACAGGTTTGCTTGCTGTAGTGGTGAATTTGGGGGGCACTTCACAGTATTGAATACATACCTTTACGGTATACCTTCACGGATAGCTGTGAATACGGGGTGATTTATACATGTGGGAGAAACATAAACGCGAATGACATTGCGGATGTAGCAACATTTAAACGAAAACATTATGGTAAAATCAAATAATTAAAATTTCAACACAAATTGTATCATTTCAAATGCAGAATAACTGCGTCAACTATAACTATTGGGAACCACAGAAAATCGAGATATTAGTAATTCGACATAAATTAACTGACCATATCATTGCTTATCGTCTCGCACCTTGAATTTAACTCCAGTTAATGAGAACTCGGTGTTTTTTAATACAAACTTGAGCCCGTTGATCAAGGCACATTTGATATCTAACGAAAAGCGGTGACCGACTGTCAACGATTTTTCTCGATGTCAAAGAGAATGTTGTCATCATACAACGTAGGTCTCTAAGGCAACGCTTACAAACAATCAGTTGTTTATGGTGTCAGTAACTTTGGCATCGAACTTTAATGGGACATTTGCGTGTTCACGGGCAATGCGTGTGGGGTCCAGTTGGTGTTCCGCCATTAGGAACAGCTCAAGTAAATGAAGCTGTCAAATGGAAACGTTGTTAGAAAATGTCCGCAGTGTTATCAATGATTCATTGTGACTGTCAGTTTAACGCTACTTTTCAAAACGAGGTGCTCGAGTCAAGACAGAAATCACGACCTTACCCCAAGATGGCGCATGCGTACACAGGGGTGAAGGTTGCCTAGGAACTGGACATTGTTTCGCTTGTATAGTTTCATGTTGTTTCGAGAGAAAGGAATGCTTTGAATATTCATGATCCCTGATGTGCATATAATCCGATTCGTTGATGCATGGCACGTGTTGTTTGAAGCAGAGTATGGGCTTTATGCTAATATGATATGGTTGTGTATGGTTCATCCATAAAGATCCTTCTCCATCGGTTATATACCAAAATGATTTATATCATTAATGAGAACATGACCCAGGAATGT
Organism: Haliotis asinina; assembly: GCF_037392515.1. Taxonomy (NCBI): domain Eukaryota; kingdom Metazoa; phylum Mollusca; class Gastropoda; order Lepetellida; family Haliotidae; genus Haliotis; species Haliotis asinina. The sequence goes on along the minus strand of NW_027133889.1, from coordinate 571,522 downwards.
TAATGACGGAACAGCGCTGTCAACTCCACCCCAATATGAAAGAAACCAAACATAAATAATATATTTTGCATGGAAGCGTCACTGTCATTCGTCAATGTTAAAAAATCTCCAGTCATGTAAGTGTGAAACCTTACCCACAAATGACTCATTTAGTGAGTGGTTCAAATCACCATGGTTCCCCGAACATGTAATGCTATAAATGTGTATAAATATACCTCCAGGGTAATATAATACAATGAATATCACACGGATGTAAGAACGTAAAAAAAACTAACAATGCACACAAGATGCAATACATTGTCACCACATTTAACAATGGTTGTGACACATGTTGATCGTTCAGCCATTGAGCACTAATTGAGTAATTATTTCCAGATATCACAAGCATACAATCGTCCTATCTAATAACTTGGCATCTGTTGTTTTATCACAGATTTGAATATATATTTCTCCTCTTCAATACTGTCCACTAATGTATATATATGAAACAGTTTCGTTACAGATAGGCATCGTAGTCGATACTGATGAACGAGGCTTTATCACATTTCAAACACTTTTATACAGAAGGATATTTCACTGCTTTTCGAATGTTATAAATCTCCGAGAGGTGATATCGATCAGTGAGGTGTCTTCAGTTGCCTGGGGGTGCGGACTTTGCACCTTTGCCCCTCCTTCCCCCCTGGGGACTACCCTTCCCCTTCCGCTTGCTCTTTGGGCTCTTCTCTGGTTCTGGCTTCTTCGGTCTGTCCCTGTCTTCCCTCGTCTTACTTGACGACTGGTCCGAGTAGGTGATTGCAGCTCTGCCACGAAGGTTCTCCCAAGCCTTCGGGAATCCGAGGACGATCTTGTTGTCGGAAACGTCCACCTCTCGGACAGCAGGGAGTTTGCATATGCTCTCTGGAAGGGCTTCCAAAATATTATCAGAGAAATCTAGAACCTCCAATGCCTTCAACCTGTCAAACTCTCCTGGAAGGGTCTTGATGTCATTACCTTTTGCTCTCAGTACCTTCAGCCTATACAGATACGGAAATCCCATTGGCATCTCGTCAATATGGTTGAAAGAAACATTCAACGTGGTCAGAGACGCTAAGACGTCTATCCGGTCACGTGGAAAGGTCAAAAGTTCATTGCTGGAAAGGTCAAGGCTAATGAGCTTGTTAAGGTCACCAAAGTCATCGGGGAGGAGGCACATCTTGTTGAAGGACATGTCAAGGTTCTCCAGCGAGAAAAGCCTCAGAAGTCCAGGGGAGAAGTCAGCTATGGAGTTATTGGACACGGTCAAACGTTTCAGCTTCTTCAGCATTGTGAGTCCGTCCGGGAGATCGGTTAGCTCGTTGTGGCTGACCACAAGGCTCTCCAGAGCCTTCAGCTTAGCAATGCCGTCCGTGAGCGACTTCAGGTTGTTCTTTGACATATCCAGATGGCGGAGGAGTCGGAGGTTGAAGACAGCAGGAGGAATCTCATCAAGCTGGAGGTTACAAATCTCCAGATGAGACAGGTTCCGTAGATGATCCTTGTCACCAATGACAACCAGAGGCGAGCGTAAGTCAGTTGGGTTGACGGTGAGCGGGTTATCGGACAGATACAGGTATGCACATGGTTTCGGGATGTTCAGCTCAGTCAGACTGTTGCTGGAGACATCAAACGAATGAAGCTGGTACAAGAAGTCTATTGATTTGGGGATGGCTGCTATTTCGTTATGGCTCATGTGGAACTTCTCCAGGTTACGGACCTTTCGGAGGTCAGCAGGCAGAGCTGCCAGCCTATTGTAGGAGATATCCAAGGTGATGAGGATTTGGTCCTGGCCGAGACTGTCTGGGAGGATGGAGATCTTGTTCTGAGCGATGTTTAGATGCTTTAGTGTTGTCACCTTACCAAGAGATTCGGGAACCTCTCTGATCCCGTTACCCGACACATCCAGGGTCTGAAGAGCCTTCATCTCCTGAAGTTCATCGGGAATTACTTCAATTTTATTTCTAGCCACATACAGATGTTCCAACTGTTTCAAATATATTGCGAATTTCATGGAGTTGAGGCGATTGCCTGACACATTGAGGCTTTCAATACATGGCAGATCTTTCGTCCCTGTCGGCAGGTACTCAATCTGGTTGTCGGAGACGTCCAAAACTCGGAGCTTCTTTAGTAAATGGATATCATTTGGCAAAACAGTGATTTCATTCCCAGCAACGTTGAGTGTGTCCAGTGCGTATCCAAGACTGCACATCTCCTCTGGAAGCACTTTGATAGAATTGTGCGATACGTTGAAATAGTGCAGATACTTCACCATACCCACCTGCACTGGAAGCTCATCCAAAGAATTGTGGGAAAGATCAAGCCAGGTCAAGCATCTCAATTTGTCAATGTTTTCCGGCACAAACGCGATTGCATTATAGGAAAGATCCATACTCTTGATATTTGGCTTTTTAACAGCAGCAGAGGGCATTTCCGTAATTCTGTTACCTGCAAGGTTCACAAACGCAGCCACCTCATACAGACCCTTCTTGAAAGATTTGATCAGATTAAACGAAACATCTATATGTGTCAAAGATGGTGACTTTCCTAGATTCTTGGGCAAAGCTCTGAGTCTGTTATTTTGAGCATACAAAGTTCTAAGGCCAGTGGATTTGTGTATAGAAGGAGGCAACTTTTTAATACTGTTATTAGTGATGTCTAACGTCACAAGCTTCTTCATCCTGGATACTGAGCCAGGGAAGGAGGTGAGGTTATTGTTCTTGACATCTATGTACTCCACGTTTTCCAGATTGGCCAAACCTTTTGGCAACCTCTTCAGACGGTTGTTCTCGGCGTTGAAGCGAAGAGTTAATGCACTGAGTTCCTCGTTGTCGTAGATCTCGATGGGGAGCGTTTTCATGTTGCACGTGCCGAATTTGAGGTGAACTGCCTTCCCGTCCCCCAAACGTTTGATGTGGTTCTTCTTGAGGGGGTCGGGTAGGGAGACGATCTTGCTCCCCGGACCGGTGGCGGGAGGGGGCTTTTCATCCTTCTTCTTGCCTCTCTTACTCATGGCGGTACTGGCTCGCACTGACCGAGGTCGAACTGGGGCACCTGCAATCAGATGTATGTTGTCATCAAAGAGAAACAGAAAGAAGAGTTGCCCATCATCAGCGACCATGTTTAAGTGTGTGTGTATGTGTGTGTGTGCTGTGCGCGTGTGTGCGTGTGTGTGTACGTGTGAGTGCTGATGTTCACGTGTGTGTCTGCGTGTCTCTGACATTGTCTGTGTGCGCGTGTGTCTGCGTGTATGAAATGTATGTGCCGAATCTTATAGTGAATCCCAAATGCGCACCATACCTCTCTCACTCTCTCTCTCTCTCTCTCTCTCTCTCTCTCTCTCTCTCTCTCTCTCTTTCTTTCTCTCTCTCTCTCTCTCTCTCTCTCTCTCTCTCTCTCTCTGAGACAAGCGTTATTTTCAAAAAATGTCGGGCTAATGCCACACTTCTCTGGTTCGGTTCAGACACGCTACCAAAGCATCATAAACATCGTAGCATTAACAACAAACAGACTATCAGGACGTCCCACATTCTCCTTCAGATGAAATCGTGCAGCGGCAAAACATTTCTAAACGTTGTCTCTTAACGTTGATACGTCCGACGTAATACATCTGAGCTCAATGTCGTATCAGTGATATGTATAATCTATAATTAAATCCGCTTATGTACTTAACAAGCAGCTGTATTACTTCACAATTACTAGTGGTGTTATTCACACATATCAAGTCGCCAAGTAAAGTACTCCAAATACTAGAACGTGTCATGACAAATTACCCGATAATACGTCATAGATGTTTCCTACCGTGAATTCAATGCGTGAAGATTTAAAAGCTTACGGTGATTAACGGCTAGAATCAAGCTGGTATACCTAAACTTCTGGGCCCACGTGCGCAAACCGATCTTAGCACGACGATAATCGTAGGCCAGTGTTAAAATATAGGAATTAACGTAGCCTTAGCACTAAGATCGCTTTGTGAAATTGGGCTCTGTGCAACAGATCACATGGACTTGTAACCCTAAAACTGCCATCATGGTATATACTGTCACTGATGGGGTATTAATTCTATATACACTCCTGTATTGAAAAAGGCATTTACTGTGAAGTGCAGATCCGATACTTTTATGTGTAACTAAATATCAAGGATTCGAACCACTGTGACAATTTTTTAAACTAAAAACTTTTGCAATCATATATTCTTTTAATATGAAGCTATTAACATACATTTCAAATTTTAACGAAACCGGTGCAGAAATATAGATTTTAGAAAATTCTATCGCGACGCTCGAGGACATTACATGAATGATTGCAGTGAAACGTCTGTGCTTACATGTAACCTACATGTCGCAGTCGTTTACATCTGATACGTCTATTCAAGACCGATATAGTCCTACCTTGACACACGTAGCTGTAAGAGTGTCCTTTATTCAGCAACTGACGCACCCATACACAACCTTTCTTTACAGCGTGATTGTACGCGGGACTTAAAATGTCAGTTATTTATTGCCCGCAAATTGCACTGACTTCGCTTTGAGAAAGGTAACACTTTTTACCGGACCCGATATACAGATAAACTATGGCAGGTAATAGAAAACTAATATCGATTTAGGGCAAAGAGCTATCGATGTGTGTGTATCTTATCTATGTATTGCGCCAACTCGTTCTTTTATCTCTTCACAGGTACGCGGACTTTGATATTAATCGAGCGCCTTCATTCTATTTGTGGAGCAATCATAGCTTAAAATGATTTATTGAGCACAACACAGTTCATGATTTCTAAAGTCATGAAGGTTTTTTTCCCTCTAAACGAGGTGTAGTTGCTAAACATGAAATAATAAAGATTCATTATTTAGGCGCAGCAGAATATGAATACCGAGACCCTTATTCCTTTCAAAACTTGATTTCGCATTAGAAAATATTTCAAAGGGCCAAAGGAATATTTGCAGTTTTAACTCGTTATGTAGAGCGATCGATCCAAAACATAATAAACGATGTTAATTTCATCTGCATTGATGGTCAATTTATTGATGTCATACTGATGTTATTGTCCTCCTGTTTTTATTAGTCTAATAATACGTAAATTATATCATAATTACACAAGAAAAAATAATATTCATAAGATTTACGAGGTGTGTGAGGTTATAGTGGCGACTAATATTAATGCTAATTATTGTGACAATAATAATAGCGAGAATAATGATATCAGCAACTTAAGCAACAACGCAATATAAATCCTCACCTTTAAAACTAAAACCATGTTGTTCTATGGCTATTTCCATTTAATAATATATACACATGTATACGGTTCGCCAGAGTATTAATAATGACTGACATATCATAATGAATATACTGATAATAATGGTTATACATGTCAAGCCTTCTACCCACGTACGATGGCGTATATTTAATCTGGATCCAGATCCACAAGGCGTTCGTAAGGTTACGGTCTATCGCAACTCTGTTGTTCATCATAGACTTACGAATATCGTATCGTTCCAAACAATTTGTGGATCGGGTACCTCATTACCTCTATTACGCCCCACTCACGTTGCTCTGACAACATGCTAAAGATTACGCCCCACTCTCGTTACTCTGACAATCTGTTAAAGATTACGCTCCACTCTCGTTACTCTGACAATCTGTTAAAGATTACGCCCCACTCTCGTTACTCTGACAATCTGTTAAAGATTACGCTCCACTCTCGTTACTCTGACAATCTGTTAAAGATTACGCCCCACTCTCGTCACTCTAACAATCTGTCAAAGATTACGCCCCACTCACTTCACTCTGACAATCTATTAAACAGACACAAATGGTTGGAGTAACAATACCCGATATAGACAACAGATCTGTTTTACCAGAACTAATCAAGCGATAGTATCGACGTTGGAATTCTGAAAATCGCACAGAAGCGTAAGCAAGACGTGACAAACTGTCAGTCGCATGCTTCATGTCTAAACATGATATGACTATTTTGCTCACTAAAACAATACTTCAACGGTAACAGTTTAACAATGTCTGAAGCTGATGTTATGCCGACCTTCAAAACTTCGACTACACACGATACCCTGAAATTCTTTTAATCAATTAGTTCCTCTATCAGGTACGCATAAAAATGCGACCCGATATACAAAATTGTTGGTTTTTCCGACATAATCACCAACCAATTTCAACTACATGGCCCCGTTTCAAGCGTAAGCTCTCGTATGCGTAAGATTTAGTAACCTTTCTCGTAGCTTTGGTTCCTCCTATACTGTAACATAGGCAGTCCGAAGGCAACGAGAAAGGTTACGACATCTTAGGCTATGAAATGCGATATATTAAAACACGTATCAATTCCAAACGAACTTACATGTTGAGGCCATTGTGCCGATACGGACAGTCACCTTCTAGCCAGAGTGTTGTCCGTCCGCCAACACCAAATGACCAGTAGCCAGTAGTGACCAGTGGTATTAGTGGTACGTTAATGACTGTAATCCCGCTTAAATACCTCGGTTACGTAAAAAGGCCAGTGCGCAATATGTGTCAAATGTATTAGTTCCGGGGATGCGGGCGTCATCAATTAGGCTAGAAATGCCTGCTGCTTTTAGAGGTAATTGTGTGTGTATGTGTTTGTGTGAGGTAAGTAGCTATTATGACTCCTTTCGTCATTGCATTTAATCTTCATGCGTGAAGGTGTATTTCACAGTTTTTGGGTTGTTTTTTTTTTCAGAACACCACTTACGATATATGTCATTCAAAACAGTATACCATATTGGATTTACAAGATTGATAATACGCAAACTGATGAAGCTAAGGGGGATGGATGATGAACAGAAATTAAGGGAAAATGTGAACATTAATTATATTACTTTGGAAATGTTTCTCTCTCTCTGTCACACACGCACACACACACTCTTTTTTATCAAGGGTGTTAAACCTACCCGTCCTTGAGTTCGACAAAAAAGGGAGCAGGCTTGTTTAAAATTACGACCAGTCATTTGGAATAAGGTCATTTTACGCTGGTATTATCAATATCCACGTCATTGTGGTCTGTACGCCGTGTTAGTGTGTGCACAATAGAACCAGGCATTGATGCTTGAGGGAGTTGTATGCTTATGGTGTCCGCTCGGGATCGGAGAGGGAGGTCATTGTTGCTCGGCGTGCATTTTGTTTAAAAAAAATGTTTCAAGACGCAGGTAATACAGCTATTGTTTTCTTGGGATTTTAAGCCTGAGTTTACACGTTTTCCAGTGCTTTCGGGTGCATATTCAAATCTCAGTTTCCTCATTCTAAACCCGAATACCGTAACATTCACTTAATCGTCATTTACTTCTGACACTATAGATACTTATATCTACGTTTGTTTGTAAAGAGTATACATCAGTCGCGAACTAAACCAATTGTTTATATGATCTAATGTGGCATGCAAATAAATTATGTCAGTCTACCTTTAAAACAAAGTTAAAGGGGCGACTGACTTTACTTCGTTTGGGGCCGTAACCCGAGAAAATGCGGGTTAGAATTTATCTCCGGTAACCCATTCTTGACATAAGGGGATCGGGTGGTCAGACTCGCTGACTTGGGTGACACGTGACACCGTATTCTAGTGGCGTGTATCAATGATTATACTGTTGATCACTGCATGGCCTGGCTCAGACGCGATGCAATATGCTAGAATATTGCTGGGAGCGGCGTAAAACTAAACTCACTCACACATTAGATATTCTTTAAATGACAGGGGAGGTGGGGTAGCGTAGTGGTTAAAGCGTTCGCTCATCACGCTGAAGACCCAGGTTCGATTCCCCACATATGTACAATGTTTGAAGCCCATTTCTGGTGTTCCCCGCCGTGCCATTCTCTTCCCACAGAGGTTACTTGTCATATCTCCCTACGAACCTCTGTTCTAATACCGCCATATTTCGCGGTTCTCATAAAATACTCTAGAGGCAAAATATGGCAGCAGATTTATCTCCCTTTTTTCTTTCCAATCAGAACACGTGTTAAATCGACCTAGATTTAACTTGACAAATGCAAGCAATGTGGAGAAACAAATATGAGATGACTGAGTTCTGTCTAGAAGAAACATTTGAGTATCGCGCTCGGGAAGAGGTTCTAGTTTTCACGATGCATCCGGAAATTACCGAGATCTTGCGAACGATCACTTTTGAAACAAGGTCGCTGATTGCACTACTAAATCTGATTGCCTCCAATCACGAGTCTTGAATACTCGCACCATGAAAGGGTCGTATTAGAACAGAGGTTACGTAGGAAGATATGACAAGTAACCACTGTGGGAAGAGAATGTGATATTGCTGGAATATTGCTAAAAGCGGCGTAAAACTACACTGACTCACTTGCTTTAAATGATATACATGAATCGTCCATCATCACTGAACTACACATCCTAAATCTTATACAGGATACATATAGCTTCTCACAGTGTACAAACGTAGGAATGATAGAGAGAGTTTGGCTTCCAGCCATGCTGTAAATTTGCCTCATTGAATAACGGAGTGTAAGCTGTGTGTGGGAGGGAACCCCGAAGTAATGCAAATCTCAAACGATGGTCATTTTGACGGAAAGAACGACCGCGGGCTTGGTGTTGACAAACCAAGAAGACTTACTGTAATAGTGCCGAGCATGGAATTGAACCCACGATCACAGGTTTCCACGTTGCTAACTATAAATAGGATCACCTACCTTCAATAACCAATAAACGAACCAAGAGAAAAATGGTGACAATAAAGTATACGATAGATGGGTTCATAGGTATTTTTTGAGTGACATTTAGATGCTGGTATTATAAACAGGAACACCTCAATAAACATAACTTCCATGTCAATAGATGCGACGTTTCGGTATTTGAATGAGAGGCGGGACACGGGGCATCGCTTGATAACGGTGTTAGGATCTTCACCAAAATGTCGCATCTATTGCAATAAAGATGCTGGTTATTCTTCACTTGTTTTAATTTTAAAAAATCAACATGTTCAGAATCAAAAGTGACATACCTTTGTAATTCTTTGAATGCCGAAGAACGCTGGTAATGGAACCAGAAGTTCAGAATCTAACCATGGAACTACCGGTGTATTTGCGATGATGTCACAGTAGGCCGACTGACACAGTTGAGGAACCGAGATTTAAGTATGATCCATTGCCGGAGAAGGATCCTTGCTAAGACGCATGTCCATCAGCCTTTCCATGTCAAGTAACAAACACCCAGAGCTTTATACCTGTATTGATTCCCGCTGTATCAATCAAACATAATAAGCCAATACAGATACCATTGCATACAGTCGGACCTCGGTAGCATGGCTAGAGGCCTCGACTGGACACGTACGCGTGGACACGCAGCCCTGGTTGAGTATTATACACACAGGTTACCGTCAGGCTGTAGGATTCATTCTGAGCGTGGAATCTCATACTGTGTGTATCGCTGCCCCCTGTTGAGTCCGCTCTTCTATCTTGTGTAATATGATTGATTAAATACTATCATGAGATAACGACAGTGTGTCGGGGCTGGTTGGGTTTCAGGTAGGATCGATTCACCTAGACATAAGGATTACTGTGGAAAACAAACTGAGGTTGTGAAATATTGTGGAAGACAAGCGGGGATTGACCATATAAGTTCAATATTTTCTGTGCACGTGAAATCATTATCTGAGAATTATAGACTCGTTTACTGGACCTTATGGCCCTGTTCCACAAAGCGATGTTAGAGTAAACATGACGTGTACGACTTTGGTTAAAACGCACGGGCTCACTGACCATGGATTACGATCTGACAGGTTCTAGGATTCAAACAGCGGTTCCTGTTCATACAAAGGGGGGTAACTCTTTCAAGCTATACTTTGGTCAATCATAACACAAGGTTCAATTCTTAGACTATCAATAGTTCTGACTCTCAGACTAACGCTTATAGTCTCTGATATTGATAATAAAAAAACCCATTCAAACTGAAAAACAACAAAGTGACCTATGACTTCGGAAAATCTATCTAATTCTCCTTCATGCATGACCCTTGTATTGCAGAAAGGGCTGTGAGGAATGGTATAAGCTGTGGTTCAGACAGACTGCACTAACCCTCAGGCGTACTGAGACCCATCATGATTTCAACATGGCTGTCGCCAAGAGCAGGCAACTCTAGCCTGATCCTTTGCTCAGGACAACACTGCATTCTGACCTGACCCTCAACTATCCATGCGATCTCAATATAAGCGCCGTTTGTTTCATGGCAACCACTGAGAGAAAACAAGGTTCAAGGGCTTGTTGACTTTAATGTATAAACACCAAGGCTCTTGTATTGGGACGAGACGCGGTTGACCCTGCCATTGTGTCTCGACATATACACTCGAGTTTAAGGAGCTTTTGTGACTTTGTTTGAAAATATATATCATGCTACCCAGGCGGCATAAGGTTTAATGTGTAGTGGTAGTGTGTGTCACACACTCGTTTAAATAACGGCAAGTCTCCAGCAAGGTTTATGTCAGACTGACATTTCACGTAGCATTGCTGTGTATCATTGTCAGATATTGACAGAATAAGTCAGTCAGTTGTATTTTGCGCCGCTTTAAGCTTTATTCCAGCAATATTGTACCCATGTAGGGAAGCGAACCCGGGACTTCAGTGTGACGAGCGAACACCTTAACCACTAGGCTACCTATCCGACCAAAACATTCAAAGAATAAATGACAGTGTATTTTCAATACTCCAGACAGTAGTATCTCACAGACTGAATGTGTCTTGAAGATTCGCAGTAAGAAAATATGTATTTGTGTTGGGGATAGTCTGGGTGTATGAGGGTCTCTTTATTTTCTGGGAGTTTATTAGTGTCGGTTTACAAGATCATTAAAGAAGGACATGTGAATTCTGAACGATATAACTTAGCAACAGAATCATTTATTTGTATTTATTATATATTTGTGCTGCGGGAATGATTTACATCAGTTCTGTATTTACTTTATGTACTATGCAAAGACCATTCTAGACTTAACAAATAGCCCAGCAATGCCACGCCGATTAGGACGTTTGAAAGAATACGATGGTAGAACTCTTCATGTAATTGCAGCTTATGCTTCCAGGTGAATGATTTAATCCCAAACTTCATGGCGTTATTGAAGGATAATGTTTCTGTGTCAAGTATGGGACAGAAGAAATACACCATTGAAAAAAGTAGGGAATATTCAGTTTGGCAAGTACCACTAGCCAATGCCAAAGCATATATGAGCAAAAGTAATATATATTCATAAAGATAAAACATTTCCAAAGGAATGGAATAAATTGTCACATTTTCACATTTTCTCTTCATCATCTGTTTCCTCCTTGGCTTCATCATTTGCATTTTATCAATCTTGTAAATCTAATTTCGCCTACTTTTCCAAATGGTATATATAAGCCCTCACATAAAATAGACATTTTCCAAGAGCCTTTTTGGCTTCAGATGATACCCGCTTTATATATATTTTATGTTTAGTTATTTCAGACATCGAACACACACGCCTTTATAAAAGTCATGAATACCATTTAAAGACCATAAATATTCAGTAACAGATTGAAAAAATATGCATGAATAATAAACAAATAAATATCAATACACATCTCTCATAAACAGCCAATACCGTCTATGCCAAGATTAAACAATATCGATTTTCCGATCAATGACACCGTTACAAAGTCAATATATTTACTTAAATTACAGAAATCAATTATGTGACATTCCGATCGGTGCAAAATCGATATGTTAACCAGGTAGGAAAAATCTAAATAATACTGTATGGGAACTATCTATTTGTCTTATTCTTGGTTTAGCGTAGAGCAGAGATTAGTGAGTGAGTGAGTTTGGTTTTTACGCCGCTTTTAGCAATATTCCAGCGATATCACGTCGGGAGACACCAGAAAATGGGCCTCACAAATTGTACCCATGTGGGGAATCGAACCCGGGTCTTCGGCGTGACGAGCGAACGCTTTAACCACTAGGCTACCCCACCGCCCCAGAACCGAGATTAGACACAGGTCATCGAACTATAAACCCAGCTGTCATACCTAGTAATTCATTATTCAGTAGTGGATTTCAGGGGAGCAGATTACAACCTACATCTTGACGTTTCTCCAACGTCTTTTGTTAAGCGTTTAACATGAGACAGGAGGGTATTATAAGCGGATCAGAGATAATTCAGCATGATCCGTTATAGGTAACGGTAAAGTAATCGCCGCGATGCAGTTCCTGTTACAAATTAGGTAACATGAAACGGTTTGTTTCGTAGAGTAATTAATAGGTAGTGTTACTGTCCTTTGTGGTTGATGCATTTGACTTATACATGCATTGACATGCTTGTTGGTCGGGTTAATCAAGTTTGTAATGGCGTCACGTTTCATTACACAGGATCATTTTAGTCATAATACCTTAAAGGATACATGGTTTGGGCGCCTTTTAGCGTTCGGATATAAAGTATTCTTGTAATTCTAGTCTTGTAATTGACAAGATCCTCATAGTACCGGAAGTCCGCACGCAGTAAAACATTTGAGAACCTTCAGAAATTGTACAATTTTTGGATTTGAACTGGAATTGAACGTTTTGTCGGAGGCGCGATGGGTAGGAATTTACCACAATTTTATCATAGTTTCTTATCACTATCTTGGTCTTCTCAATACCACAATAGAGGTAAAAGAATATTAGTTCCGGTTCACCTCAGACCTACGGTCATATCTTTTCGCGAATAGTGACCGACCAATGAAATTAGAAACTGGAGGTCGGCCTTAGCCAATCAGAAGGCAGCTTTCGCGAACTACAGATTACTGGGACTTGGCATTTAGCAAAGTACGTGTTAAAGAAGATCTTGACAAAGTTTTCAATTTAGATTGCAACCTGAACGACAGAACATACTGGAATGTAGATGACCGAGACTGTATAGCTGTACTTCCCATTGACATTTGAGAATCCCCAACTTTGAAATGTTCATTCCACTGAATGTACATCCGGGATCTGCACCTGGTAATCGTTTCGCGGTTGCATGACAGGCAACGCATACGGACTTTCTATTTCGCGATTTTATACACGACTTGGCCAGATGAAGATAGTTCTTTTCGTACAGAGGCGAGAGAGAGAGAAATCTCAGAAATCTCGCATCGTGGGATTCGCTCTGATCATGTTAATGCTTTCTAGCACTATTTTAAAACAAGGCATCAAACTGATATATATTTGAAACACTTGTCAAAGGGGGCGGTGGGTAGCCTAGTGGTTAAAGCGTTCGCTCGTCACGCCGAAGACCCGGGTTCGAATCCCCAGATGTGAAGCCCATTGTCTGGTGTCACCCGCCGTGATATTACTGGTATATTGCTAAAAGCGGCGTAAAACTAAACTCACTCACTCACACTTGTCAGACCCGCGTAAAATAAAACTGTTTTAAACATGTTTCTATTCAAACAAAATTGAATAGTACGGATCGGTGAGCAAACTAAAAGCTAATGTGAACACCTCTCCGTCAAAGCACAGCACGCGCACTCATTCCAACTTCAAGAACACAAACTTGGCCTTTACCGTGGAACAGAAGATGCCCTAAACGTGCACGAGACACCACTGGCGGTTATAATCATATATAACAAAAATACTGTGATAATTATTCACTAGCACGATTTTAACTTAACCCCTACATTACACGAATCAGAAACCATTCTCCAGTGACAGCAGGACACGCGCGCACCTACACATGGGACTCATCGTTACCATGACAATAGCTGAACATTGCAAACACGCCACGTGTGTATGTTAGATTAAGTTTTCATCACAGGTGGGAGCTATGTAGTCGGGATAATCATTTCCCTGATTTCATCATTTCAATACAATCGCCACTGCTCATATTCGCAAAGCGGACATCACGCACGTGTTCCGTGAGTGTCTGTGATTTTGAAATCGGAAAATGATGAAACACCACTCAAAAACATATCAAAATGATCCATAATTAAAGAGTTGCCCAATCGTTGACAGACAGACAGACAGACAGACAGATAGAGAGATAGATAGATAGATAGATCGATAGATAGATAGATAGATAGATATATCGAGATGTTTGTGTTTCTATAAGAATTGTCATGATAAGGTAGTTGAGGCTGTTAGTCACTGTTTGTTTGATGAGGAGTATATATAGTATTACCATCTAGATTTTCTGATAACCCTTCTACTAGGGTTTGAAGGGAATTTAGAAGTGCAATGCGTAAGCGAAGCAAGATTTTTAGATGTCAACTTCTTTGTTGTGAATATGACGACGCTTCGGAGCGTATGCCTGATCAACGAGCAAGCATACATTGCAAAACTTCGTGCTATTCACAATAAAGAAGTTGACGTCATAAATCTTGCCTTTTCTGAACACTACTACTTGTTTTAATAAGTTACTGGTATCCAGTAAAGATTATGAAATTATTCTCAATGTAGCAAAATATGTTAAATATTGTTTGTCTCTCCGTAGTGTATAATCATTGTCATTTTCACTACAGTACGTTGATGTATATCGGAATAGTAATGTTCGGTGAATAAACTGTAATTGACAGGCCGTGAGCGGCAATACCCACGACACATGACAAATTCAGTAATTGAGTAAACCCGAGTGCTCTATAACGTCTTTACAGCACTGTATTAACAACATGACGCACTTAGACTTCGACCACGCCTTTGTCAACTCGACACCGCGGTAACGACATGGTTAACACTCAGTTCAGACACTGCACCAATGCTGGAAATCAATGTCGGATATTTGCATGAGTGAGTGAGTTTAGTTTTATGTCGCATTCAGCAATATTATGGCGGAGGAGTGTAAATAACCGCGTCCGAACCGGACAATCAAGTGATCAACGGCATGACCATCGATTAACGCCATAGGGACGTGGCAACCTAGACAACGACTCTGACCACTCTATCCCGTTAGTCGCCTCTTACCACAAGCATGGCCATGGGTTAACGCCATAGGGACGTGCCAACCTAGACAACGACCCTGGCCACTCTATCCCGTTAGTCGCCTCTTACCACAAGCATGGCCATGGGTTAACGCCATAGGGACGTGCCAACCTAGACAACGACCCTGACCACTCTATCCCGTTAGTCGCCTCTTACCACAAGCATGGCCATGCGTTAACGCCATAGGGACGTGCCAACCTAGACAACGACTCTGACCACTCTATCCCGTTAGTCGCCTCTTACCACAAGCATGGCCATGGGTTAACGCCATAGGGACGTGCCAACCTCGACAACGACCCTGGCCACTCTATCCCGTTAGTCGCCTCTTACCACAAGCATGGCCATGGGTTAACGCCATAGGGACGTGCCAACCTAGACAACGACTCTGACCACTCTATCCCGTTAGTCGCCTCTTACCACAAACATGGCCATGGGTTAACGCCATAGGGACGTGCCAACCTAGACAACGACTCTGACCACTCTATCCCGTTAGTCGCCTCTTACCACAAGCATGGCCATGGGTTAACGCCATAGGGACGTGCCAACCTAGACAACGACCTGACCACTCTATCCCGTTAGTCGCCTCTTACCACAAACATGGCCATGGGTTAACGCCATAGGGACGTGCCAACCTAGACAACGACTCTGACCACTCTATCCCGTTAGTCGCCTCTTACCACAAGCATGGCCATGGGTTAACGCCATAGGGACGTGCCAACCTAGACAACGACCCTGGCCACTCTATCCCGTTAGTCGCCTCTTACCACAAGCATGGCCATGGGTTAACGCCATAGGGACGTGCCAACCTAGACAACGACTCTGACCACTCTATCCCGTTAGTCGCCTCTTACCACAAACATGGCCATGGGTTAACGCCATAGGGACGTGCCAACCTAGACAACGACCCTGGCCACTCTATCCCGTTAGTCGCCTCTTACCACAAGCATGGCCATGGGTTAACGCCATAGGGACGTGCCAACCTAGACAACGACTCTGACCACTCTATCCCGTTAGTCGCCTCTTACCACAAGCATGGCCATGGGTTAACGCCATAGGGACGTGCCAACCTAGACAACGACCCTGACCACTCTATCCCGTTAGTCGCCTCTTACCACAAGCATGGCCATGGGTTAACGCCATAGGGACGTGCCAACCTAGACAACGACCCTGGCCACTCTATCCCGTTAGTCGCCTCTTACCACAAGCATGGCCATGGGTTAACGCCATAGGGACGTGCCAACCTAGACAACGACCCTGACCACTCTATCCCGTTAGTCGCCTCTTACCACAAGCATGGCCATGGGTTAACGCCATAGGGACGTGCCAACCTAGACAACGACTCTGACCACTCTATCCCGTTAGTCGCCTCTTACCACAAGCATGGCCATGGGTTAACGCCATAGGGACGTGCCAACCTAGACAACGACCCTGGCCACTCTATCCCGTTAGTCGCCTCTTACCACAAGCATGGCCATGGGTTAACGCCATAGGGACGTGCCAACCTAGACAACGACCCTGGCCACTCTATCCCGTTAGTCGCCTCTTACCACAAGCATGGCCATGGGTTAACGCCATAGGGACGTGCCAACCTAGACAACGACTCTGACCACTCTATCCCGTTAGTCGCCTCTTACCACAAACATGGCCATGGGTTAACGCCATAGGGACGTGCCAACCTAGACAACGACCCTGGCCACTCTATCCCGTTAGTCGCCTCTTACCACAAGCATGGCCATGGGTTAACGCCATAGGGACGTGCCAACCTAGACAACGACCCTGACCACTCTATCCCGTTAGTCGCCTCTTACCACAAGCATGGCCATGGGTTAACGCCATAGGGACGTGCCAACCTAGACAACGACTCTGACCACTCTATCCCGTTAGTCGCCTCTTACCACAAGCATGGCCATGGGTTAACGCCATAGGGACGTGCCAACCTAGACAACGACTCTGACCACTCTATCCCGTTAGTCGCCTCTTACCACAAGCATGGCCATGGGTTAACGCCATAGGGACGTGCCAACCTAGACAACGACCCTGGCCACTCTATCCCGTTAGTCGCCTCTTACCACAAGCATGGCCATGGGTTAACGCCATAGGGACGTGCCAACCTAAACAACGACCCTGACCACTCTATCCCGTTAGTCGCCTCTTACCACAAGCATGGCCATGGGTTAACGCCATAGGGACGTGCCAACCTAGACAACGACTCTGACCACTCTATCCCGTTAGTCGCCTCTTACCACAAGCATGGCCATGGGTTAACGCCATAGGGACGTGCCAACCTAGACAACGACTCTGACCACTCTATCCCGTTAGTCGCCTCTTACCACAAACATGGCCATGGGTTAACGCCATAGGGGCGTGCCAACCTAGACAACGACCCTGGCCACTCTATCCCGTTAGTCGCCTCTTACCACAAGCATGGCCATGGGTTAACGCCATAGGGACGTGCCAACCTAGACAACGACCCTGACCACTCTATCCCGTTAGTCGCCTCTTACCACAAGCATGGCCATGGGTTAACGCCATAGGGACGTGCCAACCTAGACAACGACTCTGACCACTCTATCCCGTTAGTCGCCTCTTACCACAAGCATGGCCATGGGTTAACGCCATAGGGACGTGCCAACCTAGACAACGACTCTGACCACTCTATCCCGTTAGTCGCCTCTTACCACAAGCATGGCCATGGGTTAACGCCATAGGGACGTGCCAACCTAGACAACGACTCTGACCACTCTATCCCGTTAGTCGCCTCTTACCACAAGCATGGCCATGGGTTAACGCCATAGGGACGTGCCAACCTAGACAACGACCCTGACCACTCTATCCCGTTAGTCGCCTCTTACCACAAACATGGCCATGGGTTAACGCCATAGGGACGTGCCAACCTAGACAACGACCCTGACCACTCTATCCCGTTAGTCGCCTCTTACCACAAGCATGGCCATGGCTTACTGTATACCATGAAAAGCGACTATGCTTGTCGTAAGAGGCGACTAAAGGGACCGGGTAGTCAGACTGGCTGTCTTGGTTGACGCGTGCCATCGGTTCCCAGTTGCACAGATCGATGCTCATGTTGATGATCCCTGGATTGTCTGGTCCAGACTCGATTATTTACAAACCGCCGCCATATAGCTGGAATATTGATGAGTGGGGCGTAAACCTAAACTCACCCACTACTGTAGACCAACCCGAATGGTCACGGGTGTATACATATGCATGGCGATATTACAGGCATATATGGTGACAGGAAATGTTGCTTCTAACGGAACTGCAACAGGTGAAGTTGCTTTGATAAGATTGCCATATTCATGTAGTTATATACTGAGTCATAATGAAACTTCACATTCTTTCTTCAGGGCAATACACAAGAACAAGAGATGGTAAGATGGTTAAACTGTTATTATTTCATTGCTGTGACCTGTGTGGTGTACTGGATACACTGACAGTGCCACAATCAGTTTCATTAGCTCAAATTGCCGTTCCAAAACATGGGTATACAGAACGTCAAGTCACATATTGGACGTCGAGAATGGAGATTGGCAGCCTGCAACCGAATTAGAATTGTCTGTAAGGACCGCTGACCTCTAAACATCTCAGCCTTGGTTCGTGTCGCCGGCAGAAATCTGTCACGTATGTGACGTAGGACACTTTGATGGTCTTCTGTTCGTGACGTCACACGTGGATGACCCGAACTTGGGCGATCAGAAGTTGTGCCAGATTGTTGTAGACGACATCGCAAGTCATACACAGTACGACGGCTGCGTCTCATTGCTCTTGCGACGCCAATGACTGATCTTCCCGCTTGCAACATGCCAACGGCACGTTCACATTGCACCTTTGACAATCGTGGCATTTATAGTACCGTTAGAACTGTGGCTTAAAAAGTGTCTTTTCAATTCTTGAGGCCAATGCAAACACGTGTAAATGAAGAAAACTTCAAACTTCGATGCGAAGATCACGTGATCGATTGCACGTGTAAAACCTGACTTGGCACTAACGTCATTTGTACGACGAATGGATGGGTTTGAGTGGGTGTTTCTAGAGTCGAAAGATAGTCATCCCATTTCGGATACATAGCTGTATCATCAGAGAAAAAAAATATTCATTTTTTTAAAAAAAATACAGTTTGTGAAGTTTATTTTTCGACTCAGTATATGTTTTGCATTGGAATACAACCATTACCGACATATCCATTTGTGCATGTAAGTAAATTGATAGAGCCAGCATTGTTAACATCGACTCCTTGCGCAATGTCAGAAACAGCCATAATTCGACTCTCGAGGACTGCGATAGAAGAGTAATGCATCGCGAAAGATTTTCACATATACATAAATGCAAAATCGGGTTGAACCGTTTATCGAGTTTCCCGAAGTCGTTCAAAACGAGGCATTGGTACTACTCGCGAGACAAATATTGAATGGAAGTGAATATCGCGGATCTCTTTGATGTAGCGCAGTGTTTAGCCCCGAAAGGCTGCAGACCCTATGGACCCAGAACCACTGAAGAGGTGTGGGTCCTGATCAGAATGTGTAGACCCCACCATACTTTAACATGGAATTAATACGCTTTGTTTTTAGGGATGAAACCTGCAGAAAACAAAAGCGGTGGTTTTCAGTCGGTTTCGGACCCACGGACCGACGTTAATTTTGGAACGTGACGTCACATGCACACTGTATGTATCGATGTTTTATACAAGGCCCAAGATCACCAAACCTGTCTCTTTAACAGACATATATTCATTTGACAATAAAACGGTAAACCCCACTTCCCCTTCACTGATCACAAAGGTCAAGGCCACTCCGTGGGACATTGTCAAAAGTGCTGAGTCAACAAAAGCTGGGGCCTGAAGTCAGTAATGAAATCCTCATGTGAAAGCAAGGCGTATTGTATTTCTGATAGATCAAATACGGTGGTATGGGGTGACAGAGGGGTAATGTTTATCTTGTATGTATAATGGGTAATTTGTAAAGTATATGTCACGTATTGGAGCTTTTGCACACGTATTGAGATGTTAATTGATGAAAGGATCATTTAGAGTTCATGGTGGGTATTAAAACTTGCTTATTTTGTTTTCATTGCGGGTTATAGACTCCATGCAGATAAATGTCCACTTTGACATGCGTAGCTACATATAAATCTTGATTTGCATCACATATACCGCTCTCGAGCTCAACGCAGGAAGAGCTTCTAGTGATATTTTCAAGCCACTAATCTGTTCATCGTGGAGTCCTAGTGCCAACGAGCATTATGACAAAATGTGCACTGTAACACACGTCTTAACAAAAGCTATAATTTTCACGAAGCCCTTCCTAACAGCATACGTGTAATGTCTATTTGAAATATTTTCATATCGATATGCATGCGTAAATTTTCAGAATTAAGTTACCGAAACTAATAGCAATATTAAGGGACACACTTGAAGATAATAACGAACGTTTTCAATATTTTTATTACCTTGAAAAAAATCACCGAAACTGTACAAACATAAGACATATCCAAGACATTGACATTTGAATGTTTCATTTTCAGCCAAATGGGTGTTTACGTTCTTTTGCTCGGCACTACATCCAAATATCGGCAGCCGTGAAGTTCCGGGTTAGAATTTATCTTCAGTAACCCGTGCTTGTCGTAAGAGCCACTAACTGGATCGGCTGGTCAAGCTCTTCGACTTGGTTCACACATGTCATCGCATCCCAAATGCACGATGCTCATGTTGTTGATCACTGGATTGTCTGCTGCAGACTCGATTATTTACAGACCATCGCCACATAGCCGGCATACTGAGTGAGATGTAAAGCTAAACTCACTCACCACATATCGGTCAGGTGCGCGTTTTATCGTATCCACAAAAGTGTTATAATTGCAGTTAATCTATTTTTTCTGGACTCGATAAAGTTTTGTGATATTAAAAATGCTGGGTATGATAAACCCGTCCAAAAATAAGCCACGATATCCCCTGCCCTTCACGAAAAAGAGTAATCCTGAGTTATTATCTAGAACAACGGCGGTCTACAATTTGCTTGTGTAAATCCACTGACACAAATCAATATGAACACGCGTCTGTCAGCCCGGGTTCAGGAAGGATTTATTTTATCACTGAGGATTAATACAAGACAATACCACTGATAAAAACTACGGAACTCTGTTCAGGACAAAACGCGATCTTGCAATTACGACGAGTTTTCCAACGTAAACCCGTCGTATGTACGTATTTTTGTTAATTATTCGAATAAGCATAAATGACGTCAGAGAAGAATACGTTACGTCATATGCAAGCATGACGTCACAGATGATGCTGAATATGTACCTCATATTTTATCCAGTATTTTAGTAATATAACTGACTGATGACGTTGTGTCTTGGAAACCCTTATTTTCTTCTATCCCCAAGATGGAAATCCATCAAAGGTGGGAGACTACCAGCACAACTGCTCGAACACATTTAGCATAAAGGGCATCTGTTGAACACAATGGCTGATTACAATACCCGAACATAACCTGAGACCCGTAAAGATTCGGGATCGAACTGGGCCCTTATTCTCGAAACGTTCGTAACCCTAAGAATTCTTAACTTTGATCGTAGTAAAGTGGGTTAAGAATGGGTTTAAGAAGTTCGGCTACGAACGTTTCGAGAATAGCTAGCCTTGTTTTGCAGTAACCCAAGCTTGTCAGACTGGCTGACTTGGCTGACACATGTCATCGGTTCCCATTTGCGCAGATCGATGCTCATGCTGTTGACCACTGGGTTGTCTGGTCCTGACTCGATTATTTACAGACCGCCGCCATATAGCTGGAACATTGCTGAGTGCGGCGTAAAACTAAACTCATATTCATATCGCAATCGTAGATCGATACTCATGCTGTTCTTGATTATTGAATTATTTACATACCACCGTCACATAGCTGGAATATTGTTGAGTGTGGCGGTGAACAACAAAGAAAGAAACATAAGGCTAAATCAAAAAAAGGAAAAATGTTTCTCGGGCATCGGCGCGTCACCTTTACTTTTGCGCGTAACAGTTTTTTTTTTATTGCTCACTAACACGTGCTAAACTTTCCAAGCTGTATTTCTGAGAGAAAAAATAAAATATGTTTTATAAATGTTTCTGCCTCGTCACTTTTTTTTTCTATCAAAATTTTGTAGAAAGTCCTACCGCCCTCGTCACGTTCGAAAAAGATGTAAAGATGTGCTCGAGAAACATTTATTTTTTTTATATGCAGCCTTACCAGGCCGTTTTCACGTGCCATCCTCCATCTGACATTGGTCATATCCCCCTCGGCTAACGGTAATTCACTATATCTCTCCTCCTAGCAAACCCATAAACCAACAGTGTCGAATATTATTTATATCTCCTTCGGGAATATCACCAAGTTATTAATTCATGTGTCACAGACTGACAACAAAGCAATATTGAGAAGTCCAGCAGTGACATGGGTTTGTCGCATCTAATATAAAGAGCAATCAGGTAATTCCGTGATATTCCCTACGGATCACCATACATATTGAGAAGCTCCATCAATCAGAGCGTACTCCTGGGGCATCATTGATACGGCAAATCTCGGAGATCAAACATGCTCGAGGCTCGGCAGTTGAGGTGGTTCCTTGACTACCTATATATCGGCAATGTAAACAGGACGTTGCCTTGACACATGGCATGACAGCTGATACAGGCGATGTAGGGGGTAGGGGTAGAGGTAGAGGGGGTGGCGGTGTAGACAGGGCGGGGTAAACAGATGAATTGGAAATGCCGTGAATTTAGGGTTGTTGGTTGTATGATGCTACAAAAGAGTGGTCATAGGTGAACAATTAGGTGAAAACATGCTAAGGTAGTTTATAGCCATTTCAGAACGTTCGTGTGTGAGATGGCAACGACTTGGGGTTAGACAGGTGTACTGCTACCGCTGTAAATTTAGGCTTGTTGGATGTATGATACTACAGTTAATGTGGTTATAAGTGAGCAATTAGTTGAGGACATGATATGCTGGTTTATAGTTACTTTACAATGCACGTGCCTCGGATGGGAACGACATGGGGTTAGACAGGTGTACTGTGGATGCGGTGACAATATGAGTGTGGAAACGACACTCTCTACAAATGGCGGTTCCACTATAATGAAAATCAGTCATTTTACAGCGCGAAAGTTAAATGCAAGCATGTGCACCTGCAACGAGCATGCATGTCGGTTAACGTGTTTAATGAAACCCACGGCAAGGGTAAGATGTGTAAGATGCGTTAGTTAAAGTTGGGAGAGATAATTACTATAATAAGTAAAGGTGGGGTGAGGTAAGTAAAGGTGGGTGTGGTAAGTAAAGGTGGGGTGAGGTATGTAAAGGTGGGTGTGGTAAGTAAAGGTGGGGTGTGGTATGTAAAGGTGGGGTGTGGTATGTAAAGGTGGGGTGAGGTATGTAAAGGTGGGTGTGGTAAGTAAAGGTGGGGTGTGGTATGTAAAGGTGGGGTGAGGTATGTAAAGGTGGGGTGAGGTATGTAAAGGTGGGTGCGGTAAGTAAAGGTGGGGTGTGGTATGTAAAGGTGGGGTGTGGTATGTAAAGGTGGGGTGTGGTATGTAAAGGTGGGGTGAGGTATGTAAAGGTGGGTGTGGTAAGTAAAGGTAGGGTGTGGTATGTAAAGGTGGGGTGAGGTATGTAAAGGTGGGTGTGGTAAGTAAAGGTGAGGTGAGGTAAGTAAAGGCGGGGTGAGGTGAGTAAAAGTGGGGTGAGGTAAGTAAAGGTGAGGTGAGGTGAGTAAAGGTGAGGTGAGGTGAGGTGAGTGTATGGATGAGTAAAGTTGGGGTTTGGGGAAGTAAAGTTGAGATAACTAAGTAAAGGATGAGAGAGTAAAGGTGGCAACTGGTTACATAAAGATGGGGTGAGGAAAGTAAAGTTTTGAAACTTCTGCAATGTTAGTAAATTGATGGTGTGTGTGCGCGCGCGTGCGTGCGCGTGTGTTGAACGTAATAAAATGTACGTTCATGCAGTGAAACGTAGGATGAAGTAAACGAGGCTTTGCTAAGTTACACTTTCAGAACAGACAGTATGCCGAGTAAGAAGGAAACCCTTACACAACAGACGTGAACTAGCGTGAAGTGTGAAGTAAAATCTCATTAAAATTGCTTTTAATACAATGGACATGTGATAAATTGCAGTACTAAAAACGCTTAGTATCCACACGCACAACGACATGGTTGTATCAATCAATACACGTGACTTTTATGTACAGAGGCGATCCCAATAAATCTGTCCGCTACAGACACAAGTGTGTGTAAACAAGACCAAACCCCTTGTAAGAAATGTCGGCAAATAAGCTGTCCCATATATCAGCAATTTACCGTTAAAACAGATTTACGGATATGATAAAGGTGTCTCAATCACGATCGATGAAAAGAGAGAGATGAGGGAATTGACAATGACGAAGAAAATGAGAGAGAGAGCAAAACTGGAAAGAAGGGATTATAAGAAAGTCACAAAGGAGAGAGTGGGTGAGTGAGTTTAGTTATACGCCGCACTCAGCAATATTCCAGCTATATGGCGGCAATCTGTAAATAATCGAGTCTGGACCAGACAACCCAGTGATCAACAACATGAGCATCGATCTGCGCAAATGGGAACCGATGGCACATGTCAACCAAGACAGCCAGTCTGACTACCCGATCCCGTTAGTCGCCTCTTACGACAAGCATAGTAGCCTTTTATAGCAAGCATGGGTTGTTGATGGCCTTTTCTACCCCGGGACCTTCACGGGTCGACAAAAGAGAGAAGAGATACAACATATGTGTGTGTGGCACTTTTAAGTATATGTTCATAAACGTGGATAGAAACACGTCGTTATTTGGCTATTTGGAAACCAGTAATTGAATACAAGTATAAACATAAATATACATACCAATAGTGACCATCGTTTATTGGTTTAGTACATAAAACAACACCATTGTTATTTTCATCTTCTTCAAACGAATTTTCACTTCAGGGTCTGACATATGTGCTTCAGAAATCCACGTACCGTATTCATGTATAGTAACCATGTACATATACAGTACATGCTTGTCATTACAGGGAGGCGTTGTCAATGACAAGTGACCTACATCCCAAAGTGTCTAATTAGAGTAAATCACACTATGTTAACTCACCTGAAACAAGACCGATTTAAATCCCTGTATTCCTTCTTAGGATCCGCAAAGATCTTCTCTCATAATTCCACCTGCAAATCAGTCAGTCAATCTTCTTAGCGGTTGATCAGCGATCACCTATTAGCTTTCGCCGTGTGTACCCGGCCCTCTTCGATACGCCGTCATTGTTCTATTGTGGAGTACCGTCATAAGCACAGCGCCGAGCTAGCAACAGGTCCACACAAGTCCATTGTCACCCTTCTATAGTGGACCGAGCTCGACATGGTCGCGTAAAACCATTTACCGGTAAACAAAGCATAACACATTCGCCAGGTAAATTGTACCGAAAGTGAATTTTCTCCCATCAGTTACCTCCCTTGTACGTTCATATTTCATAATAGCCATTTCGTGACTTTAGGTGATTACTTAGGTTAATCTCCCCGTTGACTTAGAGTAACATCTGTTACGATTTATACCAGTTACTTCCCTTTGGTATGAATTCCGCCTTTCGTTATGGTTTGGTGTTGTTCAAGTTAGTGTGTATGTTGTGCCTAGTTTCCGGTTACCAGGTCGTCTTCGGACAGTTTCGGGATTGTCCGGGACTGTATCAGTGTTTGGTGGTTACCGTTAGAGGGTAGCGACACCGTTTTATCAAGCTATGGCGTTTGTGGGCGAATGATTACTTCCCAGGGGAGGTTAACGCACGCGAACCAGTAGGAGAAGGGATAGATTTAGACGCTGACAGTGCGTCGCTTGTTTGAGGTTGTTCATGAATGTGTAATAGTGAAAGGAATATTGACGCCCCGAGCTTTAACAGTTAATTACATGTTGCAATTGACAATAGATGATTGCCGACAGTAGTTGATTGTGTCAGTCAGTCTGGCAAAGATAAAGTTTACGTTTCGATGATTTTAAGTCAATCAGGCAAAGTATAGATGACGGTTTTAACGACTTTTCTAACTCCCAACTTTAACGACATCAGCTCAGATTTGTTAATACTTAATGCCCTGGGCACTCGTCGTAACGTCTCTTATTTTAATAATTTAAAATACAATTATTCTGTCACTACCGCTGTATATGCTAAGGTAGATGAGATCGAGAAAATATTTGCAAACTGATCTGTTGATCTCTGGAAGTCGTGAGAAATGAAGCTGACATGGCTGAGTGGGTTAGATGGCAGATTAAGTGTGGGTTCGAATCCTGGAATCTCTGCTTTACTGAGAAACTGTAATCCCACGTGTCACGTAAGTGTGGTCTTATGCCGGTTTTAGCAACACCACTATACGGGGGACACCAGAAATGCGCTCCACACATTGAACCCATATGGGGAATCGAATCCCGGTCTTCGGTGTGACAAGCGAACGCTTTAACCGCTAGGCTAACCCGACCCTATGTTACGTGAGAAGTGACGATGGAAAACTGTTATATAGATGTAGTTCACTCTTTTTATTTCTTCATATTTTTTTATTCATTCACAATTATCTATTTCTTTTCCTTAGCCACATTCCAGCAATATCACGGAGGTGGACTCCAGAGATGGGCCTTACACATTGAACCCATGTGGGGAATCGAACCCGGATCGTTGACGTGACGAGTGAACGGTTTAACCACTAGACCACTCCACTGCTCCCCGTCGTTGCCGTCGCTCCCTGTTGTCCAAACATGTCAGTTGAAGTACATTGCGTGACTCATGTGAACTTTGGCTCCAAGAAAATAATCTTCACTGGGTTGTTTCAAGGTCGAGGCGTGAGTCGGAGTTACGGGGTCGTTGTAGCGTGTCGAGATGTGCATGCGGCACTTGTGTAATCAGCAGCCTGTACATTCACCCACACGTACAGGTGCAAGATCATGTTTTATTTGTTGCCTGTCTGTTTTCGTGCACATTGTTAAAGCAATATATCAATAGCTTCGAAATGAACATTTAAACGATGTTAGTTCGTTCGGAATTTATGCTTAATTAATGCTGGAATCTTGACATTCGGCACCACTCGCCACTTTCCGTAACCTCCAAGAGCTATTCGGCTGAATAGAGGTGGTCACGAACAGGAATCCTGGATCACGGCCGATGTGACTGACGACTACATTGGTGGGGTCGCCCAGTGTTTAAAGCACTGGTTCGATCAGTGAAGGTCCCGGAGTAGAATATGCCTCTGGCAACCCATGCTTGCCACAAACGGCGACTATGCTTGTCGTAAGAGGCGACTAACGGGATCGGGTGGTCAGGCTCGATTATTAAGAGACCGCCGCCACACAGCTGGAATATTGCTGAGTGCGGCGTAAAACTCACTCAAGCATTGGTTCCCTGAAGACCCGGGTTCGATTCCCATTTCTGTAGTTTCCCCGAAGTGATTATTGCTGACATGTTGGTAGAAGAGGAGTAAAACCATACTCATTCGCTCACGCACCCTCTCAGATGGTGTGACAAGACCCGTTCCTGGACCAGTCAAACCAGTGATTGATACCACGAGCAACGTTCTTGTCATGATAACACACAGACATACAACCTCTTTAAAGTGTAGATTACCGGGGCGTTATCTTCTCTGGAAAGTGAGTGAGTTTAATTTTAGAAATATTCCCGCATCATCACCTGGGGGGATACCACAAATGGGCTTCACACGTCGTACGCATGTGGGGAATCAAACCCGGGTCTTGGTCGTGACGTGCGAAGGCATCAACCACTAGGCTACCCTTCCGCCCCTAACGAAAACTGAAAACGTACATAACAACCGTTGATCAAAAATAGTACAAAATTTATTGCAGTCAATCCGTTGTTATCACAGAAGTTTTGCTTTGGCACCGAACCCTGTTAGGCATTGAGCAAAATATGAACATCACAAAACTTCTAAAACACGTTAAATGTCATGCTGGGCGTAGGGTTACCAAGCTGAAGTACTAAAACACATACCACTTTTCGTCTACTGTCTACTGGGATAACGCACAAGTCTACAATACAATGTAGTTGTTTAGGGGTACAGCTTCATTACACACTTGCATCACTTCTCACATCTGGAATTGTGACGCGTGGTCATTGATATATGGAAGCTTCAAAGGGTCTTCTCTCACGTGCAACAACATAATGATCCTGGCGATGTGACCAGGCACTCATAATTATGAAGCATGCCAATGTTAGTGATTTACCGACATGCCTTTTTGAATGGCTTTTATTAAATTATACACAGTAAATTGATTCAGAAACATTTCCATGATCGGGACAAATGTGAGATTCGAGGTCCTCGTAATCAGATCTTGACATGCTCATGGGACGTAACTCTTGTATGTACAGCATGTATGGTCATGGGAACCAGATGGTACGTTTTATGATGTTTGGTTTATACAACCAACGCCAATGTACAGTGAGGAACCTCCATTGTACATGTGAATGAGTGAGTATTGTTTTATGCCACTTGTACCCATATTCCAGCAATATCATGACGGGCAACACTAGTGTGAGTGAGTTTAGGTTTACACCACTTTTAGCAATATTCCAGCAATATCACGACGGGGACACCAGAAATGGGAATCGAACCCGGGTGTTTGGCATGACGAGCGAACGCTTTAAGCACTGGGCTACCCCATCGCCCCTTGAGCACACCAGAAATACTCATTGTGACAATGGGGGCAATTGAACTCGTGTCCAAGGCGTGTGTTTCAACCACTAGACTGCACTTGGTCTAAAAGGAAACAGTGGTGGGACATGACAAACAGCATCGATCACATGGGACATCATACATCGATACTGTCGATCACTGGATTGTCTGGTCCGGACTCAATCAATTACAGACCGCTGCCATATAGCTGAAACATTCCAGGGTCTTACGTAAAAATAAACTCACTCACTCACTCGCTCATGAGAAACGGCACGTTGGCTTCTAGCAGACGGTTTCTCCTTCACGATTGCATTATCGAGCATATGTGTGATACATAATAAAAGCGTTTTTATAGGATCAGATTTGGCATCAATTACATGTATACATGAGAAATGTATGTACACTCTCAAGAAATAAATATATAAAATAGCAGCAAAGTTGACAGGTCATCTTTTGTTGTGTGGATCAGTGTCGTTAGAAAAGATGGATTTTAAATGGTTTGATAAAGCTGGGCAAGCTTAGAACATGTTAAACTTAGACCAGGTTAAACTTGGACCATGTTAAACTTAGACCATGTTCAGTGGTCTCCGTCAGACCTCAGTCAGTGTGTTCTCATGTTTTCTCACGAGATTATTCTGGACAGCAGGCTGTGGTGACTGTGACTCGGCCAAAGTGTTCTTTCTGTGACACTGTGATGTTCACACAATCGCCGTCATTTTCACGGCTTCTCATATGTCCGACATGTTCGTTGTGTGGTTTACTTTGAGCCAGAGGAACCCCGCCCTTTCTTCCTTGCCCTCTGATTCCACCCTCTTGAGCTCGTAGCGTCGGATTAGGTTACCTCCCTTGTATTCGCTGGCACGTGACATGGGTAAGGTCACGCTCCCAACTAGCGTGTCTTTCACCAGGTTCGCTTGCCACATCTGAAACATGGAGTATCACGTTGAGATAACTGGCAACATTACTACAAGATCTATCATCCCTATGGGTAACGATCATGTATGATAACCTTCTGATACTTGCATATGTGCATTCTAGCGACTTCCAATCATGTTTACATTATTCCGTATGACGTCTAAATGTGGATATGTCGTCAAACTACAAAAATCATCTGAAAATTCCAGTAAAGCGTCCCCTAAGGATCGAGATTACATCCGTTTTTTCATATGTCCGCAGCAAAAATGTCAATGAGTAATACACAGAAAAACCGAATTGTGACGCGGATTTATGTATTTTCAATTCCTCATAAAATAACGCACGGACGTACGCGATGCATTCCCTGGGGTCAGACAATACTGTAGAGTTCGTTCAGTATTTTAAATATGTGTCGTTGTGTAAACCTCGGGAACTATATTACATGATATTACTGCCATCTTGCATAAAATGCGCAGAAGTTTAGAGCGAAGTATGTTTTTCAACTAACACCCACTACAAAAGCAAGAACTGGAAAAACATATACAGTAGTATTAACAATGGGGTTTATACTACTTACACGAATTTTATAAATTGCATGTGTTAATTCGACAAACATGTCATGGTGTCCAGTTTAGGCAGTGCAACGTAGACACTATCCCGGAATGTGAATGTAGAAACTAAAACGTGAGATACCATCAAAAACAAACAAGAAAACATATGTCTCAAATATTTCGTTTATGTTCAAATAAGTTATCATTAAGTTCCTAATATGATGAACATTTTTATTAGACCATTATCTTTCTTAAAAGGTATTTTAACCTAACAAGTAGGAGGGAGCGTTATATTTATAAAATCATTTCATGAAATTTCAAAAGCCATCGGTCCAATCTGCAAATTTACTGGCCCCACTGGATTTTTACTCGCCACGAGCTAGCCAGCTGCAGCCAGTGGTTCTTTAGCACATTGCTGCGTACACAGCTGGGATCATCAGCTCCAGTCTGTGCTTTAATTAAGGGTCATCACTGAATTTTTTTATATGTGGTGATTAACGTAGTTCGGTTGTAGTATCAAAATATGATATTTGGTAGACAGTATCTGTGTTTGTTGTGTCAGTTCATGAAAAGCGGTCTAATCTATTCCAGTTGAGTTTGTGACTGACCTCAATGACGATATCCTCCTGTGGTTTCTTCCTGTACAACGTCACTCTGTCGCCCCATGTGGCTGTGGGAGCCTTCCTGGAGGTTGTGGTCTGGAACACCTTCCCCTCGCACTTCACGATGCAGTAGGCCTGCAGCTCTACAACACAGCATGGTGTGATTAACAGTCAACTGTTGTAACGACATTGTCAACATCTTTGTTGGTTGTTATGAGCAAATAGCGGGTGCTGAGGTTCTGTTTGAGGCTTGGATCACCAAAGGTGGTTGGGGGTTGAAAGCCGTGAATTTACGCCATCCGGGAGAAAATTCTCTCGTGCCAATTCAATATTTGTTGCATTGGCGAACGCATGCATTACTGTACACGGGAAAGCCATGAAGATCCGGATGCAATTGGTTTTCAGGTACCCATGCTAGTAAGGGGCGAAAGAGGCAACTGATGTAATCGGGGGGTCAGGCTCGCTGACGTGGCTGACACATGTCATGGTATCTCAGGTACATGGATGTTCATGTTGTTGATCACTGGATTGTCTGATCCAGACTTCACTGAATTCCTACCGTCATCACCGTTCTTCTTTACGAGGCCGTCAGCGTTGACGATGGTTACCGCCGTGGCCGCTACTTTTGGCGTCCCCATACAACCAGGGGGTTTCGGCTCATCACGAGTTAACTCCCTGAAACAACAGTTTGGGCGAGTTGAATTCGTTAGTTTCACATTAATTTTCGATGAGCTGTGCACATGCACAGGGCGTGAAAAATATTTCCGGTTTGGTTGTATGCTTTACCGATAGAGCAAACACACTCTAGGGAAAATATGAATCAAACCAAGTACATCGTTTAATGACGAATGCATGTGGTCTCAATTCATTTATGAAACAAAGGCAGGCATGAGTTAAATAAATAGCTTACTTGTTCATGTGAACAAGCTCTCGTACAAACACATCACACCACCACCGTCCTTCCTGTGCATCCCCTTCTCACAACAGTTACTAATAAAACACGAGATTTGTTATGCAGGTGCAGCCAGAATTGCACATCAATTATTGAAACGCATGGGCA
This sequence comes from Haliotis asinina, assembly GCF_037392515.1. NCBI lineage: Eukaryota > Metazoa > Mollusca > Gastropoda > Lepetellida > Haliotidae > Haliotis > Haliotis asinina. Next base: position 539,758 of record NW_027133889.1, on the reverse strand, counting down.
AATGGATGTAAGTAGATGGATGTAAGTGAATAGTTGTCACACTTAAATAATCTTCATAAAAGCTTTTATTGACAGTGTATTTACTGTATCGACACACAAACGATCAAACAGGAACTGACTAGTGTCTATTTTTACAAGCTCTGCGCATGCGCACAGCGAGATGAAAAATAATGTAAAACCACCGAATGGCACTGATAACAGAGGACAAACAAAAGAACACAAGTTACCAGTCATTTACAGTTCAACTTTAGTCATGACTACCTCCAGTGTCCCCACTATATTTACTGTAATAGTAGACTAAGCAATACCGCGGTGAAGGTATTCTAAAAGTGTCAAGGACGGTGTCTGTCCGATACCGCGAAAATCTCAAATAACTGAGAACCGAACCCGCGAAAAAATGGTTGCCGTAAGAGGCCGCTCAAGGGATCGGGTGGTTGAAACATGTCGTTGATTCCAAACTGTGCAGATAGATGCTCAAACTGTTGATCACTGGATCGTCCGGTCCAGACTCGTTTATTTCCAGACCGCCGCCATATAGCGGGAATACTGCCGAGAGTGGTGTAAAACTAAACTCATTCACCCACTCATAACGTACTACTTACTTGAGTTTCACTGCCCCAGCTGTGAATATACGAAGAACGTGTGATCCCTCCTGCCCAGGGTCAAAGGTCGAGGGCACAAGGAGGTATCTGCCCTTATTGAGGGAGAAGCGGCTGAAGATGCTCCTTGCCTGTACGAACGGAGTGGCGTGGACACGGTCCAGTTTGTCGTGCATTCGGTACTTGCGGTTTACGTCAGTCTGAAGTACGAAGGGATGTGAATGAAGCTCGATGTTTGTTTGGTCATAACTGTCAGAAATTCTACTTTGATATTGGCCTGATAATGTACCATGGAGTATGTGATGCATTTACCACTTGCTTGAAAAGGGGAATATATCGATGAGGACCAACCTTCATTATCGTGACACCGATGGTGAAGTTATCTCCCCTTTGTTTGCATTTAACCGAGCGCCTGTCTTCCTGCTCCAGAGAGATCATCACTTCCTCCTCGTCCTGGTACACTTCAAATATATACTGTAAAGGACATAATTCAGAGGAAAGGATTACTAAACGAGATTTAACGAGCCGTAAGAAGTATTCAATGATGTAATTGTATATGTGGAAGTTAGCATAGGGTGTGTCATTTACATTTTGATAAAACAAGTGATGGATGTTCTATACGAATCACCTCTTAAGATATTGATGGCACGATCTGATACAAACATGGCAAATAGCAACATAATTAGGACTTATCTGGGAAGTGTAGCTTTGTGTGATCAGCACATACTCATTGGTACAAGAAAATGTAGTTACCCGCTGGATTGGTTTCTACTAAAAGTTACCCGGGACTCAGACCGGAATCAGAGAAACGAAATATGATGTAACTACCAATCGTACTCTAAGATAACCAAGATCACATATATGGTGATTAACGGTGGCAGGACGAAACCATACAATACAGGGACTATAGTTATAGTAATAAAGGCAGTAATGGTAATATTCATATCACAGCAACAATAATCAAACTTGCAAAACAAATCCACACAATACCTGTCTCCCTTTTACTTGCGTTTTAATGTTAGATGATCACCTTATATACTTAAAAAAGGCCCCAGAAGAATTTGCTGCCGTGCGCCAGAGTAATGTTCTCATCCTTATAGTACCTTGCAGTTGTTTCCAGAATTCTGTCATGATAGAGCACACCGATGCTCAGTGTAAGCAGTGTAACATTGCGAATGAACAGAAACGGTTGCACAATGAGCAACACACCCGATAACAATGTGCATAACTCGCCGCTGGACATGAGCGCTGATTCCAAGACGGTCTCACCTGTGGGTTTTTCAGGAAGGAGGCGTGGTTGCCGCACCCTCCCGCCCTCATCGGTCTCTTCCACTCCCCCCGGGTTGCAGTAGCGGTCCATGTCTTCTTGAGGGTGAAGAAGCGGGTGTTGATCATGTGGCAGATATCGATCTGAGTGAAGTATCTGCAGAAGTCATCGAACGACATCCTAACCGAAAAAAACAGAATTATTCATAAATTACTTGAATTGAATTACTTTTAATTGAATTTACTTTCATTGGCGTTAATATGGCGAAGTTGTCGTTACAGTCATCTCCAAATAATGTAGTCGGTGCCAGGTGGGAACTACCAATTGCTGATATACCTCCCTGGATAAGATGGTCATCAGCCATCAAAGCGTTTACTGGAGACAGAACAAGAGATAAACGCGCTGGATAAAAACAAAACAGTTTCTGGTTCCGCTGTTCATTATACCGGTTGTTTCAGTCAGAAATCTGGAGCCTTCACTTTTACATAGTTTACCTACAGAATGCTTGACAACGACATTACAATCTATGTCGAAACGTCTAACAAAAGACTAAAAAGTTCCATATCCATAAACATTAGCCACATTCTTCATCTACCCAACTTCTAAATTGCCAATCAAAGAAGGTACAGTTTACTCACAACTGGCGAACTGGTGGGTCAGAATATATTGTACATATATTTTCTAATCGTTTGAAACTTAAACTTGTTTTTGCATCTGTAAGACCAGCTGCCTTTACTTAAACGGTATGATTTCTGTATATAAATGCTTAATCAAAATCGGTTGAAGATTGATCCTATGTGTGGGAAAACGAGATGCCCTGTGTGCTTCAAACAGTTTGAGTCTGAGACTTCAAATAAATCCTTTTCGAAAAGTAAACAAATCTACCAAAATTCTCCGTTCTCGTCGAATGTTAGTCCAAGGTCTTTCTTTTCCTTCTCACTGACTTTCTGCCATTCCGCCGACCTGAAACCAAGGGGTCATGTGAACACAGTGCTTGAGCGTGAACAATCAGTCATGTGGCAAGTGTCCGTAGTCCGACAGCAATTCTCACCAGATATGTCGTGATTTTAAGAGCGCTTTGCGTAGGGGTGGGGTGGCAACACCGCTTACAGCTTCTCACATTTCTCATTTCACCTTTCAGTTCTATTCATGCCATGGATGTTGCATAAGACACTTCATCTTCCCAGTAATATGCTGGTCAAGTCTACGGATCTACTCGTATAGCGAAAGCAGGGGTGTAGCTATTATTATTTAATGAAATCCCCGGACTTACACATGGTTGTTGCTTGAAAGGCTGAACAGTATATATATAAACTTAGGCAAGCCCTCAATACCTAGAGCTTAGCAACCTATTGTGCTTACATGAAAATATTACCATTGCTACGCGCCTGGGAAGGACTGCTGTTATCTTTTAGTTTCCAATATTTCGACGCATGAGGAATCAGTGGGTCCAAAGTTCATGCTAGTGAACACTATGTATCTTAGCTAGTACAAAGCTCGATGTTTCTGACCGCAAATAGCTGGAATTTTATCATTTTAACTTAAACAAATATTCACGATGTCAATTCTCCTAAACTGCCACACTCAATTCCTCTTTGGTTTACAGTTTTATAATATCCTCAATGTGGTTGCACAAATCAACCCTGAGTACTTCCGGTGAACTGTTAAGGAAACAAAGGGGAGGTCACTCTGTCATCATTATACCTCATGACCACCTACCCGTCACTCCATGGCCCCCGCCACTCCACGCCGCCCCAAGGGTTCCTCAGTCGGATCATCTGGATCTTCTCTCGGTTAAAGAAACTAAAGAGTCCAGTTCCTTTCAGGTGGACATTGCGGACATCTGTGACGCTGTAGGCGTGACCCTTCACTAGGCCGATACTGAGTTTCACCTCCATCTCCGCCGCCGACTTCGCCTGAGTGAAGTAAGGCAGTGAAGTAAAAAACATTGGCCAGTATGTGATTCAGAGCTTGTGCTCAAACGTTTCATTTCATGGCTCTGTTATTATGTGTCAGGTGCTCTGTTATTATGTCAGGTGCATGTTAACTCAATGTGTCATTTTCACAGCTTACGTCATACCTTTGTGAGTCAGTGGATTTAATTTTACGTTTCTTTCAGCAGTATTACAACAATATTCGCTGTAGAAAAATCACGGCGTGGGACGTCAGAAGACAGCTCTGAAGTTTTGATACCAGATAAATCAAACTTTACTTTATGTTATACTACCACCGACTCTGCAGCCAAGGAGACAATCCACTGATCACATTTCCATTTATCGAAATGGATCGGATTATGCGACGAACCTAATTATCTATATTTCGGGGAAAGAGAAGTACGGATAATGTATCATAGTGGAGATAGGGAACCTGAGGAACTTATTGAAGAATACCTTCTCAGACGCAACATATGTCATATTTGGGATTTCACTTTCTTAGTAAAGTACAAATTCTAGTACTTTTTTCGGTTGAGTCCCATCCGGGATTCGAACCCGCACCATCAGAGTCAGGCACCTAATCGCCAGCACACAAAGTCAGCCGCCTAGCCCGCTCAGCCACCGCGACTTCCACAAAAATGAAAGTCGGACAACTGGTAGTCTAGACTGCGTACTTTGTGTACCCCTCTGATGAGTGTAAATTGGCACGGCTCCCACGGCCGAAAGCTATGATTACACAATGCCATTTAGAAAGTGGTCAAATGCAACATATGTCATATTTGGGATTTCACTTTCTTAGTACGAATCCCGGATGGGACTCAACCGAAAAAAGTACTAGAATTTGTACTTTACTAAGAAAGTGAAATCCCAAATATGACATATGTTGCATTTGACCACTTTCTAAATGGCATTGTGTAATCATACCTTCTCAGACGACGTCGAGACAAAATGTTCGAGTTAAGTCCGTATTATTTGCTACGGATTATCCGCCATTCTGAATGTATACATATCACTCTGGTTGGATATCCGTCATTCTAACTGGAGGCACATGTGACCCATTCGTTCACAAGGCGCGGAAAGTGTCAACCCAAAGTGTCAGACAACATGCCCAACATGGGTACAATGTGTGAAGTCCATTTCCGACATCCGCCGTCGTATTTTTGCAGGAATATGGCTAAAAGCGACCTTAAACCATACTCACTCACTATAATTACATACTTGACAATTTCCTGAGTCCTGCTTCACTCTGACCTCCCACCCACAAGAAGCTGATTTAATACCGTTCATCACTACTACGTCACACACTGCGACCACAATATCGGGTTGTCCGGTACTCACCACTATCGATGCACTCATAAGCGACCTGTGGTCCATGGCCTTATGGAGTATGTCGAACAGCTTCATCCGCTTCTCCTCCGACCTGTAATCACTGACGTCCAAACCCTCCCCGACCCCGCCCGTCATGTCCACCATGGCGTCCCTTGCCTTCCCCGCGGTCAGGGCTTCGTACGATCCGAACAACCTGCAACAGGGCGTGGTCGCTTTACAAGAGGCATATTACATTTTTTCATTTCATTTATAAATCTCAGCAGCCACGTTGGTTTAAACCGATGAACGTTTTGCACAATCACCGGAGCATATGCCCGTGTGATAGATGTAGCGCTTTCGGAAATGCATTGCTTTTTTGTGTTCTTTTTTTTATTCGTTATTTTTTTCAATTCATTCATTCATTCATTCATTCATTCATTCATTTAATCTTTTTTAAAAAATATATTAGTATTAATATACTAGCATTGTTTATTCTCGATATCTGATATTTACCATACAGTGAGTGAGTGAGTTTAGTTTTACGCCGCACTCAGCAATATTCCAACTATATGGCGGCGGTCTGTAAGTAATCGAGTCTGGACCAGACAATCCAGTGATCAGCAACATGAGCATCGATCTGCGCAATTGGGAACCGATGACATGTGCCAACCAAGTCAGCGAGCCTGACCACCCGATCCCGTTAGTCGCCTCTTACGACAAGCTGAGTCGCCTTTTATGGCAAGCATGGGTTGCTGAAGGCCTATTCTACCCCGGGACCTTCACGGGGTTACCGTACAGATATATGTAAGCACAAACCTATGCTTATGGTCGTGTGAGCTGGTTTACAATATCATTTAGCTCTGTGATGTCATATCCGAAATCATCACAACACAATGTATAACGGAACTGTCCCATTTATGTTGTGCCAAATGATTTGCAGCCATGATCGATTACATCCAACGCAGTCTGTACCCAACATAACTGACACATGATACACTTAAAAAATGAATAATTATCTACAAAAATCAAGGGGCTTTTTAGATTTTCCACGTTAAACATTCACTGCTGCATATTCCAAAACTTACTTTGCATAGGCCTTTTCCAGTAGAGCTGACCAGAATTCGTTCCTGGTTTTGGAGTGCATGAATATCAACCTGCCCTGTCTGAAAGACACGGGTAAACAGCTTATCAAATATATATATTTGGAATGGCGACATACACTGACAAGGTACATTATTAAGACATCTCGTCTTAACCGGTGGACGATGTAACACAATGCGTAGTCACCAAGCTCTCCGTTCACGAACGGTATGGGCGTTAGAAGTCTGTATTACATCTATGCAACATTGCTATTTTTACCTGAGAAAATTGTTTAGACACATTCAGTCAAGATGGGGTGCTGGTGTGCATGAAGAGCATTTTCTCTTAATATTGGCGTTCTTATGGCCTTTCTGTCGGATGATAAACATTATCGACAGCTATCATCCAATTAATGTAAAATTTGGTATTTAAGGACACGTGAAAACACGAGTTTTTAGGGCAGGTGATATGCGTAGATTCGTCTTCTATCAAGTATGCTATATAATGTTTCAAACAGATAAGCATAAAAAATATCAAAATGTCCTCAACAACAACAAAAATGCTATTAAGGTGTTTTCTGCGTTAGGAACCCAAAATGGATGAAGAAAACTATATATTCTGTGTTTGAAATATGAATCAATAATTTCATATTAGAGACTTCTTTCGGTCTAGGCCGATGAAGAGTTCGGTGGTTTTGTTCACACCTCGTGGGCAGGTAGTCATCTATCACTACGTCCTCCCACTGTCCACAGCGCCAGAACTTGAAGTGGAAGATACCGGCGTATTTGTTTCCTGGCGCCCATTCCTGACTCTTGTAATCCGGTACCACCTGAAACAAACACGACCAAAAACCCCCTAAAAACTATGACATGCGGTTCTTATTGTCATGTTGTTCGTAACACATCAACATGAATGAAATAATGAATATATTCTAACGGTATCTGCACATTCGTGATAGATACTCCATCTTTCAGTCTACACTTAGTATATCTCTTAGCAGATGCCGTTTGGTGATGGTTGAAATAGGGTACGGCCAACGCACAGGTACTTTAATTACTTTGGTTGTAATTATTAACAAGCAAACAAACGTCATTGGCGTTATATAATTTGATTTACATGTATATCAAACATAATCTTATATGTTATAGTACGTATTGGACCGATGCCGTTGGTTACGCATAATTATCTAAACATACAGCTGATTTTCTTAAATTAGAAATAACGTTAGATGGTACTCAGCCATGGCTAGATTAGGCTAAGTTACATCTAGCTTGTTTGATGTCAGTCACCGATTGCTTTTGGAGCTCATAGTTCAATTCCTATCAGCCACATGTCCACCTGGCCAAGAATCCATTGAGGCCATTATTTAAAAATACGAGCGTGGCATTGAAAACATCCATTAAATCCCTTCAAAATCAAATTACACCAGCAGTGAACTTGCTGTAATGAATACGTATTTCAGGGTTGGAAGTGGTGTTCAGTAACTATTAACGGAACTGGATGGTGATGTTTGCTGAATTGGTAAACGCATAACCGAAACAACAAATAATTTTACCTTTTTCCAAAGAGTGGAATCTTCGGCGATGCAAGCACAGGCTGCAACGAACCAGCAGTTACCTAGGCTACCCTGAGAAAAGTCATCAGCACTTGCCTTGTCCATGAAAAATTTGGGGTCCGGCACAATGTCCTGAAAAAAAACCAGAACAGCTTGGAGTCACACATCAGGCACCATCTTGACGCGCTAACGGGTAACTTACATTTGGCGAAGTCGCGAGAATCAGACTGCAACTTGGCATTTACTATAGATGACCGACCACACCCTTTCAATAGTACCTAGCTAAAGCCCACAAGATTTGGTTACGAAAGAAAAAGTGAAAGTATTTCATATTCCCGATTGGTTTCATCTTACTCCGATGGGAACTTCTGGAATCTTCCATATTCCCGAGTCGCTTCACTGTACCGGTGGTACAGGATATTCACGATTCCAGTCATCGTACCCATTATATTTTCGATTTCTCTTAATCGTACCCAGATGTTAAGGGTCTTTGGTGCCCAGAATCGAGACATTGTAACCCGATGGGACCTTCAAAGGTTTTTAGCATTCCCAATACGCGTCATCGTATCCCAGTGGCAAATTCAAGGGTTTTTGGTATTCGCGAGTCGTACCCTAATGCAAGGCTCTTTGATATTTCCAATTCGCGGTATCGTACCCTTAATACAATGTCCTTTGGTATTCCGATTCTGGTCATCATACCTGATGGTCGTTGATCCTTGTGTGTGTTTGAACGCGATTACGAACAGGTCGCAGTGACCCAGATGTAACATACCTTTGAATTACGAGAAAGGCAATAAAAATACATTTCTCTCTAAACCGATACTAAATTTTGTCTTCGACTATCTTTTACCAGCTGGACAAAATCTTTTAGATTTATGCTGTATGTCTTTTCCCAGCTCCTTAGTGTTGCATTATCCAGGACCGCATTCCCCTAAATGTAGATCCAGGACTTGTAGAGTTATGTCGATTGTAACCATTTGCGCAGATCGATGCTCATGTTGTTGATCACTGGATTGTCTGGTCCAGACTCGATTATTTACGGACCGCCGTCAAATAGCTGGAATATTGCTGCGTGAGGCGTAAAACTAAACTCACTCACTCACTAGGTTGATTGAGCCACTAACAGCAAGATCCAATCTGATACGACACGTCCCTGCGTAGAGATGTACGGACACATGCATACAAGTTCGAGTTAGGTGAACGGTTAAATCAGGTCATTAGCGTCGATGCTTCCATATTGTCGATATCTCGAAAACGAACTGACACGACCTTTCCCAAGTGTATACAACGAGTGCATACAATCTAATTTTAAACCCTAGCTGTCTGAAACAACTAATCCTGAGCCCCTTTCAGCTCTACAAGGCCGCTCACTCTTCACAGTATATGTAGGGATAAGCAGTTTTCGTTAATTCCATATGCAAACATTTAAGAAAGAGATGTGTGATTTGAGCTTAACCTCGCTTTTACACGTTTTCCAAATTCCTTGGCGTGTTTGCTAAATTTAGGATGAAAGCCCGAAAGGTTTTAGGTCTTAAACGTCTAGGTCTATTGTGAAACCCTGAACCACCAAGAAGCATAACGACCCGTGAAGGTGCGGGGTAGAATAGACCTTCAGCACCACATGCTTGCCAGAGAGACAGCTGCTTGTCGTAAGAAGCTAGTAACGGGATCGGGTGGTCAAGCTTGATTACTTCGTTGACACATGTCATCGGTTCCCAATTGAGTAAGTCGATGTTCATGCTGTTGATCACTGGATTGTCTGGTCCAGACTCGATTATTTACAGACCGCCACCAAATAGCTGATATATTGCTGGGTGCGGTGTAAAACTAAACTGACTCGCTCACTGGAAACGTAACGGAGGGAACCCACGATCTTAAGTGTCTGGCCGGTCCAAAGGGTGCAACTTTGTTGAGAGAATTGCGGCACCTTATACAGTTTGGCCAGCTAATCCCGCCAGCGAAAAATGGTAAAACAAATCGAACAGTACTTCCACAAAAAAAATGTAGTTTGCTTTGATTAAATCCCTTGCCGAGCATCCCGAGTCAACACTGACTCCACTCGATCACCCCAGTTAGTCTGAAATTCAGTGCCAGTAGCGTGACGCTAGCCTTCTTCCATTAGCGGTCTCCGTCTTCTCACCTGATTTACGCCAGTCAGGTTTAATTTGGAGGCGGAAATAAGTGTTTAGGTGGATGTCTGACCGGGAATTAGACATGAGGAGAAAACACACTGGGAGGTCCACAACACTAACCGGTAGGGCTCTACCTTGAGCACGTACCTGGCAGGAGGTGTACGGCGTCGTGTTAGCAGGCGTTTTTGATGGAGTAGTTGTTGCAGGAGCCACTGTGGGGAATTGTTATGACTTGCGTTTAACAACAAACGGCATAATTGTTGTTGTCATAATTAATGACCAACGTGGACTTGAGTAAAATTTTCACGGTATTTCAGTGACATCGGCTTTTTGTAGGAGTTAAGTACGAGATGAGTTTTTGAGTTTTCCTTTTACGCCGCAATCAGCAATATTCCAGCTATACGGCGGCGGTCTGTAAATAATCGAATCTGGATCAGAAAAACCAGTGATCACAGCGTGAGCATCGATCTACGCAACTGGGATAAATTGGGATACGATGACATGTGTCAACCAAGTCAGTGAGCCTAACCACCTGATCCCCTTAGTCGCCTTTTAAGACAAGCATGGATCAATTCTAATCCAGATCTTCACGGGTCAAACTATGAGGTACGACAATTGATATACTGGAGTGAGTGAGTGAGTGAGTGAGTGAGTGAGCGAGTGAGTTTGACGTTGCATCAGCGTCATTTCTACTATATAGCGACGATGCCAACTACGCGTGTACATAAATGATTCACAAAAGCATCGGCAGCTTTGAAAGCAAGGTTGCTAACCATACTCAAGCTTAGTTGTCAATAACACAACCCATAGGTCATCACCATTTAAAGCCTGGGCAACCTCGCCGATGATTACCACATATGAACCATTATCAGATGTAACATGGGACTCGAACATAGAATCAGCAGCTCCTGTTTCGTTTAAACAATTTTGCAAAGTACTTGCTACAAGAACGTAACGCCTTTTCCATTCTCTTTAAAACACATTATCGTAATTTCCGAACTTTTTTGTCACATGTGTTCACTCCTGAATCCCGAATACTACTCAAAAGCAAAATATGCATTCCCTCTGCAAAAGCAGAATGCCGATCTTAAAAACCAACAGAAAACACAGTCCTGGGTCATAAAGGCTGCAATCAGAGTTAGCGGACAGAAAATTAAGAAACAACTTGACACGTGTCATCGTAGTCTCATTTGCGATGCTCATGAAGTTATCATTGGAGTATCTGGCCAGACTCGATTATTTACACGCCGCCGTCATATAAATGGCCCGTACGGCTTAAAACTAAATTCAGTCATTAAAACGTTGAGTTCGCAATGTAATTTAAAGAGACCAATGAGGCCAGTATATGTTGGCTGGCAGCCTCCTGGTCTGGTTTCAACAGTTAGTACATGATTGGGATCATCCAAACGATATGATCTCCATACTGGCGCCAGTCTGTTAATTAGCTTCATTATGTATGTTATTTACCTTTGGCCTCTTCCAGACTATGTCTGCTGGCGCAGGACGGCTGTAGAACAGCGATGACCCAGACGGGGGGAACTCACCGTCCACGAACAGGGCATTCTTCTTCACACACTTCCTTTTGAGTTTACCATACTTCTGACCCTTTCGCGGCACCGCCGTGCTGCTTGAAGCCATTCTGAAAGAAAATGACCCGTAGAAAACATGCTCCTCAAATCACCTCTCTATCATGGATAAATCGTGTGTTTCCGGCACAGCGGAACAAGTGACCGAGCTAAACGATTGGCTACGAGACGGGACTTTCTTTAGAAGCGTTATCTCCTTTCATTTGAGACAAAAATGGCACCTGGTCAACGTTGACGGGTGAAGTGATTTGATATATTGCCAAATACGTTCACATAAAACGTCATTATTACTATTATACAACGTATTATTCTCAGACAGACAAGATGCAATATCGATATCTCCTCTGAGAGTGATCTACAGCATTTGTTCTAGGAAATACAAAAAAACCGTTTTGTTGTTTCAGTCGTGTAGTGGGCTCAAAATAATTTCAGATGAAAAACCTCCTGCAAACTTTCATATCTTACACAAAGAATGTCAAAAGATCGGAACGATATCTACCAAACCGAAAACAAAACTTTGAAGGAAATCTGTTTCTATTCTTGTGTGTCCTTACTTATGTTCTTGAGCATGTTCCGTCCGCTGTCAGCATGTGCTGACTGCGTGTATACAAGGAGATACATGTAAATACCATCGGCGCTTGTAAAAATGAAAGCGTAACGTGAAACATGAAACAAAACGTACGCGAAATGTTAAACGAATCACCAGTTATAAGCAATAAACTTGTGTGAAACAAATTACTAAATTATGTGGGAGTATACAAGAGCATTCAATTAGACCCTGGGCAAATTTCCACAAAGCTGCCTTGATTTTCACAACTACCGTAGGTTGTAGCTAAGATTTAGGGATGGAGCGGATGACGTGAGCACCACAGCGGACATTTCAATTGTGTTCAGATTCCAGTACATTCAATTCAACCAGATTTAACGTCAACTGTGTTTTCTATATGCACTTACTAATAAAATACCAAATTTTCCGATTCGATAAAATTATTGTAACAAACTAAATGCTATTACATATTTTAGTGAGTGAGTGAGTGAGTCTGTTTAGTTTTACGCCGCACTCAGCAATATTCCAGCTGTATGGCTTCGGTCTGTAAATAATCGAGTCTGAACCAGACAATCCAGTGATCAACAAAATGAGCATCGATCTGCACAAATGGGAACCGATGACATGTGTCAACCAAGTCAGCGTGCCTGACCACCCGATCCCGTTAGCCGCCTCTTAAGACAAGCATAGTCGCCTTGTATGGCAAGCATGTGTTGCTGAAGGCCTATTCTACCTATTCTACCCCGGGACCTTCAGGGGTCACATATTTTAGAAATCGTTTCACACGAAAGTTAAATAATGATTTAACTTTACACCAGTGTCACGGTCTAATTCGCCGGACGTGTTTAGAATTAACACGTGTTTGTGACCAAAACTGGCATATTCTGAAATAAAGAAAAGACTTCTGCCACTGTTAGATATAACTGTGACTGCGACTTATGATATGTACTGTGTTGAGACGTTCTTTACTATTGTCTGCTAAATACTATCGGATCGTCCACAGAATGATTGCTTTACACAACACACCCTCCACATATTCATCGCTACTGTCAAAGAGTACTGCCAGCCGTCCGTGGTCATCGATGAAATCACTTATTTACTAAAGCTCCTGTATAAAATTACACAATTTAGCAAGTGAGTATGGACTTGATCACAAGTTTCACATGTATACAGATAATCTAACCTAGATTTGTAACTTAATTCTTGTCACGAGTTAACTGAAATATAATGAATTCCTGTTACCTATGTTTTGAGTTCATTTTGGGACAACGACATAGCACAGTAGTCAAACCTGTAGTTCATCACAGCGAAGGCTTGATGTCGATTCCCTATATAAGCTTTGTTTGTTTGATGATTGTTTAACGCCGCACACCGTAATAATCCAGCTATATGATGGTAATGCATAAATTATCTTGTCTGGATCAGACACTCCAGTGATCACCATCTTGAGTATCGATCTGCTCAAATGGGATACCAGGTTATTAAGTCTGACTACCCGACCCCATTAGTCGCCTTCAACAGACATAGGTTGCAGAAGACAGACTCAAACCTGGAGGTTCAAGGGTCCCTTCATGGGTACATGTTCAGTGGTCACGAGGGTGCATGGGTTGATGTACCCTCGATGTTTGTTTATGTTCCGCTAGTCTGAAACATCGATGGTTCATCAACGCATGGGCCCTGGAGACCAATGAACAACGCATTTAAAGTCCATTTGAGTTAAAATCCCCCAAGCACTCTAACTTAAAATCAGATAAACGTAAATGACTCAAACTAACTCCAAAGTAAATAGGAGAAACACACCAAATCTGCCGAATTTTGTTATAATTTTTGTCGGCAAATTATTAAAGTTGTTTAACAAAATATCAGGTAAGAGCCAGGTAAGCGAGGGCCATGTGCAAATTTGTCACGTGACGGTTTATCCTAACGACTGAGTGATTGATTCATCTCACACAATGACGTTCACTGCTGATGTTAAAGCTTTAATTTAGAAGGTCCAAGACTTCTCCAAGTCTGAAACTCTACGGGGCAGAGTTCTTAAACGTGCATCTTGTGCTATTGTTCCTGAGCAGCAACTGAAAACATCATTAAAACAACGACAACCTCCATCTTCAAACACGAGTGCCCAGGAGGTGAGCAATCAAAATCAACGAAAATTGAAAAACTTGGTTCGTTTAAAAAACGTGTCCAGAAGTATATATAGCCAGAATAGATACCTATCATTACGCAGTTGCAAAAAGAAACATGGGAAATCAACATTCCCTCTCAATATCTATGTACCAACTTTGAAAATTGCTTCTTAAGTTCGTATTTCGGTACACCAAAGTTAACGGGGAAGTGAAACGTGTTTTTAATAAGATAATGTGCGAATGAGAAATAATTATTTACGCACCATACGTCAAAAGAGGGAAGTGGGGTTGAGCCTGTTTATCTTGATGAGACTTGGATGAATGCAAGCCACACTGCAGAAACGCAGTGGGTCGCTAGCACTGACGATGCATGTTTCAGAAGACTGCCAATGAGCAAAGGAGAGCGACACATAGTGCTTCATGCAGGTTGTAAATCTGTGGATTCTTACTTTGAAGTTCTGTTGTGTTTAGGGCTAAAGCCAAAGACAACCGAGATTACCATACCGAAATGAATGGACAGGTTTTTATGGAAAGGGTACACAAACAACTGGTATCGGGGTTAAAGGTCACATATACTCTAATAGGGTACAATTGCAAAATCACTTGCTGACATCGTTATAAATGAAATCCCGTCATTAAAACTGCACATTTCGATCTTTAATTACCTTAAATCGACCTTTTCGTCAACAGTGCACAATTCTCAGCCGCAAACGAAATTTCAACCAATCAGAGCGGCGCGTCTCCGTGACGTAATAGTGGGTATAGAAATGAGGGTCTGTGCAGTATTCATCTACATTTCAGGGGTTAAACTATTTCGTTTACAGGTTTGTACAAACCTGAAATCGCGAAAGCTGTTGAGAAAAATGAAAGCTATACGTTCTCACAATCTATTGTCATTTAGTTTTGTCTCCTGCTTTGCCTAGTTTTCGAGTTACAACCCTTGTTTTCATAGACGATTCTGTCAAAATCACTTGGTGTCGCTAGGTTGTAATCCGTGTTAGTTGGTATAAAACCTACACGTTAGTTGTTATCATTCACTTGATTGGTCAAAAAGTAGAGTTTATGTATGTACATTTACCAATCTATACTGAATACACTCTGTCGTGTCTGTGTCTATGTAAAACAACACCCTTCTTTCAAAGGATTAACCGCCAATACATTTATTGCTCATTATTGTCTGACTAAATAACCTTTTAAAAAGAATGACGCACATTATGCAATTAGTTGCCAGGTGTGCTATCTTGGGTAACCAGTGAAACTATACAGCCATGTGAAAAACCTGAAACGATACATCACGTTTTCGTATATTAGACTGTTAAAAGAAACATCACTTGGCAAATCTACAGATGAATTATATATCACTTGTTTTTGTGGATATTGATGGATACATTCCTCGTTGAAGGAAATAGCCTGACATTGCTCCTATAACTTTAATTTTAATATTTGCATATTTGTTTTTAATACGTTGTCGTAGCTTTCAACAGAATCATTGTTTTCGTCGTTAAGTGCAATGATGCAGACGACATACACTAGGGCGTGCGTGCGAATTATGATTCATATAGGAAAACTATGAAATGTCTACATATTACATTCCTGTTATACATTCGCAGATCGCTTCTTTCTATTAAGTTTCAAAATGCTTACAAGTATGATTATAAAGTAATTAGGATTATGAGACCAAGTATAAGGACGTATATTGACAAGTGTCTACGTATTGGTGAGTGAACGTTACAAACCAAGTAAATGTAGCAAGTGAAAAAAATTATAGCGCAGTATTTTCGCTTAGGTTATGTTAGAGGTTGCGTCATGCAAACTCCATTTGGTAATGATTCAAACACATATTTATGTAGTTTTGATTTTCTAACGTGATGAGAACAAACCATACATAATCTCATTAATTCAAATGGATTTGACTTCACGATTTTCAATAATGGCGGCGCCCTAGGCCTGTCTTGTGATGAATGCTATTTAAGTTTGTTTTCGTCGACTGACAAAAGGACAATCACTTTCTACTGGTAGTATTTTATTGATCGACAATAGGATTTTGCATGACATTGCTTATAAAATGACGATTTCAGTCAAGGACGTGAGGGAGTGTGGTGTGTGTGTGTGTGTGTGTGTGTGTGTGGGGGGGGGGGGGGGGGGGGCTAGTTGAAAAAGTTGAAAATGCTGTTGAGCATCAGTACTGGCTTCAACAGGCAACTATCAGTCCTGTTATCATACGAGTGCACTCTGATGACTCTGACAGCAGCGACTCAAAGTCCGATTCAGAAGCACAATTTGATGACTTTGATACCATCCCTTACCGACGAAATCAACATCGCACGTGCCTCTCGCTTCCCTGGTTGTTACCGGAGCTATTACTGCACCCATGCCACAAATCTTGCGGCATCGAATGAGAATAATAATGGTTTGTTAAACAACTTTTATATTTATTTACAAATAATTAATTTTTTATTGTGTTCATTAAAATTTTGGCAATCTGATTGGTTAACTGGGAACATTTCTTTTGATCTCATTTCCCACTGAATCCAAAAAAAAATAAGCCACGCCCACCTAACCGGACTACTTTCGGACCAAAGGAATGTCGGGGAATACCTTTACACGGCGAGGGAATTCCCGTGCACTCAGGTACCCTAATGAACTTTGGATAAACATTGAAGTGATACATTGTGGTTAACATAAACAAACAACTCAAAATTGTCGTTCATAACGTTGTAACGCCTCGACAAGAGCATACGCACGTTGGAACACTATTTCATGTCATGCAATCCCACTCACATCACAGCCTCTTTCCACTTGCACAAATACTGCTGCCACTAACAATCTCAGTTCCACTAACTTCATGTCATCGGGCTTCATTTCCAATTCTCACCTTTCAAACTGTGTCTTTCAGTTCGCTGGTAATAATTCAAATGTTTGAACTTGAAACTTTGCCATTACCGGAACGCGTCACGTTGTGTTGTTCCGCTCTGATTCGCCACCAATTATTAACTTGGTGGATTGACAGCTGTTTTGGGGGTGCTCTATTCCGATTGGCTAATGGTTTGGTATGTAAATGAGTCACCTGAGTCATGTCACGCCAATACCGAATTCTTACCCCAAAAATGTTAATCGGTGGTAACAAAGATATCTGTTTCGATAAATTTCATTATGTTTAAAGAAAACATTGTTGAAAGCCTATAGTATTTGTAGTTGAATTTAGTTATAAGGATTGACTGTGTATTTCTTTCGTTGCACTGAGGTATGAGGTATGCAAACAAAAAGTTTGCACATTGGTATTTAGTTTCATACCTCAATGCAACAAAAGAAATACACAGTCAATCCTTTAATGTTATAACAAAATTCTGCGGAGTTGGTGTGTTTTTCCTACATACTTTGACGTTAGTTTGAGTCATTTACGATTTTTTATTTTGGGGTTAAAGTGCAATTTCTCGGGGAGATGTTGACTCAAATGGACTGTACCTTACCGAACACCTCCATGTTAATTTTGAACTGTTTGATGCATGGGTATCGGATCGTACACTTCAGCCAAACTGTCTGAATCAAACAATTTGAATCTTGCATCTTGCTGTTTTCCCGCAGGTATTGTCTTAATAAAGTCGCCAGAATCGTAAATCCCCTTCTTAATATTCACAGGGACGACATTTGAACGTTTTGTCAAAATTTGTTTACTGGAATGCGAGTGAAATCTTTCCGTAGCCATCGCTTGATTTTGCAGACGAAACAAGAAGAGTTATCTCCCTTCAATCGATTTGCATTCGCACAACATCTGTACTTTCCGTGGATCGTGCTTGATTAAATGTTATTCGAGACCACGAAGTACAGAATGAGTTGCCATTGGTAGCGGTACATTGCAATTTACCACGCTAGTAAGTCGGGTACATCGAAATTAATACAGAAGAGCACTTAGCCAATCAGAAAGCGACATTTCTGTGTAGGGTAAGATACTGAGAGAAGCATATTTCCGGGTGTTGGTGAAATATCGATTAACTCGGCGTAAAGCGATACTGTGTACCTCAAAAGAGTTCCGTGTAGTATTGAAGTAAAAATAACAATGCTATTTGTCTTGGATACCAAGTTGTTCGGACCTCTCACGTCATTAACAGCGTGTGACCGTGTGTGGTCCTGCGGGTAGAGCTCAGGTCACATATCAGTCCAAAGTCGAGCTCGGACAGTCCTTGGATGGGTGACTCCTGACTCCCATGTATGATCGGCCTCACCTTTAGGCAAGAGAGTTTGTTAAAACTGCCTAATTTCCCAAAGCAGAAAATGGGTGCGCGATTGGACAAAGTCACTATAAACTTCTAGTGCTCAACAGGCAGATGGGTTTTCCGTGGTAATATTAATCAGATTCTCATTACAGCGTCCATCGAGCAACTAGTCAGATGGACATTAGGCGCTGTATAAGTGAATGATTATTATGAATACTATTTACTACACGATCAGGAATAACCCGATGGTCGGTCTTAGGTAGTCTGTATACAGAACGAACGTCGAATAATTTGGCAGTACTTCAAACAATTCCAGGCAGGAAGCTAAGCCAGGCTGAGATAAAGCCGTACGTCTTCTCTTTCCGAGTACCTGTTAGGTTTATGTGCTGGAGGCGGATTGTGTTGCCATGATTAACACAAGCCACCTGTGGTGACCGTTAGCTAATGTGTACACGGTCAGATCAAACACGTATGGCGGCTTCAAGCATCCCTATAATGAAAACAGGAAGGTAAATGAGGATGTTTATACGTACGTCTGTAAGGATAACTGTAATTACGTCGTTTAAACACGGGGACGCTTGGGAAGTCTAGTTGCTCGTTATGAGGAAGACCTGGTTCGATTCCGCTCACGGGGACACAGTGTGAAGCCTACTTCTGGTGTCTCCTACCAGACTTTAACCCATTCCTCGTTTATACACGGGTTGCAACGGAAATGTTGACGTCCACATTAACTGTTAAGGTTTGTGTTTGTACCATAGACGGTTATTTTGGAACTGTGGTAATAGATAGATAGATAGTTTATTTGTATATAAGGCCATTCGACCTACAGTACAAAATAGTACATGGTATAGATACGTTACCCGACATGTATATAATATGGGTAAAAGAGGCACATTTTACTAGCAGTATTTCGGAGAATACACTTGTTATAGATACATCACAAAGTTGTTAATTATGTTACATATCTGAGGACATTAACTGCGGTAATAACTTATATAGTAACTGCTGAGGTTTCGAGATATTTGGGGAAGAGAGCTATAAACATCACGAAATAAAGCCTTTGACTCCACGTCGCCTGCTACCGTTTGAGCCTCGATCTACGGTTTAGCCAATTTCTTTTATAATAATAGGAATGAGAAAACCCTTTCAGGAACCATAAGAAATATCTGGGAAATGCAGAATGTATAGTACAATTTAGAGTATATTACGAGTGTGTTTGTGAGTTTGTGTGTTTGTTTTTTATTTGTTTGTTTATCGCCACACTCAGCAATATTCCTGCTGTAGAACGGCGGCCTATAATCAACTTCTGGAATCTTACCGTAGAGAAAGCACAAAATACCAGGGATGGTTGTCCAACCTGCAACAGTTGTTAGCACTCAAAGCCCTCTCCGTGTTTGCCTTGTGTTATCACCTCTCTCTCAACACGTCATATCTGCATGCACCATCTACTGCTGACAAGACGTCGTCATGGGTTTATCTGTCCCTTGTCTCGTTACACACCCGCATGCATATTTCCGTAGGGAATATGTGAACAAGTCCGTTTTCTCTGGTTTTGTAATTTATTTAATTGTAAACACTTGAGCTTAAATTAGGGAAGCGTGGTGTCGCAACGACTTGCTATGTCCCTCTCTGTCTCTGTGTGTCTTTCTCTCCCTGTCATTCCGTCCCTGTCATTCTGTCCATCATTCTATCGGTCATTCTCTCGCTCTGTCTATCTGTAATTCTCTGTCTGTCATTCTCTCTCTCCCTCTCTATCTCTATCCCCCTTCTCTCTTTCTCTCTCTCCCTCTCTCACTGTATGTGTGTATGTACCTTGTCTGTGATGCACATTGCACATGCAAGGCGTGACCTCCACAGCTGGCAAAAACATTTGTACAAGGAAGAACTTATTATGTCCCTCTCTGTCTGTCAGTCTCACTGCCATTCTGTCTGTCATTCTCCCTGTCTGTCATTCTGTCTCTCCCTCCTCCCTATGTACGTGTGTGAGAACTCCATTTCGTTCAGGGAACGTCTTACTGTGTCCTCCTCTGTCACTGTCTGTCATTCTTTCTCTGTCATTCTCTGTCAATCTCTCTTTGTCTGTCTCTCTCTTACTCTCTCTGTGTTTGACTGATGCACATGCAAGGCGTGATTTACGCAGCTGACAACACCATTTGTACAGAGAATAGATGATTTACAGCATCGTTCATGTGTACACGGTGCTGATGTAAACACACCATGGCGGGAATAAGTCTCAAGGCTGTGTATCTGAGACTGGGTGATTGCCTACATAAACACACTCTCGGTGAATTAGAATGTAATCATACGATCAGCCAGTTCGAAGTCAAATACCACGTGAAATCAAAGACATTGCTACAGAAGTTAAGAAGACATAAGACGGCCCATGCACACAAAGCCATGTGCCACGGGAAATATAAGCCTGTGAGAATATCTCATAGTAATATGATTCAGTGTACATTCAGACAACACGTTTCAGCTTTTGGTAGATAGGTGTGGTAGCCAAGTAGGTGAAGCATTCGCTAGGTTCTCGTCCATCGTTTATTAGTGCGATACCTATTTCTGGTGCTTCTTCTCCCCTTACACTCAACAATGCCTAGGTCACATGTACCTATTTCTTCAAAGGTAGCCGGCCGAGGCATGGGCATCGGTGGGTTGCCGGAAGATGTGCCACAGATCCGTTACCGATGAAGTGTGGACCATGCACCAGTGGCCTTAAGAAAATAACTGTGTGTTACCTTCTTCCGATACGTGACCTTACATGTTACAAGATGTTAGCAAGCAAACGCGGGAGTGAGATGGCAAACAGCTATACCATTCACGACCTGCATGTGCCTCATACACACACTTATATGTAACGATACTCAGTGGGTGAATGATTGATCTGTTTTGACAAATCTAAACACCACACATGTATGTGTTCCACGACCTAACTGTGTCTGATACAGAACGTGATCATACTGCGTGATGACTGAACGTTTAAGGCACCTCACACGGTCTGAACCCAATCGAGATAGGGAAATCCCATGATTAATAACAAGAGCACCAACCCTGCCGCTGGGCGTGTATGAAAATCATCTAACCCGCTCATACTCATTTTCTGGAGCCCCGTCAAGATCCAGGATAGAATAACTGATCTTAAGTAGCCCAAGCTCTTCGTAAGAGACAGCAAACGGGAATGGGTGGTCAGGCTCCCTGACATGGTTGACACATGTCACTGTTTACCAGTTGATTAGAACGATGCTCACGTTGTTGATCACTAGGTTGTCTGGTCCAGGTTCGATTATTTACAGAACGCCGCCAGGCGGAGGGAATATTGCTGAGTGCGGCGTTACACACCAATTAATCAATCACTGAATGCGACGACAAACGTTGTCGATCGTATCTCTTGGCGTCGCCATGTATCTGAGGGGTTTCCAAATGGTATATAGAGGATATTTCATGTACTTCAACATACGGCGTGAAAAGTTCTGATGCCAAGAGTACGGAAGTCAATTTCATGTAAGCAAACAACGAATGCTTGAAATCTTTTGCACCGTTTGCCATAGCGATATTGTTGCTCTATTTCGTGGGGTCTGCCAACACAACACGAACACTTCCAGGAATGCTTTGTGCATAGACAATTGAACTAACAAGACTTGACGGGTGTGACTAGACACAGGGACCAGTGCCCAAATCATCAATAATGGCTGTGCCTTAGCGCTGAAACTCTAACCTTCAACGTTAGAGATTACGCAAACATCCAAGAGTGAGTGTAGGTTTATGCTGCTTTTTAGCAATATTCCAGCAATATCAGAGCGGTGAACACCAGAAATGGTACCCATGTGGGGAATCGAACACGGGTCGTCGGGGTGACGAGTGACCGCTTAGTTAAACCACTAGGCTACCCCCATCGCTTCCAAAGAACGAATAACTTGACTCCGTCAATCTGCAGAAAATATTATTGATACTGCGTATGGTTGTCTTTAGTTACGGTATGAATTTGGATATTAGCAACATAATAACATATTTATATCCAAGCTGCATTTAAAATTTACCAATATTATCATTGAATTGATTGAATTGATCATCAGTAACCCATGCTTGTCGTAAGAGGTGACTAACAGGATCGGGTGGTCAGACTTGGTTGACACCTGTCATCATATTTCAGTTGCGCAGATCGATGCTCATGCTGTTGATCAATGGGTTGTCTGGTCCATACACGATTGTTTACATACCACTGCCACATAATATGGAATATTCACTCTTCGTAACCATGGTTTCACGCACAGGAAATACACTCTAAGACGTCACTCTCAACGTACAATTAACACATTCATCCACACCGTCTATTCGACGCACCAAATCTCAGTCAAGCCGTATCCGGATAACACGCCATGCATATAGGATAGGCCCACATCGGTCATCACCAGATGTACAACAAATCACCAATCCCAACATTCCATCCTCTACACACGTTTTGTTTCTTTGTTGCGTTAACGCTGGACATAGTAACGTAACTGCTATGACGGTGATCTCTGCGTAAAGTTTGGTCGATGCAAACCAGCCATCGATGTTATGAAAGCACTGGACAGTTGTACTGGCGGTGTTTGGTTTGCCTGTGTTAAACCGTTCGGTCGTCCGAAGATCTGGGATCGGCAGTCCTCATGGGTACGCAGTGTGAGAAGCCGGTTGATTTTGCTGGTATATTGCAACACGTAACGTAAAACCATACTCACTACTGCAGCTAATTCACCTGCCGCTAACGACTGTTACAAGTGTATGGTAGAGTATGGATGCTGTGAAGTCTGTCTCGCAGTCCCTGAACCAGATTATTTTCCCTACTACCTAACCCTCCCTGTTATGCTAAAGCCGTACGTGAAGGAAGTCTAGATTTCCCCGGGTTCCCCAAACTCTTTTCAGTTTAAATAGGTTCATTTGTTACTGTCAGTATTATAATTATAAATTCTGGAACTAAACGTTCCCCTGGCTTGCTGTGGTCAGTACGATCGCTTTGAACAACGGTAATCATCTCATTTGTTATTTTGTCTATATTTCTGTTGTACATGCTGGAACCTCTATCATTAAGCTTTTCGTCACGGTGGGCACGCCTGATCGAGTGCTTGCTCTGCGCGTGCCCTCTCTCAGACAGTCTCCCTCTTTTGGGGTCTTGAGTTTGTAAATATGAGCTGCCATATCAGCCAAACACAGGCTATGTTTATGTGCACGGTTTCAGTGTTTTACAGCACGGCAGCTCAAATTGCACAAACACCACGCAACATCTTCATCGTAACAGGACTCTCGACCCTGGTGAAGATGCCACTTCATGTGCCCTTGTACAATGCAACCTTGTCAGTCTTTATCCAGAGAGTGAAGGGGTGGGGATGGAGTCGGAGGAGCGTCAGCCCTTGTGTTCTGGGGAGGTAGTAGGGTCGCTTTTTCATATAGAGAATACTAAACTATGTCGAGGGAAAGCGAGATCGATAGAAACCCAGGCCATTCACGAGTTTCATAAATATGGTGTTACACGGGACATAGTTTAGTATTTTATTTATTACTAACCAACATTAGCAAAATTATATCGAGCAAATTAATTACTTCTTTGCTGAGTGTGAGTGAGTTGAGTTTTACGCAATATTCCAGCTATATGGTCTGTGAATAATCGAGTCTGAACCAGACAATCTAGTGATCCACATGAGAATCGATCTGCGCAGTTGGGAACCGATGGCACGTGTCAGCCAAGTCAACTGAATCGCTCATGTTCCAATACTAGCTCTGATCGATATAGATTTCACTTTCTCAGCAAAAACAAAAACTGTTTATTAAATCCCGTAGCGATATTGAATAATGACAAGCCGAGTCACCTTTCATGGCAAGCATGGGTTGTTGTAGGCCTATTCTACTCCGTGACCTTCACGGGTTGCTAAGAATTCAACGAGTGTGGTGACCCTCAGCGCTCCGCGAGTCAAACAGGGTCCAATACTATTGTGACAGAAGTATTAGCATTGTGACGTGTGTTAAACACTTAGACATCATGCGTACGCCATCACGCGATGTTATTACACAATGTTTATTAACTTTGTAAAATTATTAAACAGTGATATCTTCAACGGGTGAATAACAAATAGAGAAGACTAAACTATGTCCCGTGTAATATCATATTAAGAAACGAGTGAATGGTTTGGTATCTAAGGAACGAAAGCGAGTTAGCTACTGACACCATTCACTATTCGCTATGAGGACATAGTTTAGCATTTTATTTATTGCTCTCCCAACATTAGCAAAATAATATCGAGCAAAGTACATCTTGCCTAAGGATTCAACGAGTGTGATCACACTCGGCTTTCCGCGAGTCAGTCAAGATCTGATACTACTGTGACAAAGGTATTAGCATTGTGACGTCATAACGTTGACGTCATAAGTACGGCATCACGCGATGTTATTACACATTGTAAACCAAAAGTCACCAAAAGTGTTATGTAATCTGACTGGTAGAAAAAACATGATCAAATGGCATTACATTCCCGGAAACTGCAAGACTATTCACTGCGTATTCACACGTAGAAACATCGCAGACATTTGTTTTGTTCTGTCATCAACAGTGGTGACGTTAGTTAGTTTAGTTTTTCACTGCACTCAGCAATATTCTAGCTAAGCAGCGGTCTGTTAATAATAGAGTCTGGGCCAGACAAACCAGCATGACCATCGATCTGCGCATTTGGGAACTGACATCTGTCAAACAAGTCTCACCACCCGATACCGTTAGTCGCCTCTTTCGAGAAGAATCGGTAACTGAAGATCAATTCTACCTCGGTTGCGTGGCGTTTATGATCACCGAGCAACATAAATATCACTTTGTACAATAGTACCGAGGAACTTGAAACCATGCCAAGTTTACAAGGCAGAACAGATTCCGAGCACTAATGCTTGTCTAGTCTGTCACTGAGAACCTGAACCATAGAAAAACCCCACGCAAGTCTACAAAATGTGAAAGTCTAGGTATCCACAGCTTCAGGAAGAAATTCTCAGGGCTTCTTTTCATGTATGATATGTTTTTCACTTTGACTTTTTTCTGTAAAAAATATGTTTATTTTAGAGGCTAGCTGGTAGTCAACTGCTTGTCGTAATAGAAGACTTGAATGGAAGGGAGACTGGTGTGGTTGATTTTGTCCTTTGTTTCACACTTCATGTATCTCGCCCTCGATGAACCATACACTGTGTATAACAATAATTAACATCCCGCATATTTCTTCCACAGCAAATATTTCATCACACACAGTAAAGAATGCAGGTTATGTTGTGTCAAATATCTTCCATGATTACAGGAACACATGCATATCTGCACATGGTGAGATCACGTGACACAACATGCTGAGAAATGCATGTTTTGATCGGGTTCCGCCTCAGAGATGGTGAGTCAATGAGCATGGGTTACACCACCCCAGGGACAAACCGTGGGAGGGGGCGGGACGTATCTTCCGCGTCTATAACAACATCTACACCATATTTATATCGACGTATGCCTCATTCTCACGATATTGTGTCACGATCACCCACACACCAGTATCAGGGCGGGGCGACCTCGTACCAGACATAATGGAGATATAGTCGGTCTCGAGGAAATACCACCCTTTACGGCAAGCTGTGAAAACAGGCGGCGAATGTCGCTATCCTGGCATTGCATTGTATAGTCAACTGTTCATTTAAAAGAGTATATACAATGACTGTCTTTTATATATAATTACAAAGAACCATGGATTGCGTTTTCGCGAAATATACTGGATCTTGTATGAATCACGAGGGCATCAAAATCTTAACAAAATAAATGTATGTTTGTGCCAGATATAAATAATACAACTTCAAGTCGTACTGTAATATATCTATAAATAGAAACCAAACTGAATACCTCCTCCCTCATGAGTGACTCACAACATTGGTTGAAAGTAAGCACGAGTGCGTGTGTGTGTGTGCGTATGTGTGAGCGCATGCTCGTCAGTAATTTCAGCAAAACGCCATAGACGGCCTTATAGAAACATCCAGACGTACAAAATAACTTAACAGAAAATGTACATCGCATTGCTGTCACAAATTAATGCTGATATGCTGAAGTAAGCAATGTTTAAGGTAACTATAACTGTTACATCCTGGGTCTCGTCAAATATGTGCAACTCACAGCTGTCGGATCTAGCCAGTACCATGCAGTAAAATCATCTTGTATTTCATCATCTATTGCACACAGTGTTCGAAATAGCCACTATCCCACTAGCCCGCGGCTAGTAAAACTATAGTCGGCCCGGTGAATTGCGGATCCACAGTCACTGACCTGAGTGGCTATATATTTAGCTAGTACATTTTCATGATGTCATTTTGTAAAATTATCCCTCTCTCCCACTTGTTAAACTATAATGCACTTTCAATGAGTGTGTGGATTTAGTTTTACGCCGCACTCTCAAGCATTCCAACTATATGGTGGCGGTCTGTAAATAATCGCGTCTGCATCAGACAATCCAGTGATCAGCAGCACGAGCATCGATCTGCGCAGTTGGAAACCGATAACATGTCTAAACTAAAACAGCGACCCTGACCACCCTATACCGTTAGTAACCTCTTCCGATAAGCATTGGACAATATTCTAACATGGACCTTAACGGGTTCAAGGTACTGTTAAATCAACCATGATTATTGCCTGGTTAAAATGTTCAACATACTTGCAGCTTAATGACGAAGCCTGTCTCCGGCCGACAGCTAATATCTTATCATCAACTTTTATTGTAATCTCTGCTTAGTTTCTACATTCAACTTTCGGGCTACTAGTATAGTGAATTGACTAGTAACTTTCAGGCAAGCTATCCCAACTGGCTAGCAAACTATTGAAACTATTTCGCGCACTGCATGTACACCTGTTATGATTAAAATGTAACTGTTATCCTTCCTTGAGCTTCACACGCTGATGATCCAATCTGTTCACACAAATGTAAGGAAATGACAACAACGTTTAACCACGCTCCTCTGCACTTCAATCCTCTCGGTCTCACTAACTGCTGGGGATTCTTACATGGATTTAACCTATACCTGTTAAACCTATATCAACACAAATGTTACATCGTAACATATTATATAGTTGAAAGTCGGGACAATATTTGATGCTGGAACCAGTGGAAGATTAAAATAGATCATAATTTACTTACCTTGAAGGAGTATCGTCTGCTACTTTCTTTGGACGCGGTTAGCATCCACGACGGTAGTACCAAAATAGAGATTGCCGTATCACATTACACGCGAGAAGACTTTCTGACCAATACCAGTTACCTCCCTTATATATGCAAGTTTATACTACAAGCAGATGCTAATATACGTTATTCGAGTTGTACGCGTGTGCCTCGTTTTCTGAAACGAGTTTTGAACTTTTTAATGGCTCGATAAAACTTTCACGCCCAGGATATGTTACCGAGTTTCGCTATCTTGTAAACATATGCACGAGTCACAAGTCGAGATTATGACTGTAATTGAGAAATGCGCGTGATTAGACGAGGCGGGAACTCCCGATCTCGAGTTGGTTTGTGCCGGTTGCCTAGTGACTCATATTGAGATGTCTGGGGGCATCTCACCCACACCGCATCACTCACACTGTTATCATTTCATGCCATCGACGAGCTGATTCCAACAGACACACACCAGCTGAAATAGGGTTGTATTGTAATTTTTAGTGGGCTGAAGTTGATATAATATACGTCAGCATAAGGAGCTGAAAGTAGTGAGTGAGTGAGTGAGTTTAGTTTTAGTCCGCTTTTAGCAATAATCCAGCAATACCACGGCAGGAGACAAAAGAGATGGGGTTAACACATTGTATCCACATGAGGAATCGAACCCGGGTCTACGACGTACCGAGCAAACGCATTAACCACTTGGCTACCCCACCACCCCTCCATCTGTGTCGTTTCGAAGCCGCCTCTTCCACTCTCTCACCATATAACATTTTGTATCATCATTTCAGGAAAACGCCTCCGTGGTGTAATGGTTCGATCCCCGGCCGCGTCACACCGAAAGACGTTAAAACATGGTACTTGTTGGTACCTGCCTAATGCTTGGCATTAATGGGGACAAGGACTGGAGTCAGTGAGTGTGATTGGGGTCTTCTACTTCACTGCAGCGTGGTGTCTGAGTGAGCTGGCCCTATAAAACCAGCTTAAGTCTGGGTTAGTACATGCAGTCTGATACCATAGACTCTCGTGTCACTGCGAGGATGAAGTTTTTTTTTTAAAAAAAAGTATAAAAATTTTGAGATCATCCCCGACTTGAAACATTTCCAGATATATCGCACCGTGAAGCGTTTCAGCACCTGTTGCATTTCCATACTTGTTGTAGTTTTATTATATCGTTTTGACTTGATAACTATACAGCTGATACATAATTATGAAAAAGTCTAGAGAGAAACTGAAAGAGGCGCTAGTAAACGGCCATGCAGTTTTACTTTCTTGATTGGCATTCTAGAAGTTGAGGAAATGAAGAATGAAAACAGCTTTCATAGGTAGGCAACTTCTATATTGTGTATGGACTATTTGTCACAGATTCTAATGTCGTTTCCTGTACAGAATTAAAAAGTTGCATATCCAAAAAAATGTCTGCATACCCCAATATTAAGCAACCATCCCGGGACACTTGGAACGTATGTCAATAGACAAAACAAAGTCAACTAAAATGCTCCAAAATATTAGTCCTCGAAAACTAAATCAAATAATTATGTACGAAAACAGGAGAAATTATGTGAACAACAGGTTAATTATTTAGAGGAAACGCTATAAATACATATTCTTACCAAACAAGAAATAAGCTTCCAAAATGTTGAAAGTTTTGTGTGAGGATGATGATGATGATGATGATGATGATGATGATGATGATGATAAAATCAAGGATGTGGAAAATATTGCAAGAAACAATCCCAAGTCTGTTCATTCAGCTTTGAGGCAAAGCTAGAAAGTTGTCATTTATAGTAAGACAAATATTAGTATCGTATTTTTAGGAAAAGATATACATGCAAAGTTCCACACATACCAAGAAATATAGCAAAAAATAAAACTTTAACAGTCTAGGACACTCAGTGGGATTCGAACTCGTACTTTGAATGTGTTTTGAAGCAGTGTGTTGACAAAGGTAAAATGTCATAAAAGATGGGCAAGGATTGCGTCAGTGGATGTTTATCACGGGATTGGGAACCCGAGCTCCTCTTCTTCTTGCCATGGTCCTGGTACCTATTAGTAAATACACACCTTCAACAATATTTCACAAGCGAAGTATCCACATGACTACGCCTCGCCCAACAGATCGTGTGGAAATTAAGCCTGTACTCGTTATCTGTCACTCGCGCAATCATTGCGGTCATTCAGAAAGGCTCGGTAGTTTCCGTAGATCGACATCGGGCGTGTGACCCGACACGTTGAGGATCATACAGCAGCATGTATGCGACCAGCATACGGAAGATACATTGATGTGTGCAGGATGTGAAAGTGTTTCAGCCTGCAATCGACTCCACTGTTTGGCAATGTATACTGTTTGTGATGTACGAACTTACACGATAATCACGTTGTCACTTCACTGACAACTATTGATAACACCTTTCCGGAGATAGCTTGAGTACACACAGAGACATCACGTGGTCATTGTGTTTTCTTTATTTGCTTAACACCGCCCTCCGGAGTATTCCAAATATATGACGGGGGTCTGTAAATATTCGAGTCTGGGCCAGACACTTCAGTGATCAACAGCATGACTATCGATCGATTTGCTCACTTGGGATACGGTGATGTGTCAACCAACTTGCAAGTCAATGAGCCTGACACTTGATCCCAAGCAACAAGCAAAAATTAGAGAAGATCATTAATTTTCTAACCCGGATCTTTACGGGTTGAAGAAGAGGGCTTTCCTGGTGAAGGTCTGGACCAGAAATCTAGTGGTTGATATAATGAGCACGGGTCTACCGAACTGGGCCACGATGACAGGCATCATGTCTGTCAGCGAGCCTTTTCCACCCAATACATTTAGCCGTTTCTTACAACATGCTGACGACCTATTTTAACCCGGATCTTAACAGGTCAAGAATTATCTTACGGAATATTTTCAGACATATTGCATAGAGTGTGCAAAACAGTCACTGGCCGGTAGCCCGTGTCTTCTAAAAAATAATCGAGTGAATTTCCATGGGGTCATTTTGAAAATGTAAGATTTTGTTGGACTTATTAAGTCATAATACACGTTTAAATCATGCTGGATAGTGGCCTGATGAAAATGCTGATCGTGTTAGCAGCTTACCTCAGTTATCCTTTGTTTAGTTTCTAAATTCAAATTTCGGTCTAGTGAAATATTTTGTAGTCTAGTAACTTTGGGGGCGGTGGGGTAACCTAGTGGTTAAAGCGTTCGCTCGCCACTCTGCAGACCCGGGTTCGATTCCCCACATGGGTACAATGAGTGAAGTCCATTTTCTGGTGTCTCCCGCCGTGATATTGCTGGAATATTGCTAAAAGCGGCGTAAAACTAAACTCACTCTAGTAACTTTCAGGCACAGTCAGCCCGACTGTCTGTAAAATATGGAAACAAGTTCGCATACTGGTTGCATAGATCGCCCCTTATGTTCAGGTATATACTAATTGTTGTTGAATAGTTGCGTTGTGATGAGTTGTGTTGCGATGTAGATGTATTAACTTGTGTTAACATTTCTCGATTACGTTTCATGTCAGTGTGCGACCTGTATGGTAACAGAACTATAAAAGCTTTTGCTTGTCGATGCTATCCGTCCAATACTTGTTTCTTCATTAAGCATGCACATTAAATGGGGTGTTTCTTTTGCTTTTCAAATCAGAATTTTCAAATAGATAATGTCTTTTCTACATTTCTAGTTAACATAAATATGTGAGAATATTTTGGTTACCAAAGACTTTGCCCTAAGCGCTATTGTTTCCAGTGACCCGTGAAGATCCGGGGTAGGATAGGCATTCAGCAACCCATACTTGCCATAAAAGGCGACTCTGCTTGTCGTAAGAGGCGACTGACGGGATCGGGTGGTCAGGCTCACTGCCCTGGTTGACACATGTCATCGGTTCCCAATTGCGCAATTCGATGCTCATGTTGTTGATCACTGGATTGTCTGTTCCAGACTCGATTATCTACAGACCGCCGCCATATAGGTGGAATATTGCGGAGTGAGTCGTAAAGCTAAACTTACTCACTCACTTGGGTTCCAGTTGTTAAAGAGACGAGAGGTGGCTGATACGAGTGAGTGAGTGAGTGGTTTTTACCCATTTAGCTATGTTCCCATCACATTTATATTTAACATACAATTCTTCTGTTTTATGTTATCTTTATTTCAACAGAATCTGAAGACGCTGTAACATAAATGCAATATATACAATTTAAGAGCCGATAGTAATCAACAATATTCCGTGCGTATATGTGACAGTTTACGCAATGCACGAATACATAAACTGAAGCAAATATTACTGACTACCAATGACAGGTTCAACAGCAGGTTTCCTCTTTCTATGAACATATGTTGACAAACGCCTTCACACAAAATCTAGTGTTCATCGTAATTACCAAACAAAATATAATGTTCATCGTATTTACAAGACCCATTAGATATGAAACACAAATATCTGTTTCCTCATCACCGAACATATAACATTTCAATGCCGTCTTATTGTACTATTTTCATTGGTCAATTAGTTACTATCACAATCTATTTTGGTAGCCTACGCTACTAAATGCGAAAATTGTAGCAACGGGATGAAGGTTCAGTTGAACAGGTCCTATTTCCAGAATGAAATATAACAAAAAATAATCTCTTCTAAGTAAATGGAATCCGCGACTTCCAAGAACATTTCTCCTATATATGTACTTTGCAGCTAATCTATTATTGATTCACCTCGCCAAGCGCACAAGCTGGAGAAGAATATTTACTATAACTTCAGTTGACAAGTCTACCTGTCGACCATCGCCACTGTCTAATAATGAACACATACATAACATCACATTGGCTTAATCTGACTTCGACATTTGCAGCGCCTTTAGGAAGAGTCCAGAATTAAGTCTTCCCAGCTGCAATGCATCTCCGGAAATACAATTTATGTTTACGTCAGCGTTGCCGTAGTTACAAGCACCCCAGACCGGAAGTAGAGACATTCCGAAATCCACCCTCGGGACCACGGAGAACGAGTCGTCACGTTCCAAGTCAAAGATCACGAGCTTGTTGTGTTGACTGTCCAACAGAATGCCAAACTTGAAGGACATCGTTCGTGAGATCGTGTGCCCCTTCACAGGGCCATTATCGAAGTTCTCTCCACTTCCCCACACTCTCTTGCATAGGCCCTTCAGTTCTGGATCATACGAAATTGATATTCCCCATGCTTGATCTTGCCCCTCCATGATGTGAATAGAGTCAATAGCTGCTTGAGAAGCCAGTCCGACTTCAAACACGACCGTTCTAGCCTCAGCCTTTTTCCGCAAGACTGTTTCCATCCATACCTCCATGTAAGCCAAGCCTTCGAAGTCTATGGGAAATCCAGACACTGCACCTGTGTAGTTCCGGACTCCCATGTCCATGGCTGCCTGTGCAGGTGCCGACATGTTGGTTCTGTCTCTGTCGCTGAAGTTTCGCTGACCAGCATCGTCCATGTTGGGACCTGAATTAGAAAACCTACAGATAACACGAGTGTCTGATGCTGTAGCGATGTTGGGTTCCTCCAGCACCTTGATTAGGATTAGCTATTGAACATCAGTCAGATTACACACAGTCCTTTCTCGAGATTTATATGACAGGCATGAGAACCGTATTCCATTTCTTATACACTACAAATTGAAACATTTTAGTAATTTGTACCTAGTCACGACAATGATGGCTGAACAGTGCACAACAGTGCACAACAAAACGGTAATTTGTGATGTAATCCAGGCTGGTGCTGTGTGTACATTCCGCACACGTTTCTGACACATTTCACCCAGGATGCTGGGGTAGCCTAAAGGTTAAAGAACCTGCGCGTCAGGCTGAAGGACCGTGTTCGATCCCCTACATGGTTACATCATGTGAAACCCATTTCTGGTGTTCCCCGTCGTGATATTGCAGGAATGCTCCTAAAAGGCACGAAAACCATACTCACTGACTCACTGACACATATCCCAGAATCGCGATGACGATGATGAAAATAAAAACTACATACGACTTACGAACGTTCATTAAAATTCTAACCCACGATGTTGGTCTTTTCGCCAGAAGCAGGAATAACTTAGCATTAAGTTACTTTCAGGAAAGTAGCGTCATAAGTTGTCCTCATGTCATCAGATACATACTGAACAGCGAAAGAAGCGCAAGTTTAAAAAATTGAAATCTCATTAAAGTAAGCGTTCATGTTTATCAAAAAAAAAATACAAATAGCCAGAGCTGCGTTTCTTTGGCTGTTCAGTAAATAACTGGACTTCTGTGATATAACTGGATTTCGATATCTCAGCAATTTGTTTGATACCAGTTATCTCAAGTGGTTTCTCACCCACAGGTGTGTACGGAATACAGGTGTTTACGTGACATCTAAGGCAAAGGTAAGTGTATACAGTAACTCACATAAAACTATATGGTCACATGTGATCTTCATGTCTTTCATCTCCGTGACAAATATGACTGCGTCTCGGGAAATCTCTGAAACAGAACATAATTGTGTACTATTGAAATAAATAGTTATCATGGCTATCATCACCGTCGTCGTTGTCGTCGTCGTTCCCGTTATCTCTGCCTGCAGTCAAGTTTCACGGAACACGCTGGTATGAAAGCAAATTATTCTTCAGTCTAATTATAGCGTGTGAGATCGCCCAAGACGGCATGGCATTGAAGGAAATCCTGAGGACTCAGTTGAAAAGACAACGTAAGGGATGACTGTACCGGACCGGTTAGATTCGATGTCGTGGTGGAGCGTGTCCGGGTATGCTATGGTATATTTTTACAACATCATCGAAAACAACAAACCTAACTGCAACAAAAGATATATCTAAGAACACTACTACTACGAAAACATGGAGTTACGACATTAACACTGAATAGTTTAACGGTAGAAAACAATAATAAATTACCTGTTACACTACCCGCCTCGAGTTGCATATTTCCAGGTAGTCGCTGTCCCTTGAAGTCAATAGGAAGACCATAGATACCTTCTTCTTTTGGGGAATAGATTATTCTTAACAGGGCGCTGTTGTACTGAGAAGGGATAATTTCTAGGCTTTGCAGATCTCCCGACGGGCACAGCAGGTGACCGATAATGTCCCCTGGAGAGACCTCTATGGGTACCAGTTTGCCATCTAGCACCTGAATCCTCCCGATTTCAGCGCAGGTGCCTGTTATCATGTTGATCAACAGCACCACTGTTGTGATGTTGTTGTTGTCGTCTGAGGGTTCCTCTTTGGGAGTATCTCTTTCAGGGTTGCTTGTAACCAAAGGTTCGTCTTTACGGGCATCCCCACCAGGCTTGGTTTCAGCCAATGGTTCACCCTCAGGAACATCGCTATGACGCAACGTTGAGTTGGTGATTGGAGCCTGTGATGTATGGTCAGGCTGGTTTTTTTTGGACTCTGTCATGGGAGGTGTATTCTTCAACGGCTCTCTGTTCTCTGAATGTGCTGTCGGTTTTGAACTAACTGTGGAGAAAGAGGGGTCCCTTAATATTTGTGGGAATTCTGTGTGTTGCTCTGGGAGTGTAGTGTCTCGTGGATAGGTAATCCAAGGGAACTGATAGTACAAGGGTCTGTCCTTAATTGGCACATGACTGAAGGGTCCTCCTTCATCGTATAGACCTTCCTCGTTGGGCGGCAAGCTGCCAGGCATCGTGTGTGGAGACGTATTCTCTTTCTCATCAGGGTTGAGGATCGAAGACTGTTCAGGGAGTCTTTCAGTGGGAGTGTGGATCTTTTCGTCTGGGATTGTTGAATCCCTGCCTCGGTTGTCATCCACCTGGGATTCAGAGGGGTGAGAATCAGAAATTATTGGTTCAGTGTGTTGTGGCTTCTGTGTCTCAGGAATTATTGGTTCAGTGTGTTGTGGCTTCTGTGTCTCAGGAATTATTGGTTCAGAGTGTTGTGGCTCCAGTGTCTCAGGAATTATTGGTTCAGAGTGTTGTGGCTCCTTTGTCTCAGAAATTATTGGTTCAGTGTGTTGTGGCTTCTGTGTCTCAGGAATTATTGGTTCAGTGTGTTGTGGCTTCTGTGTCTGAGGAATTATTGGTTCAGAGTGTTGTGGCTCCTTTGTCTCAGGAACCATTGGTTCAGAGTGCTGTGGCACCTGTGTCTCAGGAATTATTGATTCAGAGTGTTGTGATTCATGTTTGTCAGGAAGTATTGGTTCAGAGTGTTGTGGATCCTGTGTCTGAGGAATTATTGGTTCAGAGTGTTGTGGATCCTGTGTCAGAGGAATTATTGGTTCAGAGTGTTGGGAATCCTGTGTCTCGGGAACTATTGGTTCAGAGTGTTGTGGATCCTGTGTCTCAGGAATTATTGACTCAGAGCGTTGGGGATCCTGTGTCTCAGGAATTATTGGCTCAGAGCGTTGGGGATCTCGTCTCTGAGGAATTATTGGCTCAGTATGTTGCGGCTTCAGTGTCTGAGGAATTATTGATTCCTCTTTGTAAGGTGGATTGCCAGGCACCTCCTGACGACTTTCATTCACTGTGTCAGAGTTTGGTGCTTCCGAGTACTGTGGCCTTTGACTTTGAGGAACTATTGCCTCATCTGTGAGAGGTGAACTGGTGGGAAGCGACTCCCTGCTTCTTCTCTGTGGGGACATGGATTGCGGCCCCCAGCTGTCAGCCATCAGAGGTTCAGAATAATAGGGAGCTTCATGGGATGGTTCATCTCGGTAAGATTGGCGTCTTGGTCTGCCATCCGTGCCGTCATAACCGACCGGAAGATAGGGGTGATTTTCTTTCAAATGTGGGTCATTCCCCTTCGTTCCTCCTTGTGTCACAGGTTCAACGTATTGGGGATTCCTGGATGGATCAGAGCCCTGATTTCGTTCCCTCTTTTTCCCTTGTTCTTGGCCATCAATATTCCTTGGACCAGGGTATCCAGACTTCACTTGTGGTAGCTGGTCATTTCTCCGAGGCATTTCACCAAATGAAAGTTTACGGTTTCTATCTGCAAAGGGGCCATTGATGTCTTTGCCAGTTTTGGGGTCTATTAGTCGGCCAAAGTACCAAAGCTTGTTCATGAGACTCTGTATGTTCGGTGAAAGGAACCGTATCTTTCCAGTGCTACCTGTGAGGTAACCATTCTTCAGAATGTGATAGTGCAACAGATTCAGGTCACCATCAGGAAGATTTCGAGGAATATCAGTTTTGAATGTTATTTGTCCGGTTCGATCTCTTTTCCTGGGAAGTGAATCCATTATTTCGATCTGACGGCTCCTCACCGCAGCTCTCAGCCTTGCAAATGCATCCTTGATTGCCCGTTTAGGATTCTGGTTAGAGGTAACTCGAGGTCCGTGTCTTTGTATCTGTGCAATTCTTCTTGCAAGCCGTTCGGAAAGTATTTGAAGGTTGCCTCTCTCCTTCCCGAATGCATTTTCAATGTCTTCCACAGGGTGTAGCTGCTGTCCTGCCCTCACACAGTAGAGACATACCAACACGTCTTGGCTGAAGAACAGCAGAGGGTAATCAGGATGCTTTCCGCAACGGAGTTTCGTATTCCACTCAGACACTGCACCTCTTCCTAAGTCGTGGATAGACAGACACTTGTGTTTAGTAGTTGTCTGCACTTTATTGTGAGCCATCTGACATTCTTCACAGAGAAGATGCAGGCACTCCAAACAGTAGATGGAGGCAAGTTTGCCGTCATTCTTGTTTGTACAGAACAGTCGGTCAGGAAATCTCCGAGCTAAGGTTACCATCAACTCGTTCTTACGAACAGGGTCATCCTTGATACCTTTCCTGTGGATGCGTTTTCGGTTGCATCTGTTGCAGTCTACCGTCTGGCCAGATGTTCCCTCACACCTATCGCAGATTCCATGCAGACATGGGAGCACCTTCGGAACCTTCCTGTCAAGTCCAAATTGGTCTTGGCACCCAGTGCACTTCAGATGGTTCATGTTTCTGCAACTGTTCAGGGATCAGGATGATTGTCCCATCTGAAGAAATATGTAACATTCATGTGTAATTTTTGAAGTTCCACATTATGTAAATGAGCAACTGTATTTACATAGAAATCATCACAGGTTACAAAGTCGAATGCTTAATCTTTTTCAGTGAGGGTAAGTAATTGGTTTAAACATTTTAGCACCACCAACTAGTGGTGACCAATGAAGAAACATAGCTGTTGTGACATATCCATATTACAATCCTAAAGGAACAAAAGCTATTACAGTTCATTGAAGACCACATGCTGTTATTACATTTCTGTAACGGAAGACATAAGTATTGAGTTTCGAGCCCGAGTGAAAAGGGACCATAGAAACTTAAGTTTGTAAGAGGCAACTAAATGGATCTGTTATACCAGGTCTTTGATTAGTTGATCATGTGTCATGTGTCTGCTCATAATGTCAGTCATTAGTATGTCTAGCCCAGATGCCAAGTGTTATATAGCTCGTATATTGCTGGTTGCAGATGCCAAGTGTTATATAACTCGTATGTTGCTGGTTACTGATGCATCTTACGAAACTCGACCTTGGGAAACTGGATTTTGATTACAGTGGGCAGACTTGATTATTTTGCATACGGTTTAATTACATACGTCAATATGTATACCGATGATAACCCATTAAATAAAATTAAAATTAATATTGGATGACATTGAAACAGGCTCTCGATTGGTGCAAACACCTAGTGATATAATTTCTGCAGGTGTTAATAATAATCGAATTATCTCAACTGGCTGAGGTCACGTTATATATTATTTTAGTATGCCGCCAATAGTACTGAAACACTTCTAATATTCGTTTTAAAAACCTTAATCGTAGTTATGCATTTATAAACATATCTGATTATGTGGTCCAGAATATTTGCAGATCGTGATCATTTGGAGAGAATATTTCTTGGTAACGTGGTTGTGAGGTTGATCCTAACTTTGATCCTAACTATTCACAATCTCTCTACCATGGACTTGGTGCATTTGATCAATACTCATATGATGATGTCAGCGAAAAGGGGATACAGATGACTCATGACACACTAACAAGACAACCAGCTCCACTAAAATACACATCAACATTTTGCAAGTAAGCAAAACTATGACCTATGACAAACACATACACACCGCACGTTAGAGCATTTGAACTAGAATGTAAATGTGTGACGAACCTCTACACCAGAACAGGTTCAGAACATTTGGAACATTGTTAAAATGCTAAGCATGGAGGAAAAGAAACACGATTTACCTTTCCAATCCCAAGCTTCATCCAACGAAAGTGGGATGGCTTCAGATGTGTAGTCTTAAATCTCACTTTATGATGTAGGCTGATCAAATGCAATATCATCTTCACACACGGTTATCTCATAAACACTACAATGAGTTATCGTTCTTTCTCCATTGTCACGACATTTAACGTACAGGCAATGAAATTCACTTTATTATTCAACCCTCATTCATCGCCACTCTTTACGATGCATGGATTTATAAAGCCCTGTATTGATGAATGG
The DNA here is from genome assembly GCF_037392515.1 of Haliotis asinina. Taxonomy (NCBI): domain Eukaryota; kingdom Metazoa; phylum Mollusca; class Gastropoda; order Lepetellida; family Haliotidae; genus Haliotis; species Haliotis asinina. Next base: position 500,780 of record NW_027133889.1, on the reverse strand, counting down.
GGTATCTGAAATATTAATAGCTTCAGAATGTGTTAATGTTTAATGATTTCATCGAATGCCAAGTTATGAGACCATACGAGCCGTGTGGGCGACTGTCCTCCTCCAGGACAAGCAAGCTGTTGCAGGTCTGTCTTCAGCTCGAGCTCAAGCCAATAATCAACCAACCAGGTCGACCGTGGAAATTTGTACTTAGCAAGAATGGTCGTGAATGTGTATGGCTTCAAGTAGCTTTTAGCAATATTCCAGTAATACCACCAGACACCATAGAACACCAGAAATGGGCTTCACACATTGTGCCCATGTGGGGAATCGAACCGGGTCATCGTCGTGACGAGGCAAAGCTTTGACCACTAGGCTACCCCACCGCCCTAGCCTTTTGTGATATATCAAAGAGCTATTATTTTACAGTCACTGAAGGTGAAGGAAAATTGAAGATCATCAAAACGTGGGAAGATGAAACTGATAATAAGCTGTGTGTTAGCAATAATGTGCGGCTAGGTAGACGTTTTGTGTTGCAGGATGGTCTTGCTACAAGGCTCTTATCACATTCAACAGGACATCGGAAGTTTGCCTATTCAAAGTCTCTTCAGAAATTTTGCAAATATGTTGGCCGGTAAATATTATCAATATACAGGACATCTGACTATTCTTCAAGGACCAATGCCATCTTGCACAATGTGCAGTCACTGAGGTGACCATGGGTAACTCGAACCCATCACAGCTTGTGCTAAGATACCTCATACTGCTGTACAGTTTGTGAGTTCATGTATTCAACAAACAAACAAACATATATTATTTGTACTTTCAACACGTCACCATTAACTGCTTTGCTGTATTCATATTCGCATCATGTATCACACTATCGATACAGGTACATTTTCCATCCCTTAAAGGATTTTTAAATAAGTCCAACACTATGCATTTTTATTTCATAATGTCGTTCCAACATGAATATATAACACATCTGCACCATTCATTTATGAAACAAATGTCCAAAAATTATAAATAAGCACCAAAACGAAAACCACTTTAGCCCCGCCCATTCGTATACAAGTTGTTATTTTTAGCGGTCTTCCGTCTGTAGGTGTGACGTCATACCCGAGAGTCCGCTCAGTGTATTTACACGTCAGTAGTGTGTACGACATCGAGTTGAAAGTGACACGAAGCGAAATGTTTTGAATAATGCGTTGTTGTGGTTATGTATTGCAAACTTACAAGTGCACGAGTTTTGATAATTATCCACTTGTGTAAACAACACGGATGGACATTTCCTGAGAAATTCTTTTTGACAAGAAGAATGGCATAGATAGTTTACTGTCGTCGTGAGGATTTTGGAAATCTCCATGTACAATCATCTAAGATCGTTACATTTTTCTAAGAAGAGTCATGAAAGAGACCTAACCTCTGGTGAAATATGGATAAGAATTTATTCACAGAGTATGTGGAATTCCTACTCAGGGCCATTCTCGAGAAGAAACATGTTTCCTTCCTACAGACTTGCAGGATACAACAGGTTATTCTTCCAGGATATTCTGCCAGACACTGTCATATATGAATAGTAAACTGGTGAGTTCGATGACATCAAGATATAAAATGAAATCATATATATGTGTGAACTGAAGGCAACTGTACTGAATGTCTTAAGGTCTATTGTGTTCCTCTATTTGAAACCTGCGACTTGTATCGTAGGCAAAAGTCAAAGAACGGTCTTCCCATACCAGGGAACAGGAATTAATGACTTTCTCAGTTCGGTCTGAAGCCGAGAGTGGAGAGCCACCCCTTGTAACACATTCGTAACTACTCGTCTCTTTCCGTGACCTGCAAGAAGATCCGACTTGACGGAATGACACGAGTAGTTACGAATGCTTGTAACAGTACGAAAATAAAATCGGGTGGACCCCAAGACGGTCTTGTGTTGTGAACAGACAACATATATCCCCCAAAACACACATTATTCTGAGGCGGATATTTGTTCAGATGGTAAATGTTTCAACTGCAGTCACCACTGTGTCACATGTTATTAGAGAGCAATCTTGTTTTCTGAGGCTTATATACGAGTTAATATACACGCAAGCCTTAGCCTTCTTGATGTCGAGGTACACACTGTAGTCATTATTTGTCATCAACAGTTTGTATGCAAATAAATTATTTGCTTGAATGTTTTGGTGCTGGTTTCTTGATTTGATCGCTGGTCTTTCTTTGGGGCTGATCACACTTTACACATTACTACTAGAACACAATGAAGAAATTTCTGGAAGAGAACGATAAAGCAAGGATTTGTCAGTGGTTATTTCACCTATATGTCCTGTTTTTCTATTATCAGTCGTTAAAGAGGTTACAAGTCTTTATCATTTTTCGTTTAATCTATATTTTGCAGTTTTTTTGCAGATTACACGTGCATGGAAATTGAAAATGTTATAAAGCTGATGTTTGATGCATCGAGTCTCAACCGCCGTGCTCAGAAAACATACAATAACGAATTCAGAGTACAGTACTGAGATCGAACTTACCGACATCCGTAACGGCAGGTACTTCATAGAAAACACTATTACCAGTATGCTACTAGACCTTTTACGAAAATATGTAATCAGAAAACGCATTTTATGCAATAAATTTGGTAGTAACTTAAAAACCGTTATAAAATCATGAACCTCAAACGTAAGTATTCCAGTGTTTACCTTCCCAATGTTAACTGATCAGTACCGGAAGACAGGCTTAACACGCTAATCGAACATTGCAGTTATCATGACTGCAAATTTTACCGTGACTGCTGAAACTTTAATTCTATATCTGATCGGGTTTCAATGAACATATGATAGGCAAGTGTCTTGCATACCGGTCTGCAGAAGTCAGGATCGGGGTTGTCCCACGGCTGTGTGTTGTCAGTTGGTGGAATCGTCGTCAAAATTCATGTCGGTCTTGTCTCTAGAAATACCTTCAAATTGATAAGGTTGCATGTATGTTATAATCTGCATGTAGTATGTCATGCAAATCCAGGTTTGACTTCGTGGCTTGATATATTTGCTAAATAACAAGCAGACCCCAGTAGGCGGAAAGAATCGGTACCGCTGCATTTTCCGAGTGTTTATGTAGCGACGCTCAGGCATGACGTCACGCGACCACCTCACGATCTTGCGAAATGCTTTTGAGGGACGTGCGTTTTAGATTCACAACAGAAGCTCATAATGAAATATTTCTGTACATATTTTGCGGATATTATATGTATGTAGGTGTTCATGAAGATCAAATATAAACAATCTGCAGAACCTTTTTGAAATCCTTTAAATCTGCCTTTCAAAACTCTTGTTATTTTCTTTTGTCTGGGGGAATAATGTATAGTAGGTCATCCATGTCCTGATAGCAAATTAATGTAAAAGCGCTTGGTATAATCATGTGTCATTGATAGTGGTCTGTGTATATTCCCCATACTGTAAATCACCGACCTTCAAGCAAATGTTTATATAACGTATAAAATTATCATCTCTATGCCATGATACATATGTGCATCGTTATACCTATGCACTTCTGGTTATGAACCGTGACATAAGTGATATTTGGGATAACACTTTCGTAGAAAAGTACAAAATCTAGTACTTTTTGGTTGAGACCCATTCGGGATTCGAACCTGCGCCCTCAGAGTCAGGCAACTAATCGCCAGCACACATAGTTAGCAGCCTAGCCCCCTCGGCCACCGCAACTTCCGGCTTTGTGTAATCATGTAACGAACCGTCTTATTTTCCATGTCTTGATCTGTATGGGTAACTGTACAACAGGTAGCATTTCATATGGTATGTTACATCCGCGGGGATTCCATTAAATCCCACTCCCTTAATTGTTTTTGTATATCTATGCTGTAACGTAAAATTATGCATCATTGATCGCGGAATGCTATATCCCTCATGCCTGGTCACACTTGTATACACATTCTGCAAAAACGATTGTATCGCACATAACCTAGTTGTACTTGTATAACTTTTCGTATAATCTACGGACCACCTGTACAATGGGCTCTGTCTTAAACCTTTACTATATTTACTAGTGTAGAATTAGGCATCAATGACGGTGGAATGTTGTATCCCTCTTTCCTGAATACACATGTGTAACTATTCAGCAAGATCGATTGTATCGTTACATAGCCTTCCTGTAATTGTAAAGGCTTCTGTGTAATGTATGGATCATGTTGCACATAGGGCCGATGGCCCACCCCACTGTACTGAATGAAGAGAACTACAGGAAGTTGGCTCATCCAAATCCCCTGGTAGCTTGCTACCTATATGAACTGACCAAAGGGTTAAAAAGTCATAAATGTATTTATGATGTGGGTATAAATGGCAATATGGGTATTACGAATCAAAGCTGTTGCGATGCGATTTTTCCTTGCAAAAGGTATCATGGAGTTTTTTAATATCTGTTTATGACTATGAATATGATTATTATATGTTTATGATTTTTACCAAGAGGTCCATATCAACACTTTGTGTATCAAACTAGCCTAAGACATAACGGGGCAGTACTACTGCAGATTCGACACCTCTGGTTTCGGATGGAGTGCTTCCTAGTTTATGAAGTGTTGTTCTGAGATCGAACGTATTCATTTGTGATGGGTAATCGGCATGTATTGTCATTATCATTGATGCGCAGACAATCGATAGTGAGTGAGTTGAGTTCTACGCCGCACTCAGAAATATTCGATTGATTGATGTTCCTCTACTCAAAGTTCTTTGTGTGAGTAGGAATTAGAATTTAATTTGGAGGTGTCCAATGGAATGTAGATACCAGAATTTGACCAATCAGTTTGCAGAATTCCTCAGAGTAGTGGTAGATGGAATCGAATCGAATCTCCATCACAGACTTTTGCCAAGGGATGCTTTCAAAGACTTCTTGACACGACACGATCATAACGATGACAGTAACGCAGTGACGACAGAGTGATGGTAACACTTGGATGTACTGTCATACAAATCGTGCCACACTGAACATTTGTATCTATCGCTTCACAAAGCCACGTAACTAACTGGCTGCAACAACCCCACACGTATACCAGTGTTGTTTACGTTACGAAAACAATCGTATGCATCTCAACATTAAACTCAGAAACGCCCATTTGGGCGACAAAAGAAATCACTTTCGTGTTCATGTAGGCTGTTATGGATCCCCCACCTGTCAGCTAGGCGATATGTCATCCCCACCTTCAGGGCAAGATGTTTATCACTTTGGTTCCTTTTGTCTCCATGTCGATACACCAACCTGTCGCCATAGCCGGAGAGTGAGACTGAAGGTATGGCGGCACTGTCAGCCCTGACCTAGCGATACAGACCAGGTACGTTGTTAAAATATCCATATTGTAGTTACATTAAGGTGGTGAACATGTAGCTAAGATTTTGGTGATGATGTGCTTAATGGTGCAATTGCCATTCCTTACACGTTGAAGACTTAGTATATCCTAGTGGTTGCATATAGGGTAATCATACTTTGGATATGCAAGAAATGCGAGTGTATGATGAGACTGTGATTCTGAGACTGTCATGTGTTTAGTATGTCTGTGCTTACGTTAATCATACGATGACTCTGGGTATGCAAAGACAGCGAACTGTGTTCATCAGTGTAAAGAGATTGGAATACAGAGACTCTGATGTGTATATTTAGCATGTCTGTGTGTATGTTAATCATAAAATGATGCTGGATGTACAAGAAATGAGAGGTTAGACCTCGCGATATGCAAAAACAGTAATGAGACTGTGATTCGGGCATGTTTGTTTAGTTTGTCTGTGCTTGACACGGAGGTTTAGTATGATTATAGATCGGTAGGACGTGTTCTCTGGTATGACGAGACTGTGATTCAGAGACTATGATGTGTAGGTTAAAAAATAAGAGTAATGATAATGGCTCCCCATCAACATCACTCAGGGACATGCTCTAAGCTCATGTCTAGTTTGTCTGTGCTTAACATGTACGTTAATCATACTTTGACAATGAATAGGTGTGCAAGAACGGCGACCTGTGTACAAGGGAAGGATGAGACTGTGATGTGTAGGTTAAATAATAAGAGTAATGATCTTAGCTCCTCATCCACATCACTCAGGGACATGCTCTAAGCTCATATCTAGTTTGTCTGTGCTTAACATATACGTTAATCATACTTTGACAATGAATAGGTGTGCAAGAACGGCGACCTGTGTACAAGGGTAGGATGAGACTGTGATGTGTAGGTTAAGAAATACGAGCAATGATAATAGCTCCTCATCCACATCACTCAGGGACATGCTCTAAGCTCATATCTAGTTTGTGCTTAAAATGTACGTTAATCATACTTTGACAATGAATAGGTGTGCAAGAACGGCGACCTGTGTACAAGGGTAAGATGAGACTGTGATGCAAAGTTTGTCTGTGCTGAACATGTAGGTTACTCATTCTATGACTATAAGTGTGAACGAACAGGGAGCCGTGTTCACCGATGACATAATGAATCGTTTGCTATTCGATATATGTTATAGTATATGGTGGTGGTGAGATGAGAGAGTACAAGGTTCTGATGACGAGAATGTAAATCGGGGCTTGTGATGAGTATGAATTGCTCATATACCGAGATATTAGAGTGAGTGAGTTTATGTTTTCGCCCAACTCAGCAATATTTCAGCTATATAGCGGCGGTGTGTAAATAATCGGGTCTGGACCAGACAACCCAGTGATAAACAACATCAGCATCGATCTGCGAACCGATGACGTGTCAACCAAGTCAGTGAGTCTGACCACCCGATTCTGTAAGTCGCCTCTAACGACAAGCATGGGTTAATAGAGGCCAATATTCTAATCCGGACCTTCAGTCTACATACAGTCTCTTACTGTATGACAATAAAGGAAAGCGTTGGAGATCTAGGCACTTAAGCTATCCCCTCGTCACGACAAAACACACGGGTTATCAAACACGTGTTTGTTTATGATTGTGGGTTCCAATTCCTGCCATCCTATGTATGATTCTCGGTTTGGCAACAGCATACACGTTCCCGTGCGTTCAACTACATACAACTCATACGTTACTTCGGGCTTCCCTCCCACATCAAGTTGAAGCCGTAATCGCTAAAGAATACTTGCTCATTAACCATTTTGAGGGACGTCTCGAATTTCTTTCTGTGATTAATACAGATAAGTTTCAATTCTGTTTTGCTGTAAAATTGCCGCCATTGGCACCTAGTTTGACAGAAATAACAATTAATGTCTGGGACAGGAGTTTCATGCATGGATTTATATTTGGATCTTAAATGGCGGTGAGGTAGCCCAGTAGTTAGAGCGTTCGTTCGTTCATTCGAAGGCCCGGGTTCGATCCTCCCACATGGTATTGCTGGAATATTGCTAAAAGCGGCGTTAAACGTAACTCACTCACTCTCGAATCAACAGAGTTGCGTCTCTTAGCTGTTCATATCAACTGATAACCTGTTATCCTTTTCAGTGAGTAAGTTAGCTACGTTCACCTTTTCGAATTAGGAGATAAACATCATGTTTTGGCCAATTTCCTGGTGTTGTTCAGTATTTGAAGCACGGGAATGCATTTGGAACCGACTCAAAATTGGCCAACACATGATGTTTATCGACATTGTAAACACAAAAGTAAACCAAAGGGTTTTAGCGTCTGCACTCGTTTACATGGAGTACAGGTACAGCAGTGAGGTGTCACCAGCAAGCCGTCTCAGCTGGTTCCCATGGTAACATCTGGAGTTGGTCATTTGTGACGTCATTCTAACTTTATGTCACAATATGATTTGAATGACGTCACCAATTGTTTGCGAGGTTTCTACGTGTCAATACGTAATAATTAAATTTTCATTTTGTTCATTAAAATTCTGGCAATCTGATTGGTTAACTGGGAACATTTCGTTTGATTTCATTTCCCACTGAATCTAAAAAGCTAAGCCACGCCCACCGAACCGGACTACTTTCGGACCTGAGGAATGTGGGGGAATACCTTTACACGGCGAGGGAATTCCCGTGCACTCAGGTACCCTAATGAACTTTGGATAAACATTGAAGTGATACATTGTGGGTAACATAAACAAACAACTCAAAATTATCCGTGAACGTTAATAACGTTGTAACGCCTCGGACAAGAGCATGAGCCCGATGGAACATCAGTTCATGGCATCGCAATCCCAGTCACATCACAGCCTCTTTCCACTTGGGCATATACTGCTGCCACTAACAATCTCAGTTCCACTAACAATCTCAGTTCCACTAACTTCATGTCATCGGGCTTCATTTCCAGTTCTCACTTTTCAAACAAATGTTTGAACTTGAAACTTTGCCATTACCGGGACGCGTCACGTTGTGTTGTTCCGCTCTGATTCGCCACCAAATATTAGCTTGATTGACAGCTGTTTGGGGGTGCTCTATGCTGATTGGCTAATGGTTTGGTAGGCGTGTCATTTTATGTAAAGGAGTCACCTTAGTCATGTCATGCCATTACCGAATTCTTACACCGAAATTGTTACTCGGAGGTAACAAAAATACCTGTTTCGATGAATATGATTATGTTTAAAGAAATATTGTTGAAAGCCTATATTATTTGTTGTTGAGTTTAATTATAAGAATTGACTGCTCCGCGGATTCATACAGTTTGCACATTGGTTTTTAGTTTCATACTTCAATGCAACGAAAGAAATACACAGTCAATCCTTAAGTGAATAGTCTTGCAGTTTCCGGGAATCTAATACCATTTGATAATGTTTTTCAACCAATCAGATTACAGAACAAAATGACTTTTGGTTTACAATGATACATGTCTTTGCCCGTAAGGTTTGTATGGGGTGATAGTCCAAGGCGGATCGTTCATCCATGGCAGACTTATAACCACGACATATGGCCGGACCCGTTCAGTGACTACTCCACTGCCCCATCTGTGCCCATTGCCCCAACAATGATCCTTAATAGGGCACCGTTATAACATGTTTATAACGTAATAAATATCTTCGATTTCTTCCCTCTAGACTTAGTTTACTTTTATCCATTTATACACAGTGTCAACAATAGCCAACTTTCAATACACACCGATGTATTTGCCTTGCTCATTTCTAAGACCCGTCGCGATCCGAGATAGTATAGGTCTTCAGCAGCCAATGCTTGCCACAACAGACGACTATGCTTGTCCTAAGAGGCGAGTAACGGGATCGGGTGGTTAGGCTCGCTGACTTTGCTGACACATGTCATCGGTTCCCAATTGATCAGAACGATGCTGGATTCTGGATTGTCTGTTCCAGACTCGATCATTTACCGCCGCTATATAGCTGGAATTTTGCCCAGTGCTGCGTAATACGTAACTCACTCACTATAAGAAAGAAGATCCAGAATTCGTCCAACTTCCATCAACATTTTCCCTACTGTAATGTAACATCTCAGAGAGCTATAATCAGATCTGCTAATGTTAGTAAACGCACACCTATGTAAACGTATATAAAAGGGCAAATCCATTAATTCAATATCTCTACGGGATTTAATAAACAGTTTTATGTTATTGCTTAGAAAATGAAATGTATATCGATCAGAGCTAGTATTGGAACATGAACGATCCAGATCCTGTGTTCGAATCTCAGATTAACCCTGGTGATTATCATAGGTTCGGTATTGTATAAAGACACAAGTTTTATCTAACTACAAGTGCAACACACGACACTGTGAATAGATAAACATACATCACGCAGGGCGCTATTATTATCTTGTCGATGTGATAAGTGTTCAAAAGGCATATGTTGGAAGCAATGAAATAGTGCTTGACATGTATTGGTGATAAATGTACCATCAACAAGATAACGGGAATTCAGCCAAATACGTCGCCAAAGCCACTGGATGACATTTATTGTTTGAAAGCCTCACGATCTGTAAATAAAATCAAGAGTTTGTCAAGATATAAGTACTGACATGGAAGTTATGCTTGTGGACATAATGGAATGGTCAGGTCAAATCTATTCCTGCTAATAAAACCCGAACATTATATCGCCACATAAGTGGTAGTGGATTAGTTAGTTTTCACACATATAAGTAGTAATCAATTATTATTCCATATATCAAACTGCACATAAGCTTGTCAAGTTTTCAGGACAATGCCTATATGGCTCGCTACAGACAAACACGTGGCGTTCGGAAATTGCGATACAAGGTATGCATAGCAGAAAGTGTCTGTGAATCATAGTATAAAGTTCACAGATCTTCAATAACTTGGGTCTCGCAAATGTAAGAGTTTTTATACGAAAGCCACGAAGGTGAACGGTCAGTCGTATTTCAAACACACAGGCCACGGCAGAGAAGCCATCTGTCACCTCCAGACTCAATGGATTGAGACATCGACGACCTCAGCCGGATAACAATGGAGAATGCTGAGGAGGAAGCATTACTTGAGAAGGCGACTGGAGAGCCTGAGTATAACACATATCAGTTAGTGTGGATACAACCTGATGGTACGGGGGTTAGACAAACTGTTTTTGAAAAGTCCTATGCAGGTGCGCCATCGGTTTATGCTTCCCGCAGGCAAGGGAATAAACACCTTCCGGAAGGTTCCACAGGGTACAATGACTCTTATCTGGAAACAGCCAGCGTTGATAACGTACAGAGGGCAACTCTTGGAGGTGATGGCGACAAAGAGCAAAGGCATCACTTGAAACGACAGCATTCTGAAACATGCGCTTCTTGTGGAGCTTTGTACTTAGATACATCCGTGTCGATTGACTCTGAGTCTGACGCATCTGACAGCGAGAGCACACATGGGCGGTCTGTAATTATCAGGCAGTTTAGTACTGATTCCAGGACAGACGCAATGGCCATCGTTGAACCGAGTCCCCAGAATAGAAGTAAGTTATACAGAGGCAAGTCATTGTCAAGATCAGCTTCTGAAGATAGGGTATTGCAACATGTACCTTATATAGCTGGCACCCACATCACACAAAGACACGGTATTGACGATCAGTCATTTACAGAGGACATCCAACTTGGTCCAGTACCATCGAACAGAGAAACATGGACCAAAACACGTGTTAGGAAAGGTCCTGCAGAGGTGACGCTGAGTATGGATCGAGGAATACACAATACACTGCAGTCTAACAACGCATATATACCTCATGAAACTAGTGTGGTAAATAAGTCACCTGCTGTTGATGATGGAGGACTACCCGGACATACAGGATTCAGCAAGGAGGGGCGGATTGATGGACCGGAACATGTGACAATAACACGTCGTCAGCAAGACGTTCCAGAAAGGGACCTAGAGAACGGACAATATATTTTGAGAAAACCTCTTCCACGACATCGGAGTCTTGAGAAACAGATACCTTACAAGATATTCAGGACTGCTAGCCTTCATGAGGCTGATGGAGAACCTGTTGAAAGTCATGTGTTTTCGGTTGACAACGTGACACGGGATTGGGGAGATATTGCAGATGGAGGAAACGTGACACTGAAAAGCACTGAGCCATTGTACCATGAAACGCAGGACCGACATCCAGACGCTTTAATACCAGGGAGAGGTGGCATAATACAAGAGGAAAGTGCGCTTGCATTCAGCCCAGAGCGGAAAGCACCTAACATTATTTCTGAGAAGTTACTAGAGACAAATGTGGGTAGACCAGTTCGTGAATATCATAACACAAGATTCATTAAAGGAAGCATCCCCAGTACTTATCAGACATTTCCTTGTCGGTACAGTCAGTTACATGGATCAGATAACGAGACAGTGACATGTGATGACCTATCCTACAGTGATGAGTCGGACGGAGGCAAGAAAATATTCAGACCCGATGACAAGACATTCACAAAAACAGCAACCACACAAGTGGCTCCCTGGAAGCAAGGACTACAAAGGCCTCCAATGACTAACAAAGGCCCAACCGATCCTGATATTACAAAGCCTGTATACACGCAGACTTTGGATAGTGAAACAACACATATAGAAATAAGATCATCTGATGACACAGATGGTGGATATACAGGATTGCCGGGAGAGGTTAGTGAAGCCATCATAAAAGACTCCAGGCCGCCACTTGATGCAGTGAGTGGATACAGACAATTACCAGAAGAGGTTAGTGAAGCCATCATAAAAGACTCCAGGCCGCCACTTGATGCAGTGAGTGGATACAGACAATTACCAGAAGAGGTTAGTGAAGCCATCATAAAAGACTCCAGGCCATCACATGATGCAGTGTGTGGATATAGACAATTGCCGGAAGAGGTTTGTGAAATCACCATAAAAGACTCCAGGCCATCACTTGATGCAGTGAGTGGATACAGACAATTACCAGGAGATGTTAGTGAAGCCACCATAAAAGACTCCAGGCCATCACATGATGCAGTGAGTGGATACAGACAATTGCCAGAAGAGGTTAGTGAAGCCACCATAAACGTCTTCAGACCATCACATGATGCAGTGAGTGGATATAGACAATTGACGGAAGAGGTTAGTGAAATCACCATGAAAGACAACAAGCCATCAAATGATAAAGTCAGTGGATACAGACAGTTACCAGAAGAGCTTAGTGGAGCCACCATAAAGGACTTCAGGCCATCACATGATGCACTGAGTGGATACAGACAACTGCCAGAAGAGGTTAGTGAAATTACCATAAAAAACGACAAGCCGTCACATTACGAAATCACTGGATACGGACAATTATCAGAAGAGGTTAGTGAAGCCACCATAAAAGATTCCAGGCCATCACATGATGCAGTGAATGGATACAGAAAATTGCCAGAAGAGGTTAGTGAAATCACCAGAAAAAGCTCCAGATCATCACATGATGCACTGAGTGGATACAAGCAATCACCAGAAGAGGTTAGTGAAGCCACCATAAACGACTCCAGGCCATCACTTGATGCAGTGAGTGGATACAGACAATTGCCAGAAGAGGTTAGTGAAGCCACCATAAAAGTCGCCGGACCATCACATGATGCAGTGAGTGGATACAGACAATTGCCAAGTGAGGTTAGTGAAGCCACCATAAAAGACATCAAAGTAACTGTGCAAAAGCAACGACCAGAGCAATTAAGCACACAAATTGTCAAGCAAATATCCAGACCCACTGATCAAGCACACTGTTCCAAAATTCCAGCAGTTGATCTGCCTAGTGGACATACCTACCTACAAGCAAATCAGAAAAATCCAGATGACCGAAATGATGGAGTAGGGTTGGACACTGATGACCTCATGTATCGACCAAGCGCTGAAACGTCACCGGATACACACAACCAACAAGATGAATTACATGTTGTGACAACTTCCAGGAATCTAGAAAGCGCTACACCTATCCAAGTTCTGTCCGATGAACCTGTCACGCCAGTCACTGATAACAGTCATACACATGGTTCACAAAACAAATATATATATGTTCAAGGAGCAGAGCAAGTAACGCTACATTTAATTAATCAAGAACAACCAGACACACTAGCCATTAAGGGACATAAATACATACATGGCCCTAATTTGGAACCCCAAGAAAATGCGCATCATCATCAAGGAATAGAAGAGTTGAAGGTTGGCAAGAACGTAGATGACATAAAGACACTTGGAGTAGATGCTAGTAAACAACTGGATTGCGAAAATAGCCAAGACCAAACTGATACAGTAACCATTGCAAACGCATCTGGAAACGTTTTGAGGAATCCGGCGGACCAAAGACCTGTAGATCAACCTTCCTTTGTAGACCCACCACAATGTGATAATCAATTCCAAGGCCAAACACATTCAATATTTCAGCCAGGTCGTCAAGAACAGCAGCACAAGGTAATGGAAATACAGGGTCGTGATGACTCACACTGGGTTGCCCACAGATCAGACGATGACCTGTTAGCTGAATACATGCAGTTACCAGAAAGCAGCCAAGTGTCAGTAATAAAGGTTGACCGAGGACAACTCTTAGGGAGATTTGCATCATTGGATAAACAGATACAAGGACAAAAAAGAGTTCCCTTTAGGGATGATGGACTGATACTAAAGAGCAAGGAATCTCCAGCATCCACTGCCCCAGGCATTTCAACAATTGAAGACAATTACCCAAGAATTTTGTTTAAAGAAGACGACAGGTATCTAAACGAGCAGTTTCATGCAGGAGAAGACAGGTGCACTTACACTGACCTATCCTATAAATCAATACCCTCGGACGTATCACATCCACATCTCACAACAACAAAGGAAAGCCCTGTCATAAGCAGCACAATTGCTCCATCGACTAACTATTCAGTATCGCCAGCTGGTGAACAGGTATACATAGAAGAAACACCATTAGCACGACAACAACAGCAATGCAGATCTAACTCAAATACCATTATCAATAACGACTTAAGCACAAATGAGACTTACTCTCCTCTGTCCGAAGGTATCATAGAACCGGCAAAGTTAAATAGATACCAAGAAATCAACTTTGGGAGATTACCATCAGGTTTGCCTGTCAGTTTTACAGAGATGTCTCTATTTTGTATTGACCACAAGGAAACCTTCCTCAGCAATGGTCGGCGTGCGTTCATCTGTGGAGGCAGGAATACCTTTGGTGCAATACCAATAATTTTGATAGATGAGGCAATTAATGATCCTAACCAGTCTGTCGAGCAGCCTGTGCCTGTTGAAGAGGAAAGTGTCCAACAGGAAAAGAAGTCTTGCCTACATAGTCCACTGAATGTTGTGGACACACATTTCGATACTGACGATAAGGATAACGATATCCACAGCAGTGAACGGTTCAACAAGACCGCCCGTGTGTGCACAGAGACTCAAGGATATAAAGATGGAGGAATGCCCTTACATGATGCATTATGTCCGCAGAGTCCTCTGATAGGCAGAGTAAATGTACCTCCAAATCCGCAGGTCGTTGATGAAGATGCCCAAAGTGGTGAATGGTCCAGTCAGGCGATGATTGTGCCTGACACTGACTGCATCGAGTCCCAAGGAGGTAAAAATGGTGGAGTGTCCATATATGACGAATTATCTGTGCAGAGTCCAGTGACCTGTAGGACGAATACACCGACATACGCTCAGGTCGTTGATGAAGATTCCCAAAGCAGTGAATGGTGTAAAACAAGGGCCAGTGCCCCACCATACGTGCATTCTGGGCACACTGATGACCCTGCGATGCCAGTTTATGAGGAAATCAACTTTGGAAGGTTACCATCAGATTTGCCTGTCAGTTTTACAGAGATGTCTCTATTTTGTATTGACCACAAGGAAACCTTCCTCAGCAATGGTCGGCGTGCGTTCATCTGTGGAGGCAGGAATACCTTTGGTGCAATACCAATAATTGTGATAGATGAGGCAATTAATGATCCTAACCAATCTGTTGCGCAGCCTGTGCCCGTTGAAGAGGAAAGTGTCCAACAGGAAAAGAAGTCTTGCCTACATAGTCCACTGAATGTTGTGGACACACATTTCGACACTGACGATATGGATAACGATATCCACAGCAGTGAACGGTTCAACAAGACCGCCCGTGTGTGCACAGAGACTCAAGGATATAAAGATGGAGGAATGCCCTTACATGATGAATTATGTCCGCAGAGTCCTCTGATAGGCAGGGTAAATGTACCTCCAAATCCGCAGGTCGTTGATGAAGATGCCCAAAGCATTGAATGGTCCAGCAAGACCGCCAGTGTGCCTATTGTTGAGGGTACAGAGACTCAAGGATATAAAGATGGAGGAATGCCCTTACATGATGAAATATGTCTGCAGAGTCCTCTGATAGGCAGGGCAAATGTACCTCCAAATCCGCAGGTCGTTGATGAAGATGCCCAAATCAGTGAATGGACCAGTCAGACGATGAGTGTGCCTGACGCTGACTGCATCGAGTCCCAAAGAGGTAACAATGGTGGAGTGTCCATATATGACGAATTATCTGTGCAGAGTCCAGTGACCTGTAGGACGAATACACCGACATACACTCAGGTCGTTGATGAAGATTCCCAATGCAGTGAATGGTGTAATACAAGGGCCAGTGCCCCACCATACGTGCATTCTGGGCACACTGATGACCCTGCGATGCCAGTTTATGAAGAAACTTCTCTGCAGATCCAGACACACAGAAATACAGATGGCGTTGATACGAGTCTACCAGTAAGCGAATGGTCGAACCCTACAAAGAGTGATCATCCAGCTGCACATCTAAAATCATCGCGTGATGAAGATGGTGGAATGCCAATACATGCAGAAACCTCTCTGCAGATCAAAGCACGCAGAAATACCGATGGTGTTGATACGAGTCTGCCGAGCAGTGAATGGTCGAACCCAACAAAGAGTGATCATCCAGCTGCACATCTGAAATCATCGCGTGATGAAGATGGTGGAATACCAATACATGCAGAAACCTCTCTGCAGATCAAAGCACGCAGAAATACCGATGGTGTTGATACGAGTCTGCCGAGCAGTGAATGGTCGAGTCAAACATCAGTGGACCCATCAGCTAGGCATGTGGACTCGCAGCCCTTGGGTGATGGTGGTATGCCCGTGTATGGAGAAACATCACTTTGTATCAGTAAGCCCAGGGATGACGTTCGTAAGGCCAGTCCGGGTAGTGAATGGTCAAACAGAACAATCAGTGATCCATCTGCTGTCAGCATGTTTTCTCCTCACTACAGTGCATCACGGTTGTGGTCAAATGATGGACCGGAACAGAATCCGATTTTGTTTGATTCGCCATCAGACAGAGCGAGAGGGAACACACAAAATATGATCACACCTGTACACACAAGACCTTTACACTACAGGTAATGCTGGTTGTTTCTGTAAAGCCCAAAACGCAGTGCAGTAATTAATACAGTTGAGTTTGATCCTACAGTATAAACGAACGGTACAAATAAAATAGTCAATTCAAGGAAATATCCGTATAAAGTACAATATTTCTACAAAAATCATCGATTACCATGAAGATGGCATGCAACTGGACAACGAAACAAAACATCTGTTTAGGTATGATCTAGATAAATCGCAAAACACGAATGCAGAACTCAATTGTACCAAGATTGTGACAATGACTGTGAATGTGTATGTCGTATGTAATTGTGACAATGACTGTGAATGTGTATGTCGTATGTAATTGTGACAATGACGGTGAATGTGTATGTCGTATGTAATTGTGACAATGACAGTGAATGTGTATGTCGTATGTAATTGTGACAATGACAATGAATGTGTATGTCGTATGTAATTGTGACAATGACTGTTAATGTGTATGTCGTATGTAATTGTGACAATGACAATGAATGTGTATGTCGTATGTAACTGTGACAGTGACAGTGAATGTGTATGTCGTATGTAATTGTGACAATGACAATGAATGTGTATGTCGTATGTAATTGTGACAATGACAATGAATGTGTATGTCGTATGTAATTGTGACAATGACAATGAATGTGTATGTCGTATGTAATTGTGACAATGACAATGAATGTGTATGTCGTATGTAATTGTGACAATGACGGTGAATGTTTATGTCGTATGTAATTGTGATAATGACAATAAATGTGAATATTATATGTATTTGGTTTTATATTCAGTGACAGGTGACAATAGTCAGCGATAAGAATATAATCATCAACAGCACATAACTAACCTACTCATACCCTACTATGAATATCGTAAAATATTTCAGGTTTCGCAAAAAAATTCCTCTGTCAGTCAACAACATAGAAGGGTTGTTTTATAATTTGTATATGCTTTGACGTGATTAACGTATTATACTCAGATTACGTATAGTTATACACTTTAATCACTCCATCATAGAGAAGAAAGATCAAAATATGGAAGATGAACACTTGCGATTTGATAAAAGACCACATCTAGAAGTTATGAAGGCAATGAATTAATTTGGAAGTGTAATACTGTTTATGTAAAACATTTGCATGCATTCATGATATTTCATGTGTATATTCTTTGGTTTCAGGAGACTATACCGTTGGCACACAATGCCAGTTGACACGAGACAGGGAGATGGGTGTCTCCCATGTCACGTGTGCCAGAGTCTGCTCCCACTCCTGGACAGGATCAACAGCCAACTGAGAGAACTTGAGTCCCAGGAACCTACGCCTTATGAAGAAGAAGGCTTGCGAAATGATATGGACAGGGTCTTTGAGTCGCTGTATGCAGCCATCGACCAGCGAGAAGAACAACTGCTGGCAGCTGTTGATGACAATTCCCCACATTCTGGAAAGGGTGACGTGGACCTCGGTTCTTTACTGGCTCATCTTGAGAACACAAAGTCTTACTGTGACAAGACGTTGGTCTACACAACGAAACCCGAGCTGCTAAGTTTGACAGGGATGATTCACACACGAGCAGATGAGCTGTTAAGTCAAGAGATTGCTGATCCAGCTCCTCCGAGTAATGTCATGTTTCGGGATGATGGCCTAACTGACCTTATTGAAGAAATCGACAAATTCGGAAAAATATTCAATGAAAAGGATGTTGATGCAGCAGTAAAGGAGAAAACATTTCCAAAAGAGCATGAACTGTCCGAGAATGATATCATTTTGGAGCAGCGGCGATCGTCTCTCCAGTCCATGCCTCCAGTGCGTAGAGCATCAATGCCTCCAGATAATGCCGGAAGGGACTACAGTTCCATGCCTCCTAATGCACTGTCAAACCGAAATGTCCAGCCTGTTTCAGCTGCCCCTAGGCGAGGTAGCAGAGATGTTGGCTGTAATGGCTATCCAGTGGGAAATAGTTCTGAAGGATTTCCTCCCCCTGATCTGTACAGTAGAGACCGTCTATCAGGTCCAGACAGACGAAGCCAGGAAGTGTACCCATACCAACGAAATGATTCCACTCAAAGTCCAGATGACAGACGTCAAAGATCGAATGCATATGACCCACGGACTGGAGACACCAGCCCCATTTACCAGACTCCAGCTGACAGAAAGTATGACCCTGTAGAAAACCGGTATGACCCAAGAACCAGACACGGCGACCCCATGTACGAGAATCAGGATGACAGAAGATATGATACCAGAGGACAACCTCATGATGCACAAAGCAGACGGATTCCGGATGACGGAGGACACGACGCAAGGAGAAACTCACATGACCCACAAAGCAGACAAGCAGACCCCCTGTACCGAACTCCAGATGACGGAAGACACGACGCAAGGAGAAACTCACATGACCCACAAAGCAGACAAGCAGACCCCCTGTACCGAACTCCAGATGACGGAAGACACGACGCAAGGGGAAACTCACATGACCCACAAAGCAGACAAGCAGATCCCCTGCACCGAACTCCGGATGACGGAGGACACGACGCAAGGAGAAACTCACATGACCCACAAAGCAGACAAGCAGACCCCCTGTACCGAACTCCGGATGACGGAAGACACGACGCAAGGGGAAACTCACATGACTCACAAACCAGAGATACACCTAATGCTAGTACAGTAACCTATCCACAAGGGAACACGCCTCAAAGTGGATATACAAATAAAGGAAATGAACCAGTTGGCAAGCCACTAAGCAGGGATGAAATCATACCAGATCAAGCCCCGCAACAACGATCCGCACCAAATCAATATGGTGCAACTCCACGACAGGATCTGCCAGCAGACCATCTGGCACCCAATGAAGCTGACACGTTTCCTGGATCGTCCGCACTTGCCGTTTATGTTCACGCCCACCAGCAGAAACTGAGGGAGAACGATGATGGACCTGCCACCAAAGATGCTATGATATTCAGCATTACCCCAGAGCCAGGTAAAATATGGAACGGATTATTTTCAGCATGTTTATGGGCATCATCTTTCCTTTATTTGTTTTGAAATATGCAGGATCTGGGTAACTGTTGGTTGACAATGTGTCTTAGCAGTATGTAACATTTACTGGTCACTTTTAGTCCTAAAATGCATGCTATGTTTTTATTTGTTTTGTTTTATCTGATATGCTGTACCATTATAGATATCATTATGTAGAGGGTTGTGATTCTGATGGGTAAACTCTAACTGAATAATGCCTGTCGTAGTATCTCAATTACATTCATGTTTTTCAATTTCAGATTCTGATCGTGATGCTATACTCTCAGTTTCTCCAGGGCTGTTCCGACATGAACACTTAATCAAGTGTAAGTCACGTTGATCTTGCTTTGTGATGGCAATTTGTGAAATCATTATGCGGGTATGAACTACACTGGCGAAATGATTAACTGAATATGATAAGCTTATTTGAATCATGCTTGTCCCTCCTCGGGAGGTTACAGGTTAGAATGTGTGACCAGAACCCTTCTGGTATTAAGAGGAATGTCCTGTCTTGTTGCTGTATTTGTATGAGTATGACGTGTATTCCTTGGCCTTGAGTTGGGAACGTCCTGCTCATTCCAGGCATCACCCGAATAATATCAGGCAGCTCCTGCCTTGGAATATTGGTCACTGTACGTGAAATAAATACAGTAGCATAAAGTTTCTACCCACACATTATATACTCTTCCGAAAACGCAGGGGAACTGTACTTTCAATGTACGATTGTCGAAATTGGGAGATACATGGGATTGAATCAATGTTGATACAATCTTAATGGATGTTTAGAGAATGCATCACCACATGGATTTCATTCAAAGCAAAGCTGTTCCTTCAGTTATCCCCCTTGTTAGGTGACTGGAGTATGACATGAAAGGTTTTACCGTCAGTAGTGTGTGATTTGACCCTGAAAACCCTGACCATGCACAGATGCGAGAAAATTATCGAAAAAATGGTCTACAGTGATTTATCGACCAGCCTGAAAAAACGTCAAGATGCCCGTGGAGGAGGCTCCCGCGTTGTGCACGTGCTTCTCATGCATTGTGTTAGCGTGTGGTGATAACGGGAAATGATGCTGCATACACAAGATGAATGTCATTGTAACGTTCTTCAATGGGTTTTCTTTCTACCAGACTTCAAAGTTCAGGTTCCTACTTTTTTGAAGAGTATATAAATACATGCCTAAATATGTATTACCTAAAAACACGAGTGTTTACTCAGTAGCTTAATGTGACATGTTCATAGCAATGCCTCATGACCATGCACCAACCCATTGCTGGTGAGTTTGATTCTCTGGTTAACTGTGATTCGATCCTTTTATCATATTGGGCAAATGGAAAAGTCCTTGTGCCCTATCAAACTGACACATCGTCACATGAAGAAATGAAAATCAGTTTTAATTAGAATGAATTTGCATATCGTGATCCTAAGTTGTAACTGTACGTTTTCAGGCGTGTACATGGAGTTTGACAAGGGGACCGTATACGAGGATAATCACGTCACTCAAGATGGAAAACTGGTGAATGATCCTCCGTACATGCCATCACCAAGCACCAGCTGGAGATTCAAGAACTACAAAGGAGCTTTGTCTACTCGTCCTCTGGACGGCACAGGGATGTCCTACCTGGAGTTCTGGACTGACATCGAAATCAAGCAGGTCCACGAAGGAAGAAGCCTTATCTTTGAAGCAGCTGTTGCAGATAGAGACGTCATAGATCTACACCACAAGGCCGAGGACCAGATCCATGCTTGGGGAGTCTCACTGTCTAAATGTCCAGAACATGACGGCCTGTGCCGCAGAACCTGGGGAGCAGGACAGGAACTCACACACTACCCACACACCCTGCCCAACCAGCCCGACTCAAAGGCTCGACTCCGGTTCGGGTTCCTGATCATGCAGAAGCAGAAGAGGCTTCTGGTGATCGACTGTATGGAGGAGAAGGTTCTTCTCACTGCTGAGAACATCAAGATCTCTCGCCCTCTCTGGCCTGTGTTTGGCGTCTACAACACTGATCTGTCCCATGTGGAGACATCGTTTGTGAGCGGCACAAATTTGAAGATGGACAGGAATATCGCCTGGCTCATTCTGCAGAATATGTAGATAGTGGGACTGTGTGTTGATTTTGCATTTTTAGACATATTTCTGTAACATTTGCTATACCATAGGGTTTGTTGGTTGCAGCTGGGCTCTTTACATCTCAAGTCATGTTTCTGGTCTAGTATGTATGTAACATAGATATGAGGTAGTTCTAAGTAATGCTGCATCATATTCTGCAATCGTGATTTTATTATAATTTCGATATAAGTATTGATTTGGATAGCGATATATTTCTACTGTGCCTCTAGATATCGTCACAGGGCTGGTTGATAAACTGAAGTGAGTCTTTTTCGTTGTTATTTCGATGTATTGCATAAGCCACGACAAATCAAGTTGAATTTAAGATGTGATACAACACACAACCATGTTGTGTTGTAAATCACATCTTGATACGGGAAATATATTCTCTCATTGAGGAGGCGTTTGCAGATTGGAGCGCTATAATACAACTTCATGGATCAGTGATAGCAGCTTGTAAACAAATACAAAAATTGGAAAGATGTTAAGCCTAAATACAATTTCAACAGTTGTATGATGTTTCGAAGACGTTGTAATTCCATAAAACACATGACTTGTTTCTGGCGCACTCCTTTTGAGAACTATTGGTTGTGACGATATTTATAACCTGGCCACTCCGATGGATCAGTTCCAGCCATGAACTTCTGTGATATTGTTAGTGCTTTACGGTGAATAAAGGGAAAAAGAGGCTACCCTGGTGTTATGTTATAGTATGCTGCATGCAATGAAAGACACACGTCCATAGGATTCTAGGTAAGCATACGTTACCTAGCAACCACGGGCTGTCCTGGAAGGCGCCCAGAAGGAATGGTGGTGAGATAGGTCATGCTCAGATCCCAGGAAACCAAAGTGGAACTGATCTTGTCATACTAATACATCTATTCAAATGGGAATATCCCTTTTATTCGCAGAGTCATATGTCTTGGCTAGCGGTCGACATTAGGACCAAAATTAACGACAAATTCAGATTAATAAACCGAAACTGGAATTGAGCATTTTCCAATTTATGCTGTTATTAGTACAACTATGTTTAGGCTTTATAAGGGTGATTGTCAATGAGAAATAATCAAGGAATTTGCTATAGAGTGTATCCACATTCAAAGCCATGCTCAAAGCTCTTTGAAGTAGGTAAGCCAGAGTTTTAGAGGTATGAGATATTGTCACATGATTTCAGTGACAAATAGAAAAATCTAAATGGATAGGCAGATCCAGGAAGTTTGAGGTGAGTGGAGTAGGAGGGTGGGGTAGGGTGGGGTGGGGTGGGGTGAGGTGGGATGGGGTAGGGTGGGTGATGTCTTCAGAAAAAGTCTTCAATTTGGAGCCGCCAATACACAGTTAGCCCAGTGGTGTGCATGCACACAGTTCACTGCCAATCGTTCATCCCGTGAGTGAGTGAGTGAGTGAGTGAGTGAGTGAGTTTAGTTTTACGTCGCACTCAGCATCATTCCAGCTATATGGTCTGCAGTCTGTAAATAATCGTGTCTGTACCGGCCATTCCAGTGAACAACTGTCTGAACATCGTCTACGCAATGGGGATGCGGTGACATCCCTGCAAACAATACGTGGTAAGATAAAATTTCCTGAAGCATTCATTTTACGATATATATGCACCTGGACACTTAGCTGAAGGTATGTATAGTTTGCACGAGGACCCAATAAAAGATTCGTACAATTATCGGTTGCAATATAACGGTCTCACTGATCGACACATCGACAGCATCAATTCACGCTGACGTTGGACAATGCAAATCATTGATCTGTCATTGCACGTGTTGTCAAGCTATTGTGACAATAACCATAAATTTTACTTATGCCAATATTCAAAACGCTGACATTTACCTCACTCCCATTGGACCACACAGGTAAATCAGGATCAAGTGTATCGGAATTTACAGCAGAGCATAAAACAAGTCGTAATGCAAGCTGGTTCTGGCCAGAGATGGCGTGACTGTCTTCAAACGCTGATCGGTCAACTGATGAGAGGGAGCGTTGCCAAGAAAGAGATATCAACGATTGTTCGAGTTTTTGAAGAGCTGGTAGCCAGTTACATGTATAGGACACTAAATTTTATTCCCTCCATTCATTCTGAGGTAAGCTGCTTTTAGTCCCACTCCTACAAGAAAACTATTGCAATTGCATAATGTTGCAAGGATCGATCAATTGTTCAGTTGTTGAATATGGGAAACTATTGATTGTCTGCATTCATGTAGTTATTCATGGATATATTACCTGGTATTTTCATGCAAATAAGAAAACATTCATTCTGAGTGGTGGGTTATCGTGATAAGTACGTGCATCGTGATGATACATTAGAAGATAATGTATTTTTCAAAAGAACGCAATGAATTCGTTCTTTGAAAATGATACGCTGGGAACAGTTAGCGTTTTTCATGAGAAGCTGTGTAGTGTTACATAGAAATAGCCAAGTGAATAGGGAAGTTTCGCTGAATTTACATGGATGTAATATATAGTGATGAAAATTGACGCTTCACAAACTCAGCGAGTGCGTTGAACAGCAACTACACGGATATAACAACTAGGGCCCAGCGTGACGTCACTACACCCTCGCAAACGATTTGTGCCTAGTCGTCTTCAACAACAAAAAAACACGTATGGCGTGCGTAATAAATCATCTTTAAATATGGAAAGAATCATGGCGTTGCACAGTATATCTGTAACCTAACATACACTATGGGTATATAACCATTTGGCCTAGCGGCTAAAGCTTGCGCTCACCACACAAAAGCGCGGTCTCGATTTCCAACATGAATTGGATGTGTTCAGCCCATTTGTGGTGTCCCCTCTATAAAAAATCCCAGTTAAGCAAAGGTTCCTCAGTTCATATTGTTAACATGTGACATACTCTCCCAGTACGTGGGATTTTTAAACATGCACCTTCTGTCATTACAGCTTCACAGAATGAACCACGACGACCTGCTCGGCTGTTCCTTTTGCCAAAAAAAGTACGCCGTGAAACGTCGTGACCCCCGTCTACTGCGCTGCCTGCACGCCATCTGTGAACCCTGTTTGGAACAACACGGAGACCTCCGCGACACTGCCTGCAAGACCTGTTCCACTGAACAGATCGGCCGGGAGGGAGTTCCCGTGGATTACGTCCACCGCAATGAGCTCATCCTCTACATTGCCAAGCACGCCCCCGAGAGGTTGCAATGCACCAACAAGCTGGATGGCAACAGAGGAAAGGTCTACTGCTTTGAATGCAACCACTTCCTTTGTGACCAGTGTGAGAGTTACCACTCCCAGTTGGAGTCAACCAAGAACCATGTTTCCGTGACCCTACCAGACCTCACCTCTCACCCACTTGCAGAATGGGAGACAAAACAGAAGTGTTCTTCACACCCGGACTACCCTGTTGTATTCTACTGCCGCCAGACATCATGCCGGAAGCTTATCTGCCTGTACTGCTACACGAAAGAACATACCGGGCATGACACTGAGGACCTTGACGATGCATATGACGAAGAGAAAGAGCGTCTGAAGAGCACCTCCAACCGCCTTGATTCCAAGATCACATCCGTTAAAGCAGTGGAACCGACTTCAAGAAAAGCCATCGAGCAGAGGCAGAGGATTCGGGACACCTTCGAGAAACTCCGAACGGCTGTCAGCGATCGTCAACGACATCAACAGCAACTTCTGAACTACCACTACGGCGCATTCCGTCAGACATCTAACGAGGACGTGATGCTTCTGAGAGAGCAGATAACACGGATCATGGAATACTACTATGAGTCCATGTCCTTTTACCATGATCCAGAGTATGAGGCCTTGGAGGCTGTAACTCCAGTGGAGACAGGACCGGCTGAAGCCAAGTCTCCAGACTCTGACTTGGTGTTTGTGCAGGTAGGGCTGGCAAACCTTCTGCAAGATATCGGAACATTTGGAAAGGTGAATAAACTTCCTCAGGAATCAAACTGTTAAGGTGGACATAAAATAACCCTACTTCTCAGTTTAAAGAATCTCCTGTTACTTGATCAATCTCATCTCTCCTCTTGATCAGATACACTTATTTAGCCGGTTTGCGGATTGGGACACTCCTGAACTTGAACTGTTCAAGGTTTAGGTCTTATGATAAAGGAGAATGTTCGTGTTGATAAGAATATTTTCATACTACGAGATTGTGTACATACAGTAATAAAGTAGTTGTCTGCTTCAAGCAGTTGCATTTTTGTTGCGGTGAATGGTGCAGTGCTCAGCTGCAGGTCACAAGCAGTTGAAGATATGCATTGGGTGTGGATAGTCCTTGGATGAGTGACCGTGTTTGGCAGCTTCAGTCCTGAAAGAGTCTATGACTTCAGCCCTGTCTCGCATCGGAGCACTATCAATGTGGTCTCAGCTTAGCCAGATGAGTTCAAGATTGCCCCTGTCCACCAAGGAGTAAACTGGGGACATAGTTTCATACGATGGTTATCTGAATTTAAAACTTGAGCATCTAACGGACGACCGGTTGAATTCTCCACAGGGAGTGCCCTGTACTCGTTGACCATGGACAAATGAGCAACACATACAACAAACAAAAAAATGCGGGAACACCTTAAATGTGACAGGCTTACGTAAAGCTTAATCGTGGTGAGGTAATGTATACTGTAAGAGAAATGCAACTATTTTGTGCTTAATGGGCAATTTAAATGACATGTCAGAACATACAGTGATGCAACTAATTCAATATTCGTTGGGCTTGAGTGAAATGAAACACCAAAACCAAAACTGCGCTGGTGTTTCAACACCCTTGTTTTTCGCTATTAGTATTACATGCAGACGTCTACGCATTCAGCAAAATGATCTGGTAATATCTAGGTGGTACTGACATTGTCATACCAATAGACTTTTGTCTCAGATTCGACCCGTGAAGGTCCCGAAGTAGAATAGGCATTCAGCAACCTTTGCTTGCCATAAACGGCGACTATGTTTGTCGTAAGAGGCGAGTAACGGGATCGGGTGGTCAGACTAGCTGACTTGGTTGACATGTCATCTGTTCCAATTGTGCAGATCGATGTTCATGTTGTTGATCCAGACTCGATTATTTACAGACCGTCGCCACATAACTTGAATATTGCCGAGTGCGGCGTAAAACTCAACTCACTCACTAACCTCACAAGCACCCAACGTACGCTCCATTTACCGACGTATGGAAAAAGAAAACAACAAACGAGCAACAAAATCAGGTTATCATATTGTGCTCATGATGAGAAGGGACCCATACATGCGAAATGACATCACACGGTGGTGTGTGGTCTGTGATGGGTCTATCCTCCCAACCAGCCACATACACAGACAGCAAAATTGTTACGGTTCAACACAGATTTGAAATCACAGGTTCCCATTTCAACCATTTTATTGGGTAAGAATTAAAAACATGTTATGTCAAAAGTCAACAATAACAAATTATAACCATCTGCATCATACGAGGACAACATATAAAATATATTATTAGCAATATACTAGTAGATATATATAAGTAACACCTCTGAATAAAAAGGTCTTCGTGATAAACAAAAAACAATGGCACATTTGATTTTAAAGGCAAATGGCAATCATTTTCCCCAATAGGATAACGACATGTAGTTAATGTATATGAGTATTGCGCATTAACGTCTGATGGCGTTGTCTACAAGAGTGAGTGAGTGAGTTTTGGATGAAAACTAAATCAGTATCATTATTCTTGTACCATTGCTTGAGGGGTGTTCCCCATGTGACAGCTGTTCCTCGGCAACCCATGTATTTTGGTAAAAGGTTCACTCACATAGTCAAAAGCACTCATGATGTCAGTCACCGGAATACCACCGAGGGTCCTATCAAGCAATAACCTTTAAGGGGGAGCTGACAGTGTAATTGAGTATACTCTCTATTAACACATTATGCATAGAAACGATATATTTATACATACACATGTACACGTACTGGAAAGAAATGTATATGTATTGTGTACACGTACTGGAAAGAAATGTATATGTATTGTGAAACAGTAATATATATATATATATATATATATATATATATATATATATATATATATCAGTTACCACCACCACCCTCGAATGGGTCACGAATGTTGTATTTCTGTGACTGCTGTTATTTCCCTTACATTTATCGAAAGAGTCCGGCAGCTATGTATGCATCTTATGTTCATCGACGGTTTGGTTTCAGGATGCAGACTTTCGTTTTCTGAAACCAGGGATACTCTATAACAGGGATTGGTCACTCGCTTGCTTTCCTTACCATTTGTACTAATTAACGTGTGCCTCGTCATGCTCCACTGCACACGTCGACTTGGTTTGTTCTCAGCGCAAATCGGCTGCGCTTAACAGTATTTCAACCAGTTTATTGTCGGAAACTATCGGCATCTCCCGGAGTAATACTCGGTAAATTGGAGTAGGCTCCCCTGAATGTTGTCACAACAAGCTGGTTACACTTCCTGTCGCCGAATGATGCATGTGTGGATTAATGAGAGGACTTGAGAATGTGTTTACACATTGCCTTGTTCAAAGACTCTCTGTTTATGTGACAATTTTGATACAGCGTTCGAAACGATCGCCAGCCCAGAGGCCCAGCGTCGGTTGTTAATGTATCAGGCCAACAGTTTCAGTTATCTGCAGGCCTTTGTGGTCTTCTGTCAATTAGATCTCATTTCTTTTCAACTAGCATCTTGCCCATAATTTGTATTAATGTTCAGGAATTATCCCTGATCCTTCATGTTAGGATAACTTCCAGCTTCACTTCATAGTATTATATATTCAGTGCCGCATAGGAATGTCAGCAGTCTATAACTAATGTAAACTTCTCTGTGCACCATACACTTCACTAATGGATTTTGTAGGGACTGTGAAACTCTCTACAATGAAGACTATTTTGTTTTTATTGGTTTGATTTCAACAAAATGGCTATGCAGACTTTAAAGACTGCAAGTGGCAGCAAGCCCTGATGGCCAAATGGCAAACTAAAGAACAGCAAACACTGTTATTATATGTATTTGAAATGATCTGTTACACAATTAAAATGCCTCATTATGTTTCAGTGGTTTTCTGTTTGTGTGGAATGCTTAGGCTGCATAAAAATATGTTTCTCAGGCACATTCTTTTCAAAAGTGACGAGTAAGACTTTGATTTTTAATTTTTGATAGAACAAATGTGACAAGGGAGGAACACATTTTTATTTCTTTTTCCTTCAGGAATACAGTTTGGAAAGTTAAGCACATGTTAATGAGTTGTAGATTCAGTCAGTCTCATTCTTACAGACACTCAGTCTATAATGGACAAATGGACGGTCGTGGCAAGAGGGCAGTTAATGAAGATGACCAGATGTCTTCCTGCATGTGCGCAATTGCATGGATACTGACAGAATGTCAACTGACACAGTCACTCCCACCTAAAAAAAACAGAAAGTTTAAAACCATCACAAAGCGTTAAAACGTCCTTTGCAGTTTTGTCAAATATCAACAATAGTTTCAGAACTAAAACATTTTAGCATCAAAGGCATCCATGGCAGATTAGAGCAGATCAGATATGTCATACCTCACACTTTCACCAGATAGAATATTCCCCTCAATACTTAGAGGTGTATTTGAAAGAAATGAATTTTAGGACGACTAAACACATTCAAACATTGGCTTGTAGTAATGAGTGATCAGATCAGATCAACGATATGTCATATTTTTCACACACATGAAATACTTGTGAATGTATACACCCTTCCAATTATTTTTTTAATTCATAAAATCATCACTATTACTTCCAAACACCTCTCACCAGATGGAACTTTTTTCCCTAACAGAAATTAAAGGTGTGTGTGAAAGAAGTTTTTTGAGCAATAACTAGAAACACTCAAAAAAATGCTGTGTAGTATTTCAATGGCGGATCAGAACAGATCAGCGAGATGACACGTTTTTCACACACCTCAAATACATCCTAACAATATGTTTAGATTTTCAAATTATAAATATTACCTGCAAACACCTTTTGGGTCATAGTATATTCCCCTCATAGATATTTAAGGTGCATGTGAAAGAGGTTTTGGAGCAATAACTAGAAACACTCAAAGTTATACTATTTCAATGGCGGATCAGAAAAGAACCGCGAGATGGCACATTTTTCAACACCTCAAAAACACCCTACCGATTTTTTTAAATGATAAAATTAGCACTATTACCTCCAAACACCTTTCACTAGATGGTATGTTCCCCTAAAGGAAATTAAAGGTGTATGTGAATGAAGTTTTTGAAGCTGAAACAAAAACACTCAAACAACGCCGTGGAATATTTCAATGGCGGATCGGATCAGATCGGTGAGATGGCACATGTTTCACACACCTCAAGTACGTCCTAACAATTTATTTTAGATTATGAAACTATCACTATTACCTGCAAACACCTTTCGCCTGATGGTAAATTCCCCTCATAAAAATTAAAGGTGTATGTGAAAGACGGTGTTGAGCAATATCTAGACACACTTCAAACAACGGCGTGTAGTATTTCAATGGCGCATCAGATCAGATCGGCGATCTGCCACATTTTTCACACACCCCAATTAAACCCCAACATGTTTTTAAGTCACAAAACTATCACTATTGCTTGCAGACACCTCTCAACTAAAGGTATATTTCCCTGCTAAAACATAAAGGAATGTATGAAACAAGCTTTTATTGACGAAACTCAGGCTATCTTCGCTGTGTACCGATAATTGAAGCCAGAGAGTTACAAGATGCCGACTTGAAACTTTACTACAAACATATTTTCTTATACTGACACTAATTACAAATATGTGACTAGAACTGAAGTAACGGAACAGGTGACTTACCTTCTACGTGTAGGTTCCGAGTTGTCACAACACTCAGCGAATGTAATCAGCTGTTGAAAATGAACCGAGCTCAATCTTAAATACTAAGCTGCCGCCATATTGTCTCCACTGGTCACGTGACAAAGCGAGACATACGTTCAGCGGTTTTTCGAGGAGTTTCACCTCCCCTCTCTATATAGGCTCCCTGCTGAAACAAACTATCCAAGAAACTTAAACAACTATTACTTTTTGTTGTTTTTTGTGACTTACTTACTCAACTAAGCCGTCTAAGGTTTGATTATGTAAAGATGATATTTGGAAGACGCACACGAATTCATACAAGGTTCCATGTACTTCCCTGCATATATACTCAAAGGCAAATGGTGGTTTATGGTTTGTTGCATATATATTTTGTATATATTATTGTGAAATGTTCTTGAAAATTTTGGACTATAGGGTTTCAAACACAGGGTCTCTAATTATACTGAATAAATAGCTGATTGCAACACACTGACTCACACTGCCACTAAATACTCGGATAATGGCTGGTGTTAAGATAAAGTTGTCACAGATAAGTTAGTGACGTGTTTGACAGTCATTATCGAGACAACACCGGGTGTTCATATCAATGAAAAACTTGCTAAAACACTACTGCATAGCATAGCTATGCGTTAGTTATTACACAATATTCAAAGTTAACTACATGTATATTCATTATCACACAATATCAAAGTTAACCTATCATGACAGAAAAAGTACAATACAATATATGTGCATGCTATTATAATGCTAGGAGTGTGTCAACTAAGAACATTAAGCAAGTGTGATATTGATCTTATTACAAACATCCTACTTTTACTAAATGCCATAACAACAAGTCTATGATCTCATGCCAGTCATGAGAATTTGAAAACCATGTATTGGATGGCATCTGTAAGAATCAGATCAAACTGACGGCCTTAGTATTTTCACTAAGATGAGTTGGACCCCCAGAATGACAGTTCACTTTGTTTTATAACTGGATGTGTTATGCAAAAAAAATTGAAAATACTGTTATGTGCAGATGGAAAAAAAAGGCTTTTAGTAACTTTATGTATTGCCCCAAATATTGCAGTGTACTACAATAAACTCTCCTGCACTGCTACACGTATTGCATTCTGAAATAACCACTAGCCCAGCAGCCTGATGCTAGGTAAAGCTTCTCCTGGTTGCGAGGTAGCTGGACTGCACTGTTTGAAAAGTTATGAACCTGGAAGTTGTGGTGAGTCATCTGGTCCTTACAATTTGTAACATTGATGTGTAAGTTTGTACTTTATGAAAGAAATAATAAGTAACTACTTTTGAGAGTTTTGTATCTTTAGTTACTTTGCTTTGTAAATTTTCATTTGGGCTAGGAACTTTTAAAACTTCCTATCCTGGTTTACTAGTTATCCAGAAAAATGATTTCATACACTGATTGAATTATATTGTGAAAGAAATGAAATTTGTAATGTTCGTTTCTTTCAAACTGAATCACAGTACATGTGAGTAATCACTGTGCTTTTTATAGCTTCTATCAAAGTATAAATGGAAAAAAACATCCATATTTACAAATAAATTTTAATTTACAGTACAATTAGTTCATTTTTTCATACTTGATTATTGTTTAAATATTTAATACCATGGATCAAGACACTGGGTAAGCTCTCAAAATTCAGGGGAACCCACAATATTGCATCTGGTAGCTTTAATTTGACAATAAATCTGGCTACCTTTTCATTTTACAGCTTAGCTTTTTGTGAGTTCAGAGCACCAGATACTGCAGGGGTCATCAAGTTTCAACATAAACATACTAAAAAACAATGCCTAAAATGTGGGAAGGGGAAAGGGGTTGGGGGGAGTCATTGACTTTGTACATACATTTTTGAAGGGTTGGGGTGTGGGTGTCATTCACATTGTACATGCTTCTCCATAAAACTCATTATGATGGGTATATACACATAGTTATTTTAACATCGCATAAACGTAAACATTAACTGTTTTGGACTGGCATTTATTTTTTGTGAGTATATATTTCAACTTTTCCATCGCATATTTTATGCAAACTCACAGCTTATCTTTAGCACTGGAGTTATTTGGATACATTTTGCAGCTTCTGAAAACATAAGATATTGAAGGTTGTGACAATGCATGAATAAGCAGTGTTGTTTTTTTCTGCAGAGACTGCTTTCTGGCTTTTGTCAGATGAGAAAGCATTGCCAAAAGATGTCTTCACATGTGCACTGACGAATTGCTTGTTCCCCCTGCATCCTTCACACTGACATTACATCCCGGATTTTCTTCCACTTTTCCATTCAATTTCCCCTTTGCTAAATCCGAAATGACGCCACACACTGGCCGTAGCACATTAGCTTCAGACAAATTGGATTTCTGTATGTTCCCCATCCACCATTTCCAAGCAAATCAAGGGAGGTAACAATCTAACCTACGTGCATTACACTGAGGGTCTGTTCATACAGATATGTCATAAGTTAGCTTTGGCAAAAGAAAAAACATGATCAATTTTATGAAAACTTAACCAAACAATCTTTACCAGTATACTAGTATATTGTAAATATATCCATACTTATCGTACTGCAGTTTACTGGTAAATCCGTTACACCATGCAGCCCTAGTTTTAACTGCTATCAGGCCATGAATAGGTAATCAATGAATGGATGAAAACACATAGATGTGGTACACATGGAACAATTAATAACATATCTCCTGTTACTCATAACATATTTTCTCATTTGGTGTTTTCGAAGGTGATTGGGTAGCATAATCCATTACATGCAGTTTAATAACCTGCCAACACTGATACTTGTCCAAGCCCTATCACACCCTCTTCGATATGGTAGCCAAATCCTCCCTTAAGGCAATGATGCACTAAAGTGACCTTTAGCAAACCTGTCACTGTATTCAAAATCCAGTTAATGTCACAATGTCAATTCCCTGATTGTCTGTGACTGTCACATAGCTGGAATATTTCCTCAGCCTGGTATTAAACATTAAAAGCTCAGCATCTTGAGAATGGCTGCCACAACCCCAACACAGCCGACCAGCACTGCGCTGACAACCACGGCAGTCACAGATGGCATGTTCTGTTCTACCCATGATCTTGTGAGGGGCCTGGCAGGGTAGTCCTCTGATTCTGGCTCATCTTGCATAATCTCTGATTCTTTAATCTTTCCCTCAGCAAATAACACCTGCAAATAACAAACTGTTTCTTCAAGTAATCACTCAAAAAATGTAGATGTACTATTAGCATCCCTAAAAGCTTGTATTTAACCTTGACATTACACAAGTAACTAATGCCTCTATAATTGATCCACTATACAGAGATCACTGATGTCTATGCTTTTTGAGCCCCCACTTCCTATCAACACCTGTGGTCCCCACTCCATGTTAACACCTAGGACCCCTCTCCATGTCAACATCTGTGATCACCCCTCTATGTCTACACCTGGAACCCACTGTAGGACTTGCCACCTCCACATATCAACACCTGGAACCCCCTCTCCATGTATACTCTTAGGACCCCCTCTCCATGTCTACACCTGTGACCCTTATCACTATATCTACACCTGGAACCACCTCTCCATGTCAACGCTTGGGATCCCTCTCAATGTCAACAGCTGGGACCACGTCTCCATGTCAACACCTGTGATCCATCCTCCATGTCAATACATGGAACCCTCTCTCCATGACTACACCTCGGACCTCCTCTCAATATCTACACTTTGGAGCCCTCCCCAAGTCCAGATCTACACCAGTGGCAACCACATCTACACCAGTGTCAACAATATCTACACCAGTGACCCCCATCTCTACATCAGTGACCCTGTCTACACAGTAACCCTCATGTCTACACCAGTGACCCCCAGGTCTACATCATTGACCCCCATGTCTACACTGTAACACATATGTACACCAGTGGTCACCATCTCTACACCTGTGACCCCCATGTCTACACCAGTGACTCCTAAGTCTTCACCAGTGTCACCTGTTTACACAAGTGACC
This sequence comes from Haliotis asinina, assembly GCF_037392515.1. Lineage (NCBI taxonomy): Eukaryota > Metazoa > Mollusca > Gastropoda > Lepetellida > Haliotidae > Haliotis > Haliotis asinina. The sequence continues at coordinate 466,105 of NW_027133889.1, read as the reverse complement.
TGCATGTCTGCACCAGTGACCCCCATGTCTACACCAGTGGTCAACATCTCTACATCAGTGTCACCCCAAATCTACACCAGTGACACCCATGTCTACACCTGTGTAACCCATGTCTACACCAGTAGCTCCCATGTCCTCACAAGTGTCACCCGTGTCAACGCAGGTGTCACCCATTTCTACACCAGTGTCACTCCATATCAAAATGTGTCACCCACCTCTCTGGCTGCCCTCTCCCCAGCCTGGATTGCTCCATCCATGTATCCCATCCATTCTGTAGCTGTTTCTGTTCCAGCAAAATACACACGGTGGTGTGGCTTCCTGATCTCCCTGAAGAAAACATTTCTTCATATGCATAACATATGTCTCCAATGATATAACAATAATGACTCTGACAATCATCTTTAGTTGGCATGACAAAGCAATGTACACTCGCATGATCAGACTCAACAGCCAATGGGTTTATATGAGAGCAAGGCATGATGGCAAGTACCTAACGTCAAGTTGTAGAATACATTCTATACAAGCACTCAAGGGAAGCGCAAAAACAAAGCTCCCTATTCACTATTAAGCTCCACATTATGCTATGTGTCCACCCCCTTCGGAGGGGCAATGACGTAATCGCTTTGTGAAGGAAGCACTTCTGTGGTAGCTGAAACAGCATTATCTCACAAGGAATACAATCCATACTTCTAACCGTCCGTAGCATCAACGACAAAACACTGAAACAGTGTTACGAGTCTAATTCACTTCCTTCCACATTGTGCAAGAGGATGGAGTAATATGTTATCAAGTGTAATGTCATTTCACTTCCCTCCCACACTGTGTTAGTACTCTGAGGGGAGGTGTGACTACGTCATTCCTTCACCAGAATTCATGAACTAGTGTAATGTGGTACAGCTTACCTTCCATACACTGTCAGTACTCCAGTGGAAGTGTGACTGGATAGCATCCCCCTTTTTAACAAACTATTGTAATGTCATAAAGCTCACCTTCCATACTGTGTAGCACTCCGAGAATACTGAACCAGTGCAATGTGGTACAGCTTACCTTCCATACTCTGTCAGTACTCCAGGGGGAGGTGTGACTGAGTAGCACCCCCGAGAGTATTCATCCTCCATCCAGTTCTTCTCCACATATCCCACAGGCTGAAGAAGTATTGTTTTGAGTAGTAAGAAAAGTCTAAAAATGATTGATGTCAAATTGCATGAGCCAAATATGTTCTCCTCTTTATTAGAATGTACCCATGAAACATTAAAGAGCATGAATGACAAGACTAGAAATTGCATATTTCTCTAAAACTATTCACAAACATCAAACTCATTACCTCCAAAAACTTCTTGCATCTGAATACATCTGCAAATTGCTCGCACAGTTTCTGCTTTCTGAAACGAAGTATAGCATCTGTATCATATCATAATAAAATACACTGAAATACTATTCTCGCAACAACAAGGGTGAGTGTTACAGAAAGGAAACCATTACATCCACTGTACGGTTGTTACTGCCATAATATACAATGATATAGTGTCAGTATTGGACCAATACGTGTTTTCCGTAAGGCAAATTTTTACTGGGTCACATATGCGTGGTTACCATAAATACTGCACCACAATACTATAGGTATTAGTATTTGCCCAGTACTGGTAGTTCCCTTTCTGTCTGGTGAATTGCGGGAGATCATCTCAGGACCATGCCGTTTGCTTCAGTGAGGTGGCTACAAGGTAGAATTTTCCACATTTCTGACTTTAAATTGAAACTAAAAAGCAACCATATTTGTTGTGAATCACTTATAGGGACTACTTTTTCAAGTACGGTTAAGAGCTGAGCTAAATTTTGGACAATAACATGCAGTATGAATTTTGCTGGGACAAGGGCAACCTGAAACACTCAGGATGTATGTCATGTTAGATGTTACATGTTCCTGTTAGATGACAGAAAGACTGTTGAAATACATCGTTAACATAAATTCAATACATGGTCGAGATTTATAGCATTGTCATACTAGACTGAACATCAAAAGATAGAATCAAAAGAAAAAGTGTAAACATGAAAATACTCGAAGTTCAAAAAGACATATAGCAGATGAATTGAATTTTGAAACATCTGTTGGGCTAGCTCATCCAGAACAAATCAGAGTTGTTATTTACATATGTTGGGGATTCATGTAAAAAAAAAATACTGAACTAGACGACAAAGTGCATCAGTGCAAAATGGCATCACTGAAATTTCAGAATCTGTTCCTCTCCTCAGTGTCTAAAAGTTATGCTCGAGGCTGAGGAAAATGAACTCTGAATGAATGAAAGAATGATGCATCATGTTTACATCTAGCTTCATAAAATTTGCAACCATTATGGCTGTTTACTGGGCAATACTTCTTTGCCTGTTCTAGGCCAGTGAACGTCAGTGGGGAAAATAGTACAGGACCGATTCTGGAAGCCTTACACGGGCCAGATTTTCTGACTTTAGGGGGCCAATATTGGCCAAGTTACGTGATGTTAGCTTCACAGTTCACCACAACATCACTGAACTGGTTTGCCATACCAGTCTGAGATATTAGATCTCCTCATGTCAGTGAAAGTCTTGACTTACAGAGGTAAACTTAAACGTTGTCCATTACAATGGTCTTGGTGACCGTTTCTGCAAGTCAACTATTCCATGGAAGTCATTCCCAGAACCATTTCATCACTCTCTACAACTCTCTACAACCCTCTCCACTCGACTCTTTCGACTCATCATCTGTTGGTTGACACATCCCACAAGGGCTGGGGAGCACACTTCCTCGACCATTAAGCAGTTGGGTTGTTGTGTTTAGAACAGGCCCTTCACATCAACAAACTTGAGTTCAATGCCATGATATTAGCTGTCAAGCATTGGGCTAAGGAACTTCAGTCATCCAGTATACTCATCCAGTCAGACAATTTGATGGAAGTTTGGTACCTGACCCATGTGGGATCTATGGGACTGGCGAATCTGCTTCAATGGGCAGTGAGATTCTTTCGGCGCTGTCATTGTCGCCCAAGCAAGACACATTCCAGAAGCCAAGAATGTGATAGCCCCATCTTGCTTCAGCTGTCACCGAATGAGTGAAAATAATACAGCCTCAGAAATTCCACACAGTGATCTACCCATTAATATCACCCCCAGTAGACTTGTTCGCCACTCCATTCAAGCACCAGCTCCCAAAGTATTTGTATCTGATTCTGAACACCAAAGCATGCAACCTTGATGCGCTGGCAACGTCATGGGAATGGCTAAACATGTATATGTGTTCTCCCCTACAGCTCTGCTACCCAAAGTAGCACTACAAAATTTGGCCACCACCAAGAACATACTTCTATTTTTGACCAACCCCAGAAGTACTCAGTGAGAATATAAGTTGGTTTAACTTGTTTGAGTGGCATTTTAGAAGTTGAGGTGTACAAATAGGACAAATTGTATGGATATCAACTTCTTTATTGCGTGATTGCGACATTTCGGTGCAGATTCTTGTACCGTTGTCAAGCAGGAATGACAACGGTACATGAATCTGCACCGAAACGTCGCAATCACGCAATAAAGAAGTTGATATCCATACAATTTGTCCTAAAAGTTGGTTTGTTGATGGGTCAGAAGTCTGACAGAACCAAACCCAGATGACCTACTTCTTCATCCTCACTCAGATCTTCACCATGGGTTCCCCCGGACTCTATCTCTTCATGCCTGGCACAACTGGAGAAATCTCTTATAGCCAGGGGTAGAGGAGTCACAGCTAATACAGTTGCTCATTGGACAATAATCATGCGATGACAAATGTAAGAGATTTGAAGGTTATTGCAAGGCTTGAGTCTCCTACTCCCGCCTCTGCTCAGGTCATCGCTGACTTTCTACATCTGCTGCAAAAAACCTCAAAGGTACCATATTACCAACATACTTGGCTGCCATTAGTTCTGTTTTGACTTCCACTGCAGGGACAAAGTTATCCACTGTTCCCGAATTACAGTATTTACTATGTTCATACAAGCTCACTCATCAGTCCAGGAAATTTCAGGCTCCGGCCTAGGATCTTTCAGTATTCTTTCGTCACCTGGATTTTGGAGAGTTCTGCATGTGATTGTTCACCATTTAAGTTCGAATTTTGATTTTGATTTGTATTGTATTATATGCACAAATTAAAATTTAACGTGTATATTTGACTCATATACAGAGCTGGAAATAGCTGTGTACACATCCCCCGTGATCTACTGGTGATTTTCGAGAAGAATTCTGATGCAGCAATTGGAAACGTATGATACCAGAAATTGTTTTATCATCAAGAGCAATAGAATCTAGTATTGGGTAATTCTAATTGGAGGTTCATGATAGTTATTATTGGGTCATATTTCACATTACGCTAAGCTGAATATGAGTCCCTCAGAACTGTTACAAGTCCCTAACAAAAATTAATGCCACAAATATTAATCAAAGTGCTTTAGTGTTACTACAGGATGCACAGATTAGTCAGATCGGTTTGTTTTCCCTGGACAGACCGTGTAGTATCTAAATTGTAACAAACTGAGACTCTTCAATTTGAACATGTAATTCATATCCAATCACATCAGACACAGATGTTAAAAGATCATTGGAAGTGGTTGGAGTTCTTGAGAATTTCAATGTCTTCCGTTTCAAATTCACATGAAAGGTCAAGAAAACTTTAAAACTTTGTCAGAACAGATTTCATCGAGGCGACAGCTGCTTTGTCTTTTTCATACATACTGTTGCAACCTGGAAATCATCAAAGAGTTTGGGAGAATGAACAGACAGCTGATTATCTTTATGATTGATATGTATGGTCAAAGTACTATTCTTAAATTTTCCATTTAGCATCTTGTTACCATTTTCAGTACATAGTATACAAAACATTAAATCACCTTCCCTGTCATAATTTAGCCATAACCGATGAGTATTCAAACAACCTGACTGAAATGTCCTGACGGTGTGTTTTCAGACACTATTGCCCTCTTCCTGGCACAGTATTCACTCAATACCCTTATTTCAGTTTTGCAAACTAAACAGCCTTAGTATATATCTGGGCAGCATGTCGACTACTGTATTATAAAAACAACAGCACCGCTCTACTGACATTCTTTTAATTCAGAGGACCTTTGACAAGCAAATATTTTCTTTTACTAGAAAAATTAAAAAAGGTATTAGCCAGATCCATGTAATTTCAATCTAATATTTTGTGAATAAGTTCAACTATTCCAACCAAAGTTTTGTCTTGTTTCTTCATTTTGTTCAGTGACTCAAAAACAAATTACATCAAAAGAAATATGCCAACTGCAAGCCACTTACACATGTATGAACACAAATAGTAACTGATTGACGTACTTGAACTATTGACATTGAACATATTATTTCATACATGCCATCATAATGATCACTGAAATAATTTATTTATCTGATTACTTTTCCAGGAATTGAGATTCTGAACCTTAAACAATAGAATGATATTCTATTTCAGCAAAACTTTCACCATGTCTAATGTCGCTTTCACTTTCAAATTAAATGGAGATAGATTTATCAGTTGTTAAGCTACTGATTAAGGCTTCCGGCTTTTCTCTAGCTGGTTTTGAGAGCTAGATTTTATCTCCACACTGTGGATTTACAGTTACATTGTTCATTGACCAATCAGTTTGTCTGGGGAAACCTCATTTGCATATCGCTTATCTTCGATAATCTTACTACTCGGATTACGCAGAAAGTGAAAATGATAAGGCTGCAATGGTCACATGGGTAACGAGATGGGGAGCATGCTGCATGCCCCGTATGGACTGCGGTAAGTTGTCCTTTAGTGAGCGCAGCACAGTATACACTCAGTGTAGAAGCAACAGAGGGAGATGTAAGCAGTGAGATAAGGTAAGAGTATTAAATGTACAATTTATAGTTAAAATTTCCAATATTAGTACATGTGGGAATTCAAGAAGAGAATATGTTTCTAGTACTATGCACATATTGTACAATTTGATATGGCACACTGATGGCCAACATGCTGATCATGTTATCAACTGGGGGTTCTCTTGGACCAGACCCTTCTATTTGCAGGCTGTTTTGAAAGAGATGACCGACATAACATTGACCCACCTTTCGTCCTTTGTAAGTTGACCGTAGCTGCGACACTTGTCAGCCAGGATGAAGGCCATGATCGAAGGATGGGAGCCGTCTGGTTTTGTGTCATCAAAACATACCGCAGATGGCCCTGTATCACTCAGAGCTATTCCTGTCAGATCTGTAATGTCATAAGTCACTTGTGATGAAATAGCTATTCCACTTAGATCTTTAACATTATGCATCCTTAGAAATGTAGCATTGCTTTGTCATTTAGATTTGTAACATTAGACATCACACAGCTGTGTCACTTAGATCTGTAACATTATGGATGACTAGTGATGAAACACAGCTGTTCCACTCAGATATGTAACAATATACATCACTATTGATGAAACAGCTGGGTAACATCACATATACATCACTAGTGATGTAACACTAGTGTGCCACATAGATTTGTTAAGTTGGCAAAAACAGCAGTAAAATATCTCTTACAGTTTCATGTATTGCATCAAGTACTCTCTGTGAACTTTATTGTGATTGTTCCTTCGGTTCCATGTATCAAGTGAAGTTTAAACTCATTATCCCCTTCACTTCCATGTATTGTGTCCTAAGTTCTCTGGGAGAACTCATGTTCCCCTTCACTTCCATCTATTGTGTCAAGTTGTGTGGGAGAACTCATTTTCCCCTTCACTTCCATCTACTGTGTCAAGTGCTCTGTGAGAACTCATTTTCGCCTTCACTTCCATGTATTGTGTCCTAAGTGCTCTGGGAGAACTCATTTTCCCCTTCACTTCCATGTATTGTGTCCTAAGTGCTCTGGGAGAACTCATTTTCCCCTTCACTTCCATGTATTGTGTCAAGTTGTCTGGGAGAACTCATTTCCCTTTCACTTCCATGTATTGTGTCCTAAGTGCTCTGGGAGAACTCATTTTCCCCTTCACTTCCATGTATTGTGTCCTAAGTGCTCTGGGAGAACTCATTTTCCCCTTCACTTCCATGTATTGTGTCCTAAGTGCTCTGGGAGAACTCATTTTCCCCTTCACTTCCATGTATTGTGTCAAGTTGTGTGGGAGAACTCATTATCCATGGATCGAGGCAAGTGCTCTGGGAGAACTTATTTGACCTTTGTTGCCTGTTTTGAGTCAGGTAGTGTGTAAACCTGTTACTACCTCCATTCCATATATTGTATGAGGTCATCTGCTGATTAAATCTATACTCCCCCAAAGTCGCATGTATATTGTCATGCGCTTTGTGTGGACTATTTATTACCTCAGATCCATATATTGAATAAAGTTCCCTGTGTGAAGCTGTTATTTCCTATATTTCATTTATTGTATAATAGGTGTAAACCTATTATCCCTTTCAGTTCCATGTGTTAAATGCTCACCTAGCTCTCTCCAGAATGGGGTGCTGTAGAACATGTTTGCCTTGATGACGGAGCCCATGGGGACTCGCTGAATCAACTGGGCCTTGAGACCAGGTAGCGGAGGTGTGAAGCGCACTGTGGATAGCAGCGGCAGTGGCATGGCGCTGATCACATATTTACACTGAGGGGAAGAGAATACACTCTCTAGGTCACCCAAACAAGTATGGTATGTTATAATTATTTCAGTTTTGATAGGTTTTGTATCACTGTCAGGGATATGTGGCTACAGTGGCATTTTAAAAGTTTTGCCAATTTCCATGTCATTGTACGTTTATCAACATTTGTCAAGCAGTTTATGTGAGTGTTTTTGAGGCATTCTATATCAATAGTCAAGTTTGTAAAGCTATATATTTCTTGAATCATTGATTCAGGGAACATGACGCAGAAAGTTATCGTGTGAATGACTGACCTTGACGACTTTTCCATCAGCGGTGTAAACGATTGCTCCTGCATCATCCTGTGTGACACTGGTGACTGGGGACTTGAGATGAACATCAGCACCGAGCCAGTCACTCATCCTCTCAGACATCTGCTGGGTCCCACCAATAACCTTCTTCTCCTTGGAAAATACATGAATACAGCTAAGGACCACAGATCTTGGATACATTAGAACATTGTGAAGCAACACTTATATGATTATATGTGGAAATTAATCCTCAGTGGGACTAAACTTGCATCCACATTTTCAGAAACTCACAGAGGCATGCTATGTTTCCTTTCAAATTCTTTTCAGTACCTATGCACATGGGATAAACTGGTTTTAATGATAGTTTAATCTCTACAGCTTGCAATAAATTTGGTTCAGATGTATTCATTTTAGTTCAGGCACCTGTAACAAATTCTGATATTGTCTCTATGTTAACAAGGGAATAATTACCTGCGTTAGTGTGTTACCTGTATTAGTGTGTTACCTGTATTAGTGTGTTAGCTTTCAGTTTGACTTGTATAAAAAATGGAGTTCACAGACAAGTTTTGAAACTTTTGAAACAAATAAAGCGACCTTGAATCTGACAAACCCTGAGCAGTACATCCATCATCTAAAGTTGTAAGTGCCAGAAACAACCAGTCTATCACATAAAAAGCATGTCATACCATGGTTACCAAGATATGAATCTTGATGCCTGCCATCGTGTCATGTACTACCAGTTCAGCAAACAACAGACTAAGTGTGTGAATGAGTGAGTTCAGTAATATGGTGGGGGTGGTTGGGGGAGGGGGAAAGGAGACTACACAAATAGGTTTCACACATTGTACCCATGTTCTGAAATCAAACCCATGGCCAAGATTTTTTAAGCTCTCTGAGCACCAGTCGTAGTTAATGTTACTGTATGTCATTTATGACTATCTTAGCGCTAAAGTCTAGGCTTCGAAAATCTTGGCCCAGGTCTTTGGCTTGACAAGCAAATGCTTTTATCACTATGCTAAACCACGGTCCCCACAAAGAGTTGAGTCTTATGACACTGTTCCATCTGCTAACTGATCAGATCAGAATTATACTGTCAGTGTTATGGTTGTCATATTCATGATCGACCTGTGAAGGTCCCAGGGTAGAATAGGCCTTCAGCTACCCATGCCTGCCATAAAAGGCGACTATGCTTGTCGTAAGAGGCGACTAACAGGATCGGGTGGTCAGACTCGCTTACTTGGTTGACACGTCATCGGTTCCCAGTTGTGCAGATCGATGCTCATGTTGTTGATCACTGGATTGTCTGGTCCAGACTCGATTATTTATAGACCGCTGCCATACAGCTGGAATATTGCCGAGTGCGGCGTACAACTAAACTCACTCACTCACTCATATTCATGATCACAAATGCCCATGTAGGGATTGGCTAAATTAACGTATGCACTGTCTACTCTTGTCGTCCACATAGCTACTTAAATTCATACAAGTTTTCACTCAAAGCTATGATTACTTGGAGAGAAAATGTAGCTATTAAATTTCACAATGACAAAGTTTTTTTTTGTTGCTATTTATCACTTCTATAAATCAGCCTCTAAACATTAAGGCTGTTACTACATACTTGCATATTCGGTGAACTGAACTGTAGCCCTTCATGAATTCAAGTCGTTATTTGTTCACCAGAGCTGAATATGTACATTTTTTTAATGGACCATGTCTTTTATTCAAAGTGAGATATGCAAGAATGGAATATGTCCCAGCCTTGAAGTTGTGCAAGTAATGTTAGTTTGCAAAGGCTGCACATGGTACTGTGGACTACAGCTGCTAGTCTATTACATACCAAATTTGAGTGTCATGTCAGATCACTAGTTATTACTACGACAAATTAACAGTAAACATGGGGCTCCGTATTGTGCATCAATCACTTAACTACAATGTTGTTTTTGTGAATAATAATTTGTATTTGTTATCCATTATTCGTGATAGATATCATATTTGCCACATACTGTATTCACTGCAACTCCACTGAACATAATACCATGATATTCTTTCATAATTACGTCATCATAATAATGTCATGAAATCAGGGCAAGTGGAAAATTAGTCAGGACAAGTTACTTCCTTTAGGGCAAGTGGCCTTTTAAATATAAATTGAACCCCATCACTTATCATTGAACAGGTCAAAAAAATGTACAGCAGACGCTGACAAACGAATAATGAGAGATGCAAAGTTTAATATCTGGATTCATCTACTGTATGAAATGAAGCATAAATCACTAATATTCATTTCATTTAACACAACAGACTCCATCTATAATGAATGGACAGACATGCTGCGTACACAACCATTATTGCCATATTAAACTATGTAATATGCTCTGACCAATAAATGAAATATACACTTGGACTGATATATTGCAACAGCTGGCTGACCTATCAACAGCCAGTCTCTCTACATTCCTTCAGCCGTGTACTGAGGAAGTAGAGTTATATCTCCCCACTTTTTCATATCTGTTATTATTTTTTTCTCAAATTAATAAAAAATATTCAGAACTTAAATTTATGGGAATGTAAAAGTAATGTGTCCTACAAGCATTGTGCTATTACCTCAGGAGTCTTTGACTAATGTTTAATGTGTGCTACATCTTGTTGACATTAGGGTCACAGTGTCATCCATCAACAACTTTCTTATATTGTGACTACTGTGGGTGGAGGGGAGACTAAGTTACGCTCTACTGGTGCTCCATCAGTGATGAGAGAGTGTGGCAGTGAGATCTCTTGTATACACTGAGGTCACTGACAGTGGAGGGCAGACTGAGACAAAAATCAGTCTGTGCTCTATCAGTGAATAGTGAGTGAGTGAGTAAGCTTTTCAAATGTGTTATGAGTGTGTATTTTCTGTATATTTTGTTATTGATTAAGTAATAATTATGATGGATCACATTTCGTATAATAGATGGTCAGCATTTTTAAGATTTTGGCAGCTGCCTCTCTGGAAACTATTTGCCCTTAGCTTTCTATTTGTTTACTTCCAGGAGATTATTCTAGAGCTCTCCACGCTAGTAGCGACAGTCGTATGTGCTCGAACATTCGAGAAATGACTGAACATATATATATATATATATATATGAATGTGTGTGTCCCTCCAACATGGCAACTAGCCTTTTTATATATATATATAAAAAGGCTAGTTGCCATGTTGGAGGGACACACACATTCATATTCTCTGGTGTATACATCATTGCCAATGCATGAATCTGCCTGAATCTACATTAACCGCTGCCAGACCGCTAGCTGTGTTACATTCTGCATAAGTGTTTCCCCTCAACCTCGCACTAAGCCTTTGATGTGTTTGCTATATTATATTTGGTGACCCACTGCCATAGATTTTGTCTCATTTGTATTATTTTTGAAATCATTATTGTGAAACTGACTTGTGACTTTGTATAACTTGCTCTCTTTGCTAAATAATACAACATTATTTGTTGTATTAGACTGTCTGTTTTAGGCTTGTCTTTGTTTTATTTTGCTGGTTCACAGGGGGTTTCTTACTTTGTTTGTCACGGCAAATTCTTAACCGTAACAAATGCTTATAGCAATATTCCAGCAACATCACAGAAGAGGACCCCAGGAATGGGTTTCATATATTGTACCCTTGTGGGAGAATAGAACCCCAGTCTTCAGCATGATGAGTGAACGCTTTAACCATTAGGCTACCCCACCGCCCCCTCCATCAGTGATGGAAGACACCTTGTTGACACTGAGGTCTGTGGATGGTGTTCAGACTGAGATTTATCAGTGATTATAGACATCCTGTTGGCCACTGTGTGAGGAGGGGAGACAAAGACTGACACTGTACTAGTGATCCATCACTGATTAGAGGCAACCTGTTAACATCGAGGTCACTGAGGGTGGAGATAAGACTGAAATTAACATTGTACCTGTGCTCCATCAGCGATGGTCGACACCCTGTTGAAAGTCTGACCACTGTGGATATATTGAAGGAAGTACAGAAGGGACAATTCATGTGCCTCACATGAAAATAAAGCTTCGACGAATATCTTCATTTGTTGTTTCACTTCCCTGAAATATACCAAAAAGGAGAAAAAAACATGCCAAATTACATGTACCTTGAAAGTGCAAGACCCCAAAAAGAGCGAACATTATTCTTAAAAACAGTCACTCTCTAGTTCAAAAACTGTTTTGTACTGTTTAAATCGCTTGATAAAGCACCATCAAGATGAAAGATAATATATTTTATCATAACAGGAACCTGATTGTAATGATTTCCGACTGATGGAAATTTTAGTTATGTTGAAGTTTATTGCAGTTATCGTGCTACTGTAATTTACCTGTAAGCACACAGTGTAACCATTCGAGTCAGCATCCAAAGAAAGTATCAGCTCTTGGAACAAGAAGCCATGCAAAAATATAAAAAATTCCTAAACATTGTTGACTGATAAATTTCCGAATGGCCTTTACAAAAACATATAATTCCTTTACCCGATCCAGCAAATAGAGTCGATGAACTCCTGTACAGTGATTGAGTCCCACTCCTTCGCCTTGGCTGCCTTCCAGGGTGCACGTATGGGCACCTGCAACCAGCACACTACTATGTTCATTCCATGTCACTGAAAAGTTCTATTCTCACGCTCACAGATCTCAAAATGATTACAGCAAGTTACTTACGGTCTTGAGAAAACTGGGAATAATACTTCTACTTCTAACCTGCTTTAATCATTATTTGAAATTCAAAATAGGTTATTCTTGAGAAGACCAGTGCTGCGTACAGACTGCATAATTGCACGTTTCATGCTAAATGTACTTACCTTGGCACTTTATTTAGAAATGTACATGCCAACAATGGTACAAGCAGCAGCTCTGGAAGACAACTGTCCAAATCAGAAAATGTTGGGTAAACAAACAAGCCATTGTTATGCACTGTACCTGTTCGGCCATCTTGTCAATGGTCCTGATTAGATGATTGATATCCAAATAGCTAAAGGGATTTTTCATAGGTGGTGTGGTTCCCCTAAAGGCTGACCAGGAGCCCTGAAAATATTCACACATGACATGACACAAGCATGGAGGTAATATCTTTGTCATATGTCCAGTTAAGCAGTTCCATACAGTGTTTATGACTAATTCAAGCAAACTCAAAATTCCCATTTGGTCCATAACGAAGGTGAGGATGAAATATCTTGTTACTCTCATACATACATGAAGTCCAACAAATCTTGAAATTGTGTTATCTTAATAATCATGGTCATTTTGACAAACTGCTGCCTCAGTCAGTTTCATCATGTAAGACACCCATCATTAAATTTGTTTATAAATAGTGTTAGTCACAATTAATGCCAGCAAATGTATTTATGATATGACACTAACATTAATATACAGGACGCTCCTGTACTGTTCATTGATCTTGTAGACTTGTAGTCCTAGTTCCTTGATGAGTCGGAACACTCTGTTCTGGGTGGGTCCAATGTAGGCGCCGCCCACATCTACCCAGCCATGAGTTGGGTGCTACAAGTAAACAAAGCATTGATCACTGGTACAAAATATGTTTGTTATTACAACTTAATCATGAATTTCACCTATAATGAGAAGTCAGTTTTCGACACTCAGGCAGTGATCTACACAGCTGATATGTTGGGGTGGGGTGGGGGCTTGGGATGTATATATTGTTTGCAAAATTGTGAATGTGTCCTGAATGTGGGAAGAATCAATCTCTCTCTCTCTCTCTCTCTGTCTGTCTCTCTCTCTCTCTCTCTCTCTGTCTCTCTCTAATAAAAGTTGCTTCTTGCTGTTCATGTACTGTAAATCATTAAAATTTTGCGAGCATGATATTTTTGCGAAAATTGCGCATGACTTAAGCTCGCAAAAATATCATGACGCAATTTGCTGGTAGAATGCAATGAATAATCAGCAAACAACCTGTCCTATCTTCACTTTATTATTCACCAGTTCATATAATTAACAATAGATCAAGACAATACATATATTAAGCAATGACAACGTGAGGAATGACTAATTACTAGCATTACTCGTACTCACGTGTCACATGTCAAACAATGGATACCTGAACAAAAGCCACTAAATCAGTACGTCCGATACTCCAGACAGGCGCCAAGCACACAACACACATTTCTTGGAGACTGTTTGAAAGGCCGAGACCATCCAGCGGGCGTGGATAGCTTTCATGACACTTATCTTGAGATCAACAGCTTCACCAACACTGACTAAACTGGTCCTTCATCAATGCCAATTTATTAGAGCCATTCCATTTAATCCCTTTGAACTGTTTTAAGCTTATATGGCCTATGCAGCAAGCGTTGTCTTTTAGGAAAACATCACTGATTGCATACATGCGGAAGTACTCCACTAAATGGTGTTCAAGATTAGCGGCAAACTTTAATATGTGATTGGATTTACTTCAGATAAAACTTTCAGATGCAAGTAGGCTTTGAAACTGTCAAACTAAACTACGTTTCAAAAATTAAACAAGTCGCAAATATATCGTGACGCAAAAATGTCTGTTGGTCGCCACTCGCAAAAATATCATGACGCAAAAATTTCGTGATTTACAGTAATTATAACAATCTGTAAAAACATCAACATTGTAATCCTTGCAAACAAGAAGGTGATAAATTCAGCAACATCTAGACAGGGCCTCATTAATGACCTAATTCTTGTTTTGGTATTATGTACAATATAAGCTGTTCAGTGGTCGCGAGGGGGCCATGGGCTCGTGTACCCTCAAGGTGTGTTTATGTTCCCCAAGCCCATGGCCCCTGAGGGACAAAAGAACAACGTATTTATCTTACTGAACACCTGCATTTTAATTTTGAACTGTTTGAAGCACTTCTGTTGAATGCAAGGTGAATCACCATTCACGACACAAGGTAAACAGATTTAGAGTTATCTCCCTTCCACTGATTTTCAATCAAAACACATCGGTGATTTCTGTGCTTCATGCGTGGTTCAAAGGTATTCGAGGCAAAGAAGTACTACCATGAAGCACCAGAAGTGTTCGGAATTCCCAGCAGTGTACATAGAAAATAATACATCGCCTGTAAGCAGGGTACATTGAAAATAATAGAATAACTCTTAGCCAATCAGAAACCGACATTCATGTGAGAGGTAAGATAAGATATAATGTCAAGTCCCTGCGGGGCCCTAGGGCATTGCATGCAATATGTAAAGCCTGATATGGTAGCCCGCACAGGTAATGAATTGGTCCAAATGATATTACACATAACAGTTTTATAGGATATATCCTCATTGCTTGTTCAATCCATTACCCTTCCATATAAAACAGGACACAATTACAAGAAACATTACCACTACCTTGGCACCACTGCATGTCCAATGACTATACCAAAAACCACAATACCTTACATGTGAAATTGTGCATGCTTCACAATAAATGCAAAACAAATTTCATAATGATATATGGTTTAGATAGTCAGTTTACTTGAGAAAACATGACCAATGTCAGATTGTACATCTGTGAGAATATTTTACAGACGCCATAGATCATCAATGCAAAAAATTAGCTTCACAGTCCTCATTACGTCAGCAAGGTGACAAATTATAATAGCAGTTATAGAAATTAACACTCTTCTCCATGCATGTGGCAATTAGAAGTTTGTCTGGACGACTCAGAACCATGTTATTGGTCGGCTGCTGGCTGAGATGAAGGTACGTGTCATTGCTGATTACAAAGATGGAAAGACCTCCATCCATATCCCCTATTCTGATAACTGATAAAAAGGCCTAACCATGTTTGCCTCGTTACATTTGGCTAATACAAAGTTAGTGTTTAACTACATCAATCTCTTTCACTGGGCTAGTAGAAAACAGCTTGGACCAGGAAGATTCTATGTCTACTGGCCCAGACGGCCGAACTGAAAATAAAGTCAATTTCTAACACTGTGATAGCATTCATGTTCACAAAGACCTACAACAAAAGCTCAGTTGTTCTGTTCTTTTGTCAGCATGTTGAGTGAAAATGATTTTGATATGATGAATATAGCTTGTGATTTGATCCGAGTTGAAGAATAATACATAGAAGGATGAAGACAATTATATATAAGCTGACATGCTTTTTAAAAGAGAGCTAACGCAACAAGACAAGGTAGAGTGGTAGACCAATGCTTGTACCCTGACTGTGAAGGTCCGCCCTCCGACACGATCCTGGGCTTCAAGGACAGCAACACTCAGTCCACTCTTCTTGAGTAAACAGGCAGCACTCAGTCCTTTAAGAAAGATAATCAGAGTTCACATAAGCAGGTAAACTGTCTTATTTTGTATAATTACGGAGATGGATAAAATCCAAACCATACAAATCCCTTTGAACAAAATTTCTTTGGACAAAATTTCCAATCGAAATTACCAATATTAGGACAAAATACCTTTTTTTTTTGTTATTCTTTCCCTATTTCACAAAAAGCCCATTGATATAAGTAAATTATCACATTTTCATGACAGAGGTCAGTCAGACAAGTTGCTTAAATCATGTTTTGATCATCATGTTTTCACAATGGAAATCAGTGAGATAAGGTGATAAGCATGTTTCTGTAACAGAGACCATAGATAAATTGTGATAAATTGTGATAAATGTGATAAATTGTGTGTGTCTGTGAGGATGACTTTTCCAAATGGCACTGGCAACAACATCAGATTGTGTTGATTCATCTTATGTACTTGCATTGAATCATGATCTTCCAATGCTTATTTCATGAAGAAAAATGAAATATCTAATTCCAAATCAATTGTCAGCTTTCACACTGGTGTCTTTTTTTTCTGCATTGTGCCAAAATTTTGTTCTGTGGAGTTTTGACAGGTGGAGATTTTGTTCGGGTGGGTTTTGTTCAGTAAATTTGTGAGTAAATATGAAAGACTCATGCTAACAATATTAAAATGCCTTGAACTTGCATAAGCTGTTGGTCTAACTGTTGGGAATTTATAGAGCATAAATCTTGTAAATTTGCTCCTGTCGCTATAAATATGGTAATCAATTTCAACACAACTGAATACATTAATCACGAATGTGCATATTGCCAAAGAAAATGAATACTGATTTACACTAAAGAATTAAATTCTTAAATATATAAATATGGTAATCAATTTCAACACAACTGAATACATTAATCACGAATGTGCATATTTCCAAAGAAAATGAATACTGATTTACACTAAAGAATTAAATTCTTACTGTGGTCCAGTAAATGATAGATAGTGAGAACAACCAGCTTATGTAACCATCCATATTGCTGACAGTTTGAAAATATGGTTTCAGTCGAGACATGAATCAATGCATTTAGAATACTTATATGGCAGAGAATTTGATACTTTAGTAAGTGAAGTTAAGTTGTCCTCACCACTGATACCAGCGCCAATAACTGCAACATCCACACGAATGCCATCCATCTTCAGGTGCAGGTTGCACTAACAGAACACACTAGAGATAGGAAATGAAAATTCAAAATATTGTCAGCGCTGTGTAATATATTAATCAGCCATTATAACAGAATTGCTCACAGAAGTTCAACATCATGTGTGTGTTTTGCATTTGGTTGAATATTTAACACATCATTCAGCATTTTCTTCAGCTCAGCATGATGCCGTTCCGTAAATAATCAATTTTGGACCAGACAATCCTGTGACTGATATCATGAGCATCAATCTACATTGCTGGGATATGATGACATGCATCTACCAACCGACTGTCTGACCACCTGACCCCACTTGTCACTTCCTTCAACAAACGGGGGTTGCTTGAAACCAATCCTATTCCAGATCTTCAAGAGTTTTGACATGATTTGATTATGTTACAATTGGTATTAATTTACTCCTGCAGACATGAGTCCTGACTAAGGGATTGTCCATAATCTATGGTTAGAGGGGTGATGATCATTTTTATGGAGAAGCATGTAATGTAAAGACACCCCCCACCTTCTTAAATATATGCACAAAGTATGTGACCCCCAGCAGATCATGTATAAGATTTAATGTTATACCTGTGTATGAAATAGCGTCTGCCCGGCAGCCCACTGCTTACTAGTTTCATGGCAGGCTGTCAACTTTATAGTTGTGGGCCAATACATTTTCCAAGATTATATATATTTGACCATGTCACTGACTACAGACATATTTCGAAAACAATTTACAATCATAGTAGCTACATTATGTCTATACAGTTCATTATCAATCAAACTGTAAATTCCTCAGATCAACCTACCCATTTATCTAACACTAAATGTGACATGTCTAGAGAATGCTTTGAGCCAGTGAATAAGGTCGTTCTCTTCTGCTTTTCTGATTCAGATGGCAGTGACGCTAAACGAATCAACAGTGACCACAAAGTTATGATTTTATTAAATTTGCTTTTGCACATGTTTACCTCACTACAAGTAATTCATTAATTACTTTATTTTAAAACCATATCTCAATTTCCTATTTTTAATACAGGACTGGTTACATCTTAAAAGGGCCAGCAACATTTTCTAGATATCAGGCCTGTGGGCTTCCTGGCTTTTTTAGGAGTTTCATACACTGCTTATACTTATAGTGAATTTGTAACATGACTGTAATATCTAGATATTTTATTATGTTTACAGATGAATGCCAGAGTGAATCATGTTTCACATACACACAGCCTAAGTGTGACCTAGTGTATGTTGTCTGTCTCATAACACTTAACCGCGAAAATAATGATTCTGTTAAATGCTAGAACAAATGAATAAAAGCAAAATTCAAATATCTAAATTAAACCAGACTAAAGTTGTAGCAACAGTAGCATGCTACTACCTTGCAATTGTTCAAGGAATGTATCCATCAATATCCACATAAAGGAATGATTTGCCATTCATCTGCAGCCTACAAAGAATTCTGTTTCATGTCCTGTGTCATTTTACACACTATATGTAATCTATTTGTGACATCAGACCATAATTTATAACTTCTTTGTGTGGCATTATTTAGAAGTTAGAGAAGAATATATGGACAAGCTTTATGGACATAACATATTCTATAACACTACCCAATACCTCACCCAAGTGCTCACCCCATTTGGTAAATCAACTAAATCATTCATTTTGGGCTCTAGTGACTTTTGCAAGAAACTCGATCAAATATCTGACCCTGACCCCATTATCAGCTATGATCTTGCAGACCTGTTCATGAATGCATTACGAGAAGAAGCCCTCCTTGCCCTGTGACAACGGCTCAACAGCCTTGAACAACCCCTTGATACCAGCCTACCACTGACTGTATAACCAGGATAACGTCCACCTGCAAAGATTCTATCTGCTTCACCTCTCTACACCCTCACTGGCCTCCACATGTAAGCCCCTTGTCATCACATCTTACTGTACATCTCAATAATGTCATTTTTGTGTTTTATTTAAGTATGTTCTGTGCATATATACCACTCTGACTAGCTATTCTTGAAACATTTGTAGCCCTACAAACTCCTTAAGCCCATCCTTAACACACTGACTATGATCAAAGGTAAGAATTCTGAGGGCTAAGAACATTTCGAGAATAAGGGCTCTGTTCTCCACCTTCCTCATATTAGCTTGACAATGATACAAGAAGCTGTATCGAAATGCATAAGCTGAATAATGAAGTTGTTCATCCATAAAGCTTGTCCATATAACATAATTTATAACGTTGAGTACTTACGACTAGTCTGTCGTACAGACCCTGAGGTATACATATCCCAGAAAGCTCACACAAGTCTAGAAAATGTGGCAAGTCCTTTAGCTTCAGGAATTAAGAAAGTCTCTGGGCTCCAATTCATTATATTATTTTTTTTCACTATGAACGTTGTTTCAGTAAAATATTTTCATTTCAGAGACTAGCTGTTAGTCTAACTCCACACATGAGAAACGTGTAGGTTTATGCCACTAAACATGAGTAGCAGCAAAAGAGTAGTAACTGCTGTATTGCATGATAAATTGCCTGACAAACTCACAGGAAGACACTGTTTTTGACAATACAAATCAAACTTCATGGTTGCATTAGAAATGCATGTAAGCATTTGCAGTACACTTTACTTAAAAACTGTATATAACTAGCTATTATTTATACTAAGTAAATTTCAGATTTTTCTTTCAATGGCAAAGCGGTATTGTTTAGTTTACAGATTAAAAGAAACATGAGTTTTTCATCAGATATGTAACTGACATCACGTTTTCACATCACACTATTACATATTGAGGTAAGAAACACAGTTCTAACCAGGATCAGTCACAATGGATCAGTCACTATAACATCCATGCAGGCATAAGAAAATAGGAAAAACCTATATTGCTATGATACTTTATAACATTTAAGCAAGAACTACCAGTTATAGTTGTAAAAATGCCACATAAATGAGCATGCATTCCCCCTTTCCTAATGCCCTGCTGTCTGGGTTGAAGCAATGCAATATATCCCAATCACGTGTCCGTCACGGTCGAGGGAGCAAGTACTGAACAGCTTGCAGCTAGGTTTCCTAACTTGACTGCTGGAGGGAAACATTAATCGATCAGTTTCACATTAATATCATCAACACTCCTCAGCCATAAATGATATATGGTCACTATTGCGCAAAATGGTCGCTAAACTTGCCACATCTACAAATAAGTAGACATACGTACCTATCGCTCTGCGTCCACAAACTGACATGCACCGGACCGTAACACTTGTACGCAATCTTGTCTAATCATATAATATATGCGCTCTACTTAACAGCTATTGGTTTCTCTCGAAACGCGACTTATCTCCCTTCTATTTATTTACGTACGTCACTGAAACAGGCTACATACGCGGATGCACTAACAGTTAACGAATCTCTGGAATGAAGCTGTGGAAATCAAGATTTGCCACATTTTCTAGACTTGTGTCGGTTTTCATGGATATACTTTTTGGGTCTGTCATGGCAGACTGCTGTCCGGGGTTATGTTTGCAAACAATCACGAATTCATAATCGGAAGAGTCGTCTGTGTGGGTGTCTCGACTCTCAGGTCTGGGTATTAAACTTTCACGTTGAATCATCACATAGGGGATGGGGGAGTAAGGCAATTGGACGTAGTATCATCACATAGGGGGTGGGGGAGTAAGGCAATTGGACGTAGGACCAACCTTGATTGTCATATATTGTAAAAGCTTACGCCCGTGCCGACGGGGTAACCGGGAACACAGGACAATGCCACGGATCTTGCATGCATTGCCATCTTTAGGGGCAAGTGTGTACGGAGTGTGTGCATTGGCTGTGTTTGGGTTTCTGTGGTCACATGACCTCGGATGCTGGCAAAATATAAGCCTACCCAAGGAAAAGCGTCGATCGTTACTTTCGCGCGTGCAATCAATGCCATGTTCACAGTTTCCAATTCATATAAGGTTTATTTTGGCAGAATACATTAAATTAGTGATGGTTTGCTGGAGGGGAAATAGGTATAGGAACGGCCCGGTAGGTTGATGGTATTTAATTTGGGGAGACAGTTAAACGGGGGAAGAATTATATCTGGGGTTGTTTTTTTTTTTGCACTGTCGGTTTTCCTGTACATGTTTGCCCATTTATTTATGTGTTTGCACCAGCTTAAATTCTTTAACATTAATAACCGGAAACAACATTTTTTGAAAGGCAGTGAGATATATTTGTACATTACTCTACCGTCTTACATCCACACGCGTATGGACCCAATCATTAACGCAAAGTTTTAATGATCTCTTTTCTCTCGGTCGCCTAGCAACGCATTAACAGACGCCGTTGTTGCCATGCACCTCAAGGAAGTTGAAGCACACTACTACCTTGAGTTTTTTGCGTCACATCTTACACAGTCCATTCACTGTTTCTTTGCTCTTTCATTCTAGAGTGTAAAAAGTCAAATAAACATCTCCGACAGAATATGATTTGGTTTCACAGTGAAAATGTCCTCAAACGTATATCACTGTTTTAATTTGCATTGCTATATTTTTTTTGTTTACATAAGTTGTGCATCTCCAAATGCATGCTGTCATCGAAGTCGACGGATAGCAAACGATGTAAGCACTTTTACACATAAACATGTATTGTTATCAGACTTACTGTCGCGGTTGCAGAAGCATATCGAAGTAGCAACGTAAACTATTACAAAGTTCGCTCCGAAAAGCTTGCACTATTCCATGTCTCTTCTTATTTTTTACCCCGTCACACTGAGGCAGAATGAGCCGAAATGATCCCGAAATGAATATTTCTGGAGATTCCTTGAAATTCGAACTGAATTGTAAAACCTCTTACTTTATTGTGAATGCATTGCAACTTTTCGGGGAAATTCTTGTTACATTCTCAAAACTTTCGAAAATACGCGTTGACCAGCACATGCACACAACAGCTGTCGCCATGGAGAGATAAATGCCATTTAGAGTGGAAGGTTTAAGATTTCAGAGGTGCAATCTGACCTTGCGTTCACTGTACATACCTCTCAACCCGTTAAGATTCGAATTACAGTTGATCTTCAGTAAAACTCATACTTCTCGATAAAGGTGACTAACGCGATCGGGTGGTCAGGCTCGCTGACTAGGTTGCCAAATGTCATATCCCAAATTGGGCAGATCGATGTTCATGCTGTTGATCATGGGACTGTCTTTTCCAGACACGATTAATTAAAGACCGCCTCGATAAAGCTTGACTATTACTGAGTGTGGAGTAATGCTAAACTCGAGCACTGAATCCCCCATCACCCTACGACATCGTCGATGTCTCTCAAACAAGAGGCCGACAAATGAATCTCTCAAATCTGTACTTCACTAAATCGATTTCAAACTATAGGGATGCGTTGGTTAGTCTCCGTGGCTGGGGCAGATAGGACCATGACGCAAAGGAGCATCCCGGAATTGATTTTCAGATAACCGCAGACTGCGACAGTTTCGAGTAGTGCCACTCAGTCGTGACATGATGATTGTTGTATGTATGTGTAAATAGTCCAAAATATGTGACCATGATGTTCTCCAAGGTTATTGACTTCCGCGAAATGAGGTCACGCAGGTGGTTGATGACGTCATTTTTAGACTATTTTCACCCAACTGTTTTCTAAGGTCATGGTGAGGTCACAGTTTTTGGACTATTTATATATACATAGAACAGATGATTTCTTCTTTTGGAGGCAAACGAATGCAAAATTAATCACAGCGCTTTCCTTTTTTTAATTGTGATCAACGGACCATGCCGTTCCCCTTACATGCACGCGCATTTTGCTTTACAAGATTTCTTGGTGGCGTTCTTGCGGATACTTCTTCAAAGGCTTCCAAAACAAGAGACAAAGCTGAAATTTCCTTGATTTGACGCTGAAATTGTTTACAGTAGTATATTTGTCTTTTTTTTGTTTTTGAGTCCACTATCCTCAAAATCCCCTATGCGTATGTGTTCTTGAAGAGTGTATGCTCACTCTTACACAATATTTTCATTCCACTGGAAATTAAATTTGATATGACGTCGAATACATGTCGCGAGCTTAAGCAGTTCATCTGGATTGGCTGATTGATGGATTGATTGATTGCGGTTCATCTCAGCCGACGGATAAAACCTTCCTCGGTGTATAGGAAGATAAGCCCATTTCTCTTGGTTCGAATTTCGGTTGTTCGATTCTTGTGCGCATCATACCGAAGCATTACTAGATGGTACTTGTTGTTTCCCTGCCTGATGCTCGTCATTAAGGGGAACAAAACAACACAGGGAACTTGTCAGCTGGGAGTCATTATCCCATGCGTGAGTATGGTATCTCAGCTGTGTAGATAATAAACTGGCATCAGTTCTGACTACTACACACACCTAAACGTGTGTGACGGTGGGCATACACTTAGTTGTGTAGGATCAGTATTTGTGAGCATGACATACGAAATGACAGACTCAACACCATTGTGTGTGGTCTATGCTAGGGTATTTTATCCAAGCCAGTCACAGAAACAGAAAATTTGTTAAGCTTCAACGTAGATGTGAAAACACAGGGCCCCATTTTCACCCATTCAATATGAAGTACATGTAGAGAAAAGCAACTACACAGCGGGGTTTGACTGTATATATGTTCAAAATGGACAACACATTCACCTTATGCGTCATTCGAGAACAAAACTGATAATTTATTGAAAAATAGTACCTCTGACAAAAAAATTTTTTCAGTAAAAAACAATGGGCAAAGGCACTTATAGTTCCCAGAGTTGTTACCGTTAGATATGTCGACCGAATTCTGAGCCAGAGTAAGCTGGGCTCCGTCTCTCAAGGTGACGCGTGCGTATGTAAGGTGGAACCAGCTTAACATCAGAGCTGTATGAAACTGGTCGTCTTTTTGCTGAGTGAGTGAATTAATATTCAACGACATACTGGCAACATTTCAGCCATATCGTTACGAGAACTTTTTTGACGTAGAAATGAAACATGTGGATATTACATAAACCTGTCGTCAGAGGCAAGTAAAACAAGTAGAATATCACAATTTGAATTAAAACTAGCACTGAAAGTTAAAACTAATAGTACTATTTGGACAAAACAACATAAAAACAAGCAATGTAGGCAACAACTGATGATAGATCACCATACCAGAGACCATGGGGACTTACAGTATATTTGATATATGTATGATTATCCCTTCAGCTGCTGGCGATTGTATGTAATATCAAGAATACTACGTTTGAAAATCATGACAAGTTTAAACTGACTTTGAAGGTTCTGGGACTTGCGTGTCCTCCCAGGAGGACAACAAATTTACTTTAATCCCCTTTGAGGATACTGCAAACAACAATCTGAGTTACTAATTTTATCTTACAATCATAGAGTATAATGTTTTATCATTTTACAAATCATTTAACAAATCTAATTCTATTAAAAATGCAATAATTTTATCAAACTTATTTTATTAAAAAGATTCTTCATAGTCCGTGATTTGAAATAGTTATCCCTTGTGATGAAACATTCAATGCAGTTAAGCAAGACATGCTTGACCGTGGTTCTTTCATCATAATGGATTCGAAACGGGGATCCTCACCTTTAAGCAAATATTCGTGTGTATATCTTGTGTGGCCAATGGGACATCGTCGCATGATAACCTCCTCAAATCTAGTGTTTTACAGCATGTAATGTATTTATACCTGCGTGAGTGTCCCACTTCTGCATCAGATCACGGATATAAGATCTAATTGTATCTTTATAATATGAGAAAGGAATAAGAAGTGGTGTGAGAGATTTGTTGAGTGTTTTGTTAGCAGAAATGCCAACGTGGATGGGTAACCAACTAATGACAATGTCGAATTGGCCAGTGACAAGATCATCATATAATTCAATAATTTCTATGAAATGCTGATATTTACAAGACAAGTTTTTGATAGCCCGAAGACAAGAAAGAGGGTCAGCAAAATGATATATTGGTTATGTTCAGGATGTTTTTGCATATATGCAGTTACGGTTGAGAGCTGTTACGATCACGTTTGCTTCAACTATAAACATAGAGCTTAAATTGTATCTGGTTATTTAGAGGAAATTGTTCTGGATCCAACGACAGTTGAACAAGCTACTGCGTCACCGCCCTTGGACCCATCCGTAAATAAGGATTTGTAGTTGCTATATTTACATGTTAATTGATCATATTATTGTTTGTATTGTAATTCATTAGTTTCTGGGATTTTTTGAATGTAGTTAATGTAAGTTCAACTTGTAGCCAAAGCACATGCCAAGGAGGAGAAGAAAGAAGTCGGGAAGAAACCAGCAGCAACAATAAATGGCTTAATTCTGGGTTCAGTCTCTTGTTGTACAGATCATCGTCGAGGGTATTGAAGACCAAGTTAATGCAGGATTTGACCCATTGGAATATAAACTGAAAGCCATAAGAAATGTAACACCTCTTCATATGTAAATAATTTCCCTCCCACGTCAAGCTGAAGAATCGATTTGTGTGTGTTATATAGATTGTTCATTTCACAAGAAGGGTAAGTAATGCTGTCTTTTTGTATGACGCTCATGGACAGTGTTAAACCCATTTGTTTAAGAGTGGTATCAATCGTTCAGTTTGCGATCAATCACAGAAAACACAAGACACATTGAAAAAGGCAGAATTCAATGAAATAATCTTAGATTAGTACCTGGTGTGTCCTCCAATGGCATTCAAACATGCCTGAACTCGCTGTCTCACAGAATACATCAAACGTCGGATGAAAGCAGCTGGAATCTGTCTCCACTCGTCCATCAGAGCAGCACTAAGTTGTTGACGTGTATGTGGCTGTTGCTGACGTAACCGGATCCGATGATCAAGGTAATCCCAGAGGTGTTCGATGGGGTTCATATCCGGTGATCTCGCAGGCCATAGCAAAACGTGAACGTTGTTGACGTTGAGGATTTATAACGCCTGTCTGGCTACATGGGGTCGAGCATTATCCTGTTGGAAGAGGGTGTTAGGATTCTGCTGGGTGAACGGAAGGACCTCTGGCTGTAGAACCTGGTTGATGTACCTCTGTGTGATGAGATTGCCGTCGATCACAACGAGGTTTGCTTTCCTGTCGCCACGTATTCCACTCCAGACCATAACGCTGTCTCCTCCAAAAGGTACAACTTCCTGTACGCAACATCGTGCCTCTCTTTCACCCTGGCGGCGATAAACTCGTCTTCTCCCGTCCGCTCGGTGTAGCTGGAACCGGCTTTCATCAGAAAAAAATCCTCTGCCAATTTCTGTTCTGTCAACGTCTGACATTCCTGCCCCATGCAACCCTGTTTTGACGATGTTGTCGTGTAAGACGTACTCCTTGCAGCGGTGGTATGGTCTCAGTCCGTATTGTCGGCGTTATGTTTGTTCATAAGAAAACAGAAAAATGCAATTGTTTTTGCATCAAAGGGAAAATTAAGGTTTTTTTCGTTTGAGGAGTCTTCCTGAAACTTTCGAAAGTCATGCTAATCCAAAATTTGAACCTAACATCGTTTCTAAAGAGAAACAAATCCAATTTCAACATTTACTCCCTTTTTACGATAAATAGCCATTTTTCCATATCCGTAACCCAACTTTACCATTCTTTTTGAGTTACGTATGCATTACCATCACAAACAATATCATTTGGACTTATTTGAAACTTTATTTTACTCCTTCACTGTGGATTTTTACTTGATCGAAAATAGGACAATGGGCCCCTCTGAAAACAGATGGCCATATCCAAATTATCATTGACTACTTTGGTCGCATGTTTTCACTCAAAAGAGTTACATAACTGATTGCCAAAGCAACACCAAAATCTTTTCTCATAATGTTTTTCTAGGATATATTTATGATAAGAGGTGTAACATTTCTTTTGGCTTTCAGTTTAGTTACATTATGCACTGTAGAGTTCATTTTATACGGCGTTGGTCAAGAGATGGCTCATCAGCCTCGTCGCAGTGTCTGCCAACAGGTGAAGCACTAAAGGAGCCAAAACAAAGTCTTAGACCTTGGTGGTGGAAAGAATTTTAAAGTTTTTGGTTGTTTTGCAGGCTCCACATATGCAGTGGAGCCATAATCAAATTTAGGTCGTACCAATGATCTGTGTAAGTGAAGGAAGGAGGATAGTCTGATCCCCTCCCCACTTTGAATTTGAAACAACCCTGTAACAAATCTAGTGCCTCCAGACATTTAGTTTTGAGGGATTTAATGTGTGCGTGTGTGTGTGGCAAGAAGGTTAAAGGTCACATGCAACAAAAAAATCAAACATAATTAAAACACATTTATCACTTATTCATGACATATAATATACATTGCTGCTTTTAAAAAAACAAATAAACAAAATTATAAGCGTACAATCGCGATTCAAAAGTGCAATATTTTGTACTTGGGCTTACTTCCCCCGAAACGAAGCCCTCGGGAGACCGAACCCAGTCATAGCGGGTGGATATGCACTCAAGTGTAACGACGGATTCCGATTGGCTGTTTCATTTGCTGATCTGCTGAGGGTTCATTGTGTGTACAGAAAGATGATCTGTATAATGGGCATGTTAGAAGTATAGCCAGTCACAAGAAAGTAAGATTCTTTATGGATAACAACTTCTTTTTGTGTACTTGATGCGTCGTTTCAGTATGGATTCATATACTGTTGTCAAACAAAATCAGATACACTAAAAGAAGTCGTTATCCATGAAGAATGTATATAGAGATGTTGGGTTTGGAAAATACATGTTCTCTGAATTTTCGTTCAATCCAATCCAAAATTATCTCAGTAGAATACAAAGCAGGACTTGAAGCCGACAGAAGTTTGCACCAGTATCCGTCAGATCCAGTCATCCTAAAAAATGAATGTAGTTTGTTTGCAACCCACAGACATAAAAACATGTCATGTGTATCACACGTGCCTAATTACATAATGTGGCAGAGACGGGACTCGGGTACACGAGTCATAAATCATCTTATTTTCTTTATGTCGTATAGTCTGATAGGTGTTAAGTTCAAATTGCACGTGGTCAATGATTGAAGCTGTGTATTGCATGTTGTCTTTAGCAGACAGGCAGGCAGACATATAGGTGTGAATAAACCAGACACTGAGGTTTCTCTGTGACAGAGACTGCTTACCACAATCAACAAGGTTTCTTACGTAACGAGTAGATTATGTACTTGTTTGTGTATACAACCAAGATTAGACTACTGCTCACGAACTCAGACGCTGGGCATGCATACTGTTTCAAGCTCCGCGAACCTATTCACTGCGCATGCGTTATGGACGCAGCGCAGCACAGCTGTTGAAACCAGTTTTTCCCCCAGCGCTGGGGGGAATTTAGTGAAACGTTTGAACTCCGATTTCGCGGGCTTTTTTTCATCGCGTTTTTTTTCAACTTTATAGGTTGAATTGGCATTTTTTATGATTTGTTTCGGTAAGTGCATACCGAAAGGTACCAGAATCTGCAAAGTTGTGTTTTACGTTGCATGTGACCTTTAAATGAGAGTCCCGAGAACCTGGCCTTTTTTATAACGGCAGTGGGTGTGCCATTTAAAGTTAGTTCAGGGTCCTTATGAGGCTTATCTCTTTCTACAAAAAAGTAGCCAATTAGTTTTTCACTTAGAGAATTTGAAGTCGTTTTCAAGACACCATTTTGCTATTTTACTTAAACAATTGCTGTTCAACAGTATGTATATTTTTGCCACGACAGGGAATATTTAAATCATCTACAAAAAGTGATCTAACAATTGAATCAGTTAAAACCTTGGATGCAACCTTACTACTAAATAAATTAACAGACAAATACTGCCTTGGGGGAACTCTGATCCTGACTGTAATGATCAGACGGGATTCAACGCGGACTTGAAACTGCATGTGTTTTACAAACTGCAAAATAATAAGAGGTAGGCGGCCTTTCAAACCTAAATAATGTAGATCCTTCAAAATGTCATGCTTCCAGGTCGAATCATGAACTTTCTCGAGATCAAACAAGAATGGTTCAACGTGTTGTATATTTGTATATATACTACAGCATTTTAACAAAGGATTGTACACGTACCAACTGATCAATGGTACTACGATTTTACCCGAAATCACATTGAATAGTTGTTATAATTTATTACTTTGAAGATACCAAGTTAATCTATTATTCACCACACGCACCATTATTTTACAGACGCAGCTAGTTGGAGATTCGAAGGATCTACATGATACCTGCCAGGTTTTGGAACAGGGACAACACTACGCTACGAAGGAGGAAATTCTCCAGATGGCCTCATTTGGTCAAATTATATGTAAAAGTGTCATCAGACATGGTTCAGGGAAGTGTTTCAGTAGACGATAATGTATCTTATCATCACCCGTCGCAGTGTCATCAGACATGGTTCATGGAAGTGTTTCAGTAGACGATAATGTATCTTATCATCACCCGTCGCAGTGTCATCAGACATGGTTCAGGGAAGTGTTTCAGTAGACGATAATGTATCTTATCATCACCCGTCGCAGTGTCATCAGACATGGTTCAGGGAAGTGTTTCAGTAGACGATAATGTATCTTATCATCACCCGTCGCAGTGTCATCAGACATGGTTCAGGGAAGTGTTTCAGTAGACGATAATGTATCTTATCATCACCCGTCGCAATGTCATCAGACATGGTTCAGGGAAGTGTTTCAGTAGACGATAATGTATCTTATCATCACCCGTCGCAGTGTCATCAGACATGGTTCAGGGAAGTGTTTCAGTAGACGATAATGTATCTTATCATCACCCGTCGCAGTGTCATCAGACATGGTTCAGGGAAGTGTTTCAGTAGACGATAATGTATCTTATCATCACCCGTCGCAGTGTCATCAGACATGGTTCAGGGAAGTGTTTCAGTAGACGATAATGTATCTTATCATCACCCGTCGCAGTGTCATCAGACATGGTTCAGGGAAGTGTTTCAGTAGACGATAATGTATCTTATCATCACCCGTCGCAGTGTCATCAGACATGGTTCAGGGAAGTGTTTCAGTAGACGATAATGTATCTTATCATCACCCGTCGCAATGTCATCAGACATGGTTCAGGGAAGTGTTTCAGTAGACGATAATGTATCTTATCATCACCCGTCGCAGTGTCATCAGACATGGTTCAGGGAAGTGTTTCAGTAGACGATAATGTATCTTATCATCACCCGTCGCAGTGTCATCAGACATGGTTCAGGGAAGTGTTTCAGTAAATGATAATGTACCTTATCATCACCCGTCGCAATGTCATCAGATTGCTCAAGAACAGTTTGAAACTCGTGTATTGAAAACACTTCATTTGTAATCTTCACCGAATTACAATCCGACTGCAATCAGATCAGTCGGATGTCGCCTATGAACATGGCCGACAGACATAGGATCGCTACCAGTCTTTCATCCCATTAACCAGATCAGTGTTGGATCTCTATCGCATTTTACCGAAAAAGAGGACACCCCCCAACTCATGAATTTTTTGCAGAACTTGTGAAGACATGGTCAGTTGAATGGGGGCAGACTTCGGAGGAGTTGGAGATGGGAATTAGAACAGCAATGTATTTGTTTGGATTGTTTCATTGGTTCTGTGGGTTGTGAATTTTTTAAACATATGCTCCTCCCTGGTCTTTTCATCTCGGTACCAATATCCAGTTCTGACATATTAGCCAACAGTCGACCTCTGTCTCTGATTATATGCCCTTATCATCTCAGACATCAGGATAGTTGATTGCTGTTTTACTACATTCAACCAACAGAGAGTCTAAACGGAAGCTTTTAATGTTTGTTACCTCATCTGTGAGGTATGTCATGTATACCTTTGGAAATTGCAAAAGTGTTCACCTTCAGTAGTGTCTTGCCTGTAGGCTCGATTACTAAAAACCGTGGCCATTATTCGACTGAGTTGAAAGGTCGTCGGTAATCATCACCAGTGTCCTGTTGACCTTTGTTCTGTTTTGGGGGTTTGGTATTCCATAGAGAGAGTATAAGTTCATCATCCGAGCTCTCCATCCACCACGGCATATCACAAGGACAATGCTGAAGCGTGTCTCCGACTTGCGGCAGCAAACATACTCCGATGATGTACTCCAGCAGAAAAAAACACCCAAAACCAACAAAAATACCCTAAAATATTAATTCTTCCACGACGTTGGCCCATGAACCAGCACCTCTAGGACAAAAACTAAATGTTGCTACATGAACAAAAGGTGGCAAGACATCAGCAGAAAAAATTCCAAATGAAGGTATTGTGCAATTGCATATTAGAGTAAATGCACATTACTTTGCTTGACCAGCCGATCGATAGAACCGGGTGCATTCTACCACTTGTTCTTGTTCCGCCCGGCCTGTCTCGTGCAGTCAAAAGCCATTTAAACATCACACGTGTATCTTGAATTGTGTCCATGTCCAATTGATGTCTATTACATCCATAGATTAGCATTATATATCTGCCTAAATATCACTTTCTGGTACAACAAAAGGTCACATGTAAAGATAACTGGCTCGTGAAAGTGAGGCCCTTTTCCCTCTCCATTTCCGACATAGCCTTAGTCAAAAGTGCTCAGTCTCTGTTTGGCCCGACGTGGCCCGACGTGGCCCGGCATGGTAAAAGCAACTAAAACCTTACACATGTTTCAGTTAAGAATGTTTAGTCAGTAATCGGCCTGACGTGGCACGTGCTGTTAAAAGCAGCCTAAACCCCACACATGTATCTTAATTTGTGTATATATCCATGACCTAGTAGTATATCTACCTACATACCACTTCATAGAGTCTCAAAGCATAGTATTTGAAGCGAAACTTTCGCTCAAAGTGATATCCTTTTTTACCATAATTCTCAACAAAGGCATTGTATCACAAGAGTTCGGCCCGCCTTGACCCGGGCTTTCATAAACAACCTAAACGCCTAACATGAATTCTGATTTGTGTTTGAAACCATATAATAGTATCATATGTACCTAAATATCACTTTGTGATGCTAAAGAATGCAACATGTAAAGATAACTGGTCCGTTAGAGCGAAGCCTTTCTCTCTCTCCATTCCCAAACATAGCCTCAGTGAAAGTGTTTAGTCCAATTTGGCCCGACTTGATCTGTGCTGTTACAAACAATAAAAACCTTTCACAAGTTTCTTGAAATGTGTCTAAATAACTACATTAGTATTATATCTAACTACATATCACTTCACAAAGTCTAAAAGTGTAGTATTTGAAGCAAAAACGTTGCTCAAAGTAAGGCCCTCCTTTCCATTCATACTCAACAAAGACACCGTCTCGCAAGAGTTCGTCCCGGGCTCTCAAAAATACCTTAAACGCTTAACATGTATCCACATTTGTGTTTAAATCCATATATAAGTATTATATTTACCAACATATCACACTGCAGTCTCACACATGTAGCTTGTCTTAATCATGATTTGAATTGTGTTAACTTTATATCCCGTTACCACTGCCTTGCCGGGAAGAGGCTGGGTTGTCGTAGTCACTGTCATTGTCATCACCTCTGAGTCTAGCAGGCTTTCTCCAAGGTTGAAGCTGTTGGCCGGACCCTGCTGATCGTGTATGTTATCCTCAGCCAGTGCAGTCTGCACTAACCGTGGCGGTAGTCAGTGACTCACTACTCGTGTCTGAATAGGTTTCAGTTTGAGTGAGCTTATATGAGGCAGTCTCTCTTCTTCTGTGAGAGGGACTCGTGAAGGTCCCGGGGGTAAAATAGGCCTTCAGCAACCCATACCTGCCATAAAAGGCGACTATGCTTGTCGTAAGAGGCGACTAACGGGATTGGGTGGTCAGGCTCGCTGACTTGGTTGACACGTCATCGGTTCCCAGTTGCGCAGATCGATGTTCATGTTGCTGATCACTGGATTGTCTGGTCCACACGCGATTATTTACAGACCGCCGCCAAATAGCTGGAATATTGCTGGGTGCGGCGTAAAACTAAACTCACTCACTCACTTCAGTCAGAGGACTATTGGGAGGTGGGGAGGAGGAAGTGTAGCAGGGTGTCTGCCTCGAGGGGGAGGATGTCTTGATTCTGACCCCGGATCCATATTGCTATCAACCATCTCTATTGTAGATATGATGTACTTTCAACACACACACCCTATTCATCAAAACAGGTCACACGGTCATGCGAACGCGCTCTGTTTGATTCTAGAGAGTGAGTCAATGTTTAACGCCACATCGGCAATATTTCATCCATATCGTGCCGAGAACCATTAATGTTATACATAATAGTGAGTGGTAAAAACCTGTCAACGAAGGTTTGTAAAAGAACTAGATTATCACAGATAAATAATTAAATCTAGCAACTAATTCTAGAACAGTTAACTACAGAGGACGATACAAAATAACGGGCTGTAGACCACCAACAACTGAAGGTAGATCACCATACCAGGGTCTATGGGGATCTATTTGATTGTAGGGTCACATGAGCTGTCAAACGTGCACAAATTAAACTGGGCTGGCAGGTAAGGTCTGTTTATTTAGGGCCGCACCCTACACATAGCACTATTCATTACACTTTGGTTGTGTTTGCACTGCACCTTTAACCAGGGATACTCTATAACTCTCTATATAGGCTCCCTGCTTTAACCGACCTTTCCTGACTTTTGACGTCCCGTATATGTTAACATAGTGATCTCGTGAAAGCATTCTCGGGTCAACCATAAGGGGTTCATAGTACTCTTTTATTAAATCTACAGTGTCGCTAGTCTTCTCCAAATGCATCTCAATAAAACTGTCCGACCTGGGTATAAGGAACCGATTTCCAAGGTATCTGATTTGAAAATGTCTGTATTACGTGTTGGCGACTCGTTGTTGAAGCATGTTGGACATTATACGTACAAAGAAGGCGTCGAGACTAAACACCTTTGATTGAGGTATATTAGGAATGGAGAGAGAAAAGGGCTTCACTTTAACGGGCCGTTTATCTTTACTTGCGGCATTTTATATCATCACAATGTCGGTGATTCATTTTGCTCTTCATGACCATGAGTCAATATGACTCGTCACAGCTTGAAACACTGAGTCAAATTTCATCAAAGTGAGTCAGTATAGTTTGCTTTGCTTTAGGGGGGGGAAAAAGCAGTTTCACGTTTTCATGAATTTATTCCTATGGGGTGATGGTGATTTTTATGGAGTTGAATGCCTCCCTCTTAAAGTTAACGTACAAAGTAAGTGACCCCCCTGCTTATCATGTACAACATCAGTGACACCCCCCAGAAACGTGATTCCCCTACCTCCCGGAACAAAATTATCATCCCCAGCCATAGATTTTGAACGTTCCCTTAAAAAATAATTTCAAACTATTTAGTACCTTGAAGAGTCTAATCCTTGCTCTAGCACAAAAAGTGATTGTTCGAAGATTGAGTATAATCGAAATTAGTCGGTTATCCTTTCCCGATGCGAAAATCGATCGTATAATTTCATACTCGATCGTCAGTAATGATTCTTACGAAGACAGTAATGAACTGTGAACACGTAAGTCAGACGACAAGACAACTGGCAGTTACCGATAATAATAACTTCTGTCTGAAATCACAATCATTTAGCGTCTACTCACGTGTAGTTGACAGTAAATGAAGTAAACGGATATGTAAATATATTTTGTTTTGGTAAATGTCATATTTACTGGAGCTGGCGATCACAACAAACTTTCATGTGTATTTCACCTTATTCAATGCGAGTGCAACTTGCACTTATAGTGTTCCCCCTAGGCACATTTAGGAGGGCGCTGGGCCCTGCCCTTTGATTTTTGCGCCCTGCCCTTTTCGCCTCAGTCGCAGTTGTTTACAACGACGAGTCTATATTTTCCGGATTTTACCAAGGGCGGAGTTATCCCCCTTTCTTGAGGAGTCGCGATATTGTCTTTATAATGATTAGGAATATATAAACCATGGCAAAGTCGAAGGAACTAAATTCGCCCTATGAAGAATCAAGAGAAGAAGCGGTGACTCACACATGTTCATGAGGGTACGCTTTTCCCTCCAACCGCGATAGCAAATTTCCCATTATTCTCAAGAAACATGATTATCGCCTCTTCATCCATAGTTTAGGCCCTAGTTTACGGTAAAATTGACGAAAGCGTGTGTGAAGTGGCATGTTTATTTCAGCCGTGGACCTACGTAGCGCAGGCGTGACAGACCCAGGGAACCAGGTTGTGTTTATTTCACCTCATTCCATGGGCATATGTACACCTTCCGCTTACGACGTTCATGAAGGTCCGTATATCCTTCCACTTCTGCTAATTATACTGTACAAATTTGACATTTATAGAGCAAAAACCTAAACAGTAAAATTACACAGTGCGAGGATATATATCTCTTGGCAAAATAATACTTTCAGATATTATATTGTACCGATCACTGAGTCAGAATTCGTCATATTGTTGGATATGTTTTACCACGATGGCCGGAATACTTGTCTACAGCTGATACCTATTTCCGGTTTGGTTCACGAGATAAATAGTCTCTGTAAGCTTAATCCTCTATGCATATAATACAATGCCTATCAAATATAGATTTGAATTGAAAAGGTAAACAATCTTGTCTACCACTGTTTACTTGCAAATGTGAAGTCTTCACTGATACAGTCGTATTCTCTTTTCCTTTGTGAGAATTTCACGTGCGTCCCAGACACGCATGCTAATGAAAATATTTGCGTCATTTGATAACATTTTGCGTTATTTACGCATGACGCAGGGCAAAATGTATCCCTGCAATGTGATACGTAGGTAAATATAACACTAATACGCTCTTCAAAAAAAGAAACTCAAAACCCAAATATCAATGAAAATTTGTTGTTATTCAAGGAAGTGTAGATCAGCGGAAAGCAAAGATACATGAATGCATTGCTACCTTGTCCCTGTGTCATGAGAATAACAGTCATAACAGTCATTACTGCTGTCCACGTGCACCAGGTAGTGTTGAAGTCAGTACCTCGTATGACCACCTCCAGCTGCTACAACTGTCCAACACCTCCTGGGCACAGATCGAGTCAGTCATTGGATGTTTTTTTGTGTGGAATCCTCCTCCATCCCCCCTGCAGCATGTGGAAGAGCTGTTGAAGATTCTGTAATGGATTACGACGTCGATGTACCCGTCTGTCGATCTGATCCCAAAGGTGTTTGATTAGGTTTAGATCTAGGGATCTGGAGGGCCAGGGGAGGGTATTGCTGTTGTTATTGGCCAGGTAGTCCACAAGTTCCGATCTGCGGGTGCATGAGATCCCTCCCCACACCATAACACTTTCGTCACGTAATCCCTCCTTCTGTCTGATGCACTTAGGAGCAAAGCGTTCATGACGTCGTCTGTAGACAAGGTCTCTACCATCACATCGCCTGAGGAGATAACGGGATTCATCGCTAAACCATATGCGCCTCCAGTTTGCCAGGTTCCATAGCAGCACCATTTCACTCGTCGACGTCGATGTAGTCGTGTCAAGGTGGGGGCAACCTTTGGACGTTTGGCACGTATTCGTACTTCTCGGAGACGATTCCTGATTGTCTGATCGGACACTCTTCGGGTTCTAAACTGTTCGTGTGCTGTGTCCCGGGCGGTACGACGGCGATCACGTAGGTGGGTTACCCGGATGCACCGATTTTGGGCAGGTGAGGTGACTCTAGGCCTTCCTGATCTTGGACTGTCATTTGTCGGACGAAATCGATCCCACAATCGAGTTATTGTGCTGGGATGAACGTTGAAGATCCTTAATTGCCACATCACTCTTTGATTCGCCAGCCTGCAATCGTCCAACTGCCTGATTTCAATCGGCAGCGTTGAGATGTCCCATTTTCGTTTACAGTACGTGCAAAGATGCAAGGATGAAATTGTGAGATTCATTTGGGTCTTTCGGTCACATGCTGTACTCATGTTTTGCACGTGAGAAACAATCATTGTTCCTCATATTCGTGCTGCATGACATCTACGCACACCATGACAATCCTGATTGATGAAACCGTTCAAAATCGTTTTTGGTTGCGTTTGGTCAAGTTTAATCTTAAACATTCCAGAAACAATGTGCAACCCTAAAAAGTGTTTGAGTTTACATATGTGTACAAAATTGTATGTATCATTTTTGAATTTCATGTTGTGTTTCTATTTTAAGAGTGTATATGGATTTAAACACAAATGAGGATATATGTTAGACGTTTAAGTTGTTTTTGAGAGCTCTGGCCAAGGCGGGCCGAACTCTTGCGATACAGTGTCTTTGTTGAGAATGTATGGACAACGTGTTTGCTTCAAATACTACATTTTTGAGACTCTATGAAGTGATATGTAGGTAGATATAATACTAATCTAGTTATCAGGTCAGGCCTAACAGACGTTTCATGCTTGAAAACGGTATCAGATCTCGAACCTATACCGAAACGTCTCAAATGTCAGAATGAAGGTGATCAGCCATACAGTTGTGTCATCTCTAAAGAAATTAACAGCAAACAAAAAACAAACAAACAAAGAACAAACTTTGTAGACAGAACTCAAGGAAGATAGATTTGTGATTTTGTTCAAAACCAGAGTGTTCTATGTATCAGAAATACAGCTGGATCATTATTGTAGGTAGGTAGGTAAGGTTTTAGGGGGACCTTGGGCCTTAAAAGACCTATATGCGCCCAACACTTAACAAACAGTTACATTCTTGTCCAGTTAAATTACGTCGTACTTATCCGTTTTGACGAGGAAGTCTAATACAGCTCTTTGTATGCAACCATACATTAAATTATCGCCAAGTATTGCGTTCAGCGTAAAAATAGTTTTGGTTTTATTAAGCACAATGTCTCTAAGAGCCTTGCGTGGGTTTTCATGAGCTGGACATTCAATGAGGTAGTGCTGAACTGTTTCTGGGCAGTGTCAGTTACAGTTTTCACACATAGGAGAGATGTCTTTATCTAAAATGCTTTTATATGCCTTTAATCCACAGTGTCCTAGCCTGAGGCGAGTTAAAACAACTTCATCTCTGTGGAAACGCCTACGGATTTTAAAATGTTTGTTTACTGCAGGACAAATCGAATACATGTGTCTACCTGTAGTTTCACTGTCCCATGTATTTTGTCAAGAGGCATTTATTGACGATGAAATGACAAACCAGTAATCTCTTGAAATGGGCTTAATTGATTGAATATCTGGCTGTGGTATGTTGCAAGCCATCTTAGCAAGTGTGTCGACTACTTCGTTCCCAGCTACACCAACATGTGCAGGGATCCAAACAATATCACAGCTGATGTACATGGAGTTTAGAACAGTATCAAGATACAAGATGTCGTCACTGCGTGGACCTTGGACACCTGATTGAATTGCTTGTATAGCTGATAACGAATCAGTAAGAATTATTGCATCGTGCTCGTTATCTTTTACCCATTTTAAAGCTTGAAGTATAGTTGTCAATTCTGCTGCAAACACAGACAGATGATCAGTCAATCTAAATCTTTTAGATAAACCAAGATCGGGAATATAAAAGGCCCCACCAACATGACCGGTTCTGGGATCTTTTGAAGCATCAGTGTAAATATGAGTAAAATTACTATATTTCTTGTGGATGTAGTCTTGGGTTAGGATTTTAACAACACATGGTGACATTTGTTTGTTTACAAGCTCCGATAAATCATAAGAAATCGAAGGTTGTGTTAAAATCCATGGAACCGTTTTAGGTAGAGATTGCGCAGCATTCAGCTGAAGATTGTTCAACTCGTACTGTGATGCAAATTGTTGAACGAGTAATCCAAATGGTGGTTTTCCATGATTCCAATCACACATGACACATTCGACACAATCACACAAAATATCAGTTGATACCTAGATGAAGCTTTTAAAAATAAATAGTACTTAAGGGCCACTTTAAGACGATGGTATTGCAAAGGAGGTTCTGAGCATTCCACCTGCAAGGCAGAAACTGGTGTAGTAGGAAAGGCAACAGTGCATATCCGAAGAGCTTTGGCTTGAACACAATTAAGTGTAACCAAATGACATTTTGCAGCATTCATGAAAACTTGACAACCGTATTCTAATCTAGACAAAATGTGTGCTTTGTACAAAAGAAGCAAGGGCGATTTATCAGCACCCCACTTTGTGGAAGACACGCTCTTCAGTAAATTGAGAGCTTTAGTGCATTTTGATGAAATGTAATTGATGTGGCTGGACCATGTGAGTTTTTGATCAAAGATTAGCCCACCCAAGAATTTAAATTCTGAAACAAATTTTATGTCCTGACCACCAATGTGTAGCTTCAGATTTGGGGGAAGTTTACGTCTTGTGAAGAACATAGCAACTGATTTAGAAGTGGCTACCTTGAACCCCCACTTT
Organism: Haliotis asinina; assembly: GCF_037392515.1. Lineage (NCBI taxonomy): Eukaryota > Metazoa > Mollusca > Gastropoda > Lepetellida > Haliotidae > Haliotis > Haliotis asinina. The sequence goes on along the minus strand of NW_027133889.1, from coordinate 426,506 downwards.
GAACACCAAAGATCGATAGAATTTAGAGCCATTTGAATAGATTTGTGAACAAACTCAATGTTTCCAAAACGTCTCCAACAAGCACCATCATCTGCAAATTGTGATGCGTCAATATTTAACGGAAGTTCAGAAAATTAATCATTGATCATGATATTAAAGAGCAAAGGGCTTATAACACTGCCCTGCGGAGTGCCATTTACAATAATTCGCAGGTCAGACACGTGTTGCCCAATACGAACTTGTATGGTTCGATCAGTTAGGAAGGACTTTATCCACTGTAGCATACGTCCCTTTACCCCTAAACTTTGCAGTTTAAATAAAAGGCCATTTCTCCATAACATATCATATGCCTTTTTAATGTCTAAAAATACACACAGCATATACTCTTGGTTTCTTAATGCTTTCTGCGCTTCATTTTGTAGTCGAACTAGGTGATCTGTGCATGAACGAATTTTCCTAAACCCACACTATAGCCTCGCTAATAATTCATTTGATTCTATGTAGAAACTCAGACGATTTGTGACCATCCTTTCCACGATTTTACAGATTAGACGCTAAGGCTATTTGTCTGTATGAAACAGGGCGAGATGGATCTTTACCAGGTTTAGGAACAGGGATAACAACAGCATGTCTCCAGCTCCTGGGTAACTTTCCAGATATCCAGCTTTGATTTATGATATTTAGTATGACTTCTAAAGATGAATCGGGGATATGTTTAAAGTGTTCGTAGCACAATTCATCCGCACCAGGAGATGTATTCTTACCTTTTGATATTGCAGATTTTAATTCTCTCAGGTGGAAGGATAAATCATATTCAGGAAAAGGCTGTAATAAAGAATCTGAAATTTTAGAGATAATCTCATTCTCCAAATATGTGACTTCCTTTTTAAATTGAGTAGAAAAGTTTTCATAGCTGCTAACAGCCTCAAACTGATCTGCTAAAAGATTGGCTTTCTCCTCACGGGAAATAGCACTTTGATCCAAAACAGGAATAGGGGATCTATTGTGGTTTCCACTAATCCTTTTTACTTTGGCCCAAATAGAAGACAAGGAAGTATGCCTGTTTATTGTAGATATATAGGAACGCCAACTGTTGCGTTTTAAAGAGCGTACAAGACGCTGGAATTCAGCCCGTTTTTTGCGAAAGTCTTCTAAATCAACCGGTAAGGATGTCCTGCGAAGTCGGTTATAGGCCTTTTGTCGAGCTTTATCAGCTTTGTCACAATCCTTATTCCACCAATACTGAGTATTTCGAGTATTTGGCTTTCCAGAAGTTATCCCAATAGCTCTTTCTGAGATTTTAGTCAAAGAGAAAGTTAGATTGTAATTTGACCTTTCAATGTCATTTGTAAGCAAATCACACGTTATTTCATTTGAACAATGTTCAACAAATTTATGCCAATCTGCAGATTTAAATCTCCATCTAGAAATTCCTAGTCCAGGTGTTCGAAGAGGTTTAAATGATATTTCAGTGAAAACTGGAAAGTGATCACTCCCCAGACTGTCATTTTGATAAACACCCCACTGACATTTGTGTGATAATATAGGCGAAACAAGGGTAAGATCCAATGTTGAGAAAGTAAAGTTACTAGTATTTATACGGGTCATTTCGCCAGAGTTTAGCACTATCAAACCTGTGTCATCCAAAAGATTTTCTACAACTTGACCAGCATGATTTGTATGCCTGCTTCCCCACAGTACATTGTGACTATTAAAATCACCACATATCAAAACTGGTGTAGCTACAGAATTTGTCAGCATTTTATAATCGTCTAAAGATGGCGTACCATTGCTGTATATATTAACAATGGTTAGGAATTGCTTCTCTTCTGAGACAATTTCCACAGCATTTGCCTCAAAATTAAGTTTCGGCAAGGGATGGCTATTATATGTTAAATCCGATTTAACAAAAATAGCACAACCGCCGCGTTTGGGATTTCTACTCTTAGGGTCATATTCAATGCGGTCTTTTAGCATGCAAACATAGCCATTAATTTTGAACGGACACTCAGGCCAGAGAAAGGTTTCTTGAATGCATAGTACATCCGGTTTGAATTCTAGTTTTCCAAAAAAACGCTTTAAGATGAGGACCGTGTGCTAGTAAACTCTGTGCATTCCACTGTAGAATAGTTAATAGTAAGATGGCGCTATCCATCATGATATATCAGTGGAAAAAGAACGGAAGATGTCTTGAGATATATCAATGTGAAGATGAGACTTTGCAGCGGACATAATTCGATATATTTGGTCATCACGGTTTGTAGCACCAAAGCTGACTCTGATAACTTCTAGCAGAAATGCAACAAGATTTTCAGTTGAATATTCAACTCGGGATGCGCTGCGGTCGCCAGATAGATGTGTAGACTGCGAATGATCCAACGATATATCACCATTGATAGAACACTGACAGGAACATTTATTTGCTCTGTTCGAACCCTGAGTGACCTTCACTGAAGGTAGACTTGTTGCAACTTGCTGAGAAGATGAAACAACTGGCTGTTTATTAGGACGACGTTTGACAACATTTGCAAATGACACAGGCATAGCAGTGTTGTTCTCTTTGACCATTTGTACGGCTTCTTTCAGAGAAACTTTGTTCTCAACTTTTACACGTTGGATTTCAACCGCTTCCTTGTATTTACTACAACCTCTATAGGCTGCGCTGTGTTTTCCTCCGCAATTTCAACATTTCAAGGTATCTTTAGAGGGACAGGCATCATAGGCATGATCCCCACTGCAGCGAGCACAAACCTGAACTGTACTTTTACAATTGGTTGATGTATGGCCGAAACGCTGGCATTTATAACATCTGAGGGCTGGTGGTACATACGTTCTTTCCTTGAAGGACTGATAGTACATGTATACATGCTCAGGGAGTGTAGTACTTGCAAAAGTTAACAGAACTGATAATGTCTGCTCTTTTTCCTTACCTCTGGTCAAACGTTTAGCATCAGTAACTTTGAACGATTTCAGCTGCTCAACTATTTCATCTTCAGAAATATCCAGATCGATATTGTAAATGACACCTTTTGTTTCTCGCAGACTTTTGGGACAGACATAAGCTTTGATCTGTTTCCCACAAATTCTCGTCAAAGAGAGAGCCATTTTGGACTGATCAGCCGATCTGCAGTGTAACACAATGTCACCCTCATCCAACCTCTTTAGGCTATGGATATCACCAACATGCTTTTGAATGTCCTTAGCTAGTGCAACGGGACTGACGGATTTCAAACTGACACTAGAGTCGACCGAGGAAAAATTAACAATGGGTTTCAAATTATTGTTCATTAAAACTACATTTTGTCTGAACATCGTCATCATGTTTTCGTTTCGGACGTTTAGCCAACATAGCATTATATTTCTCAGCAAATTCAGCATGAGTGGAAGTTTCCTCAAAATCATCAGGAGCCGACCATTCGGTTGTAAATTCCCCATCAGAATCTGAATTCATCGTCCTATCTGCGAAACAAACGCTATCACTGTTGTCGACAAGCCTAATCCGCGAGGTAGGGCCTGCACGAGCCAAACGTGCCACACACACGCACGCACGCACAAAGCCGAGCATGCTGAGCCAACCGAAACGGAAATGTGAGGTTCACGAGCACAAACTTACAACTAAAGGCAGTTACAAAATATAATTACTAAATTAATTACCAAAGCAAGTTTCACCAACTATGCTTATGGTATAGTACAAAGAACACCCCCAACTAACCACTGTAAATCTCAGCGAGAACAATCTATACAGGAACACTGACTCTGAGAGCGAGATAAACACGTCTGTCCTCGTCAGCAGACCAAGCAAGACCCTCATCATTATTGTATAATTATTGTGTGATTATATCCCCTGTTCCAGGTTGCATTTTGTTGTTTCAACACGTTTTTGTTTCAGAGCTTACGTATTAAATCAACTGAATCATAAACAATAGCAAATTCCAACTTTCCATTTGTTTGTAATGATGACAGTAACGTCCAGATTGTTCCATCTCTGTGTCACGTGATTAACCTGGAGCTGCTAATTGGTCCAGTAATCACCTAGAATACTCAGGATCTAATAATGTTTTCTAATGGAGATAAAATAATGTAAAATCACTTTCTAGGCTATATGTCACGGTGAAATTTGCAAGGAGTTAGAATATGCAGTCAAACACACCATGAACCTCCTAACCAAGTTTAGTAGACAATGGTCTTCCGGTGGCGCTGTCCTCATGAGTAGACGCTAGTTGCTCGCTCTCTCCAAACTCAGCTCACCTTTTTCAAGAAAAATGTCCGGTAAGAAGGGTAATAAAGGCAAACAGAATACTGAAACTCCCAACAAGGTTGCATCTAATACTATCGAGGAATGCATCTAGACACGATCTCGGTTCAGAGAGACCACCCCATCAAGCGAGCTTGCCGACCACGCCGGCAGCCATTACAACCCTAGCCGATGCTGAATAGGCAGATATGAAAACTTTTGTCTTGGAGGCTCGAAAGGCCCAGAGCAAATTGTGAGTAAAGTAGATACAATGAGCAATGAAATCAAGGAATTGCATGTTAAAATCAGAGATATTCTTGAGTCGGTATCCTTCAATGCAGAACGGTAATGCTAAACCTTCATTTGTAAACTAGAATTCATGTCTGTTTGTTAAATTAGTCTTCGGGTTAAGAAAACTCTTGCCAGACATTCATGAGGGTAAATGCACAGTTTAGTACATGTACCTAGCACAATCTGTTTCCCTTTTCAGTCACAGCAGCTATGTTTACAACGTGCACGTGCTTGGCTATTTGTCGTGGACATCCAGTGCGCATATTTACTGGAAGTGGTGACCATATCCGCTCATATGACCGGATGTTGAGGACTGAAAAGGTTTGATGTTGTACCCTGGCTCTTCACGTGAGTTACTGCATGCCTTGAGATTATTAATCCTATTCACATTGTTTTTCAACTCCTAACGGGGGTTTGTCAGTATTCAGTGTACACTTATCAGCTGTTGACAAGGGTTATATTGAGGAAATTGATACCAATCCGCTTTCCGGATGTTTACGTAGTGGCTGTGCTATAGTCGGTAGGGCTCTTCAAATGAGTTCTTTGTGAGTTCCACTTTTGTTTACTCTGAGGATCGGACGGTTTCAGCTCATATCTGATGTTTGTGAGGATAAATTGAACCACCAAACTCAACGCAATCGGTTTCCCAGTGCCGTGAAATCACTGGTATTGTCTATACACAAGATACACGTGCTCTGCCATTTTTAGCTGACGTCCTATACCTATGCGCAGAGCAGCTTACAACGCCGGGTGTTGACATAGTTTCTATGTGGCAGTCAGTAGGGTTCTTCACGTGAATTGCTAGTTTCTTTCTAAGTTTGACCTCTGTTAACTCGAATACCGTCAATCTTTACAGGTGAGTTACTTCGTTCTTGATGGGTATGACTTTTGTTATCCTGATCATTGAATTGTGCCAATGCATATCGGTCGTTTGTAAATATAACATGTACATGTACAGCTATGAGCTAATGAGTGGTGTATCAATGAAACTCTCAATCTGTTTCCATGGTTTGGGAGATGTTTATTAATTGCTTTTCTTAAAATTCTTTGAATTCGTCTCAGGCTGTATATTGGCCTATTCCAGAGAAGTTTGAAAGCATCATTTTCCAGGACGCCCTGGACATGTTCAGTGTCGTACCATGGATGGACCTCAGAGTCAAAGCCACAGGCATGGCGGAGACGATAGTAAAAGCAGCGAGCCATGCCCTCATGTCTTTTAAGATATGCTGTTTGTGCCAAGGAAGGGCATCCACTGACAAGGTGTTGGACGGTCTCTGTAAATTTATTGCAAAGACAAAGACATTTCATATTGATATTCTCTTTAAGAATCACATTCTCAGTGACTGGTCCTGAGCAGCAAAAAGGAAGCCCTCAGTTTCACATTTGAGACCAGCCGACTTCATCCAGGCGAAGGAGTCAGTTGGATTGCTGTTCTGTTCCACACACTGCATGTACACTCGATGCAATGGTTTCTCAGACAGCTTCTCCACAAAGGACCGACTCTGGGCAGATTTGGTGAATGACTTCACCTGGTTTACTCCCATCACTGTACCGTCCAGCAGTACATCGCCATCAACAAAATCAATTTCAAATTTCAGATTGTGTCCAGCAACCCTGGCACGCTTGACATAGCTGTGGAATCCCTTGCTTTCATCGTGAGTCTTGACGTGCATCACCAGAGGATCATCCGATAAATAAATATGTGCAAAAGTACACAATAGAATTCTGTCATGAAGAGCTTCCACATTAATCAAACCCCGACCTCCAGAATTGATTGGCATGTATAAACGATTAAGAGAGGAACGAGGGTGGTGTGCTCTGTTATCTGACATGATCATTCTGGTCAGACGGTCAAGACTCTGGATGTCTTGTTTTGTCCAATCGACTACTCCAAAGGAGTAGGAGAGGACTGGCGCAGCAAAAGTATTGGTGGCTTTGACCTTGTTTCGAGCATTTAGCTCTGAACTCCAGATTTATACTCGGCCCGAAGTTTATCTTGAATCTGGGCATTCAGGAGCTTGTCTCGAACTTGCATTCCAAGATAGGTGTAGGCCTGATCTTCCACAAAATGCTCAATAACTCCTCCCCCTTGTAACCTTACCGATCCATTATTGGTTACCTTGCCACCTTTCAAATGAAGAGTATTACATTTGTCGAGTCCAAATATCATGCCAATATCATTAGAAAAGGACTCGACAAGGAGAACCTGTTCTTTCAAATTGGTCTCTCCTTTGGCAAGGAGCTCGATGTCATCCATGTAGAGGAGATGAGTAAGAGGTGTTGGGGATCTGTGCTGAGGAGGTCCGGGATGGTAACCCTCCTCCCTATTGAGCAGAAAGCTCAGCGGATTTAGAGAGAGACAAAAGAGCAAAGGACTGAAGGAGTCTCCCTGAAATATTCCCCTTCTGATAGGAATAGATTCTGAAGTCTGCACCTCTCCTTGCGAGTACATCTCAAGTTGAGTCGACCAGCAACTCATTAAAGACTTGAGCAAATCAAGTAGTCGCTCAGGGAGGTCAATACACTGAAGAGACTTCAGAATCCATTCGTGAGGGACAGAGTCGTATGCCTTCTTGTAGTCTATCCAGCACATGGAGAGGTTGCGGTGGTATGTTTTAGCCTCTTCCAAAATCATTTTCTGTACAAGAAGTTGATCCTGGCACCCCCAACATCCCTTTCTCGCCCCCTTCTGCTCTCTGTAAATTATCTCATTGGAAGAGCAGTAAGATGACACGAGGTTTGACAAACACCCTGTGAATAATTTGTATTAAGTATTTAGATATGTGATAGGGCGGAAGTTTTTGGGATCAGTCAAGTCTCCTTTTTTGGGAAGGAGTATTGTGCGACCTTTGCGGGGGACCACGGAGGAACATCACCTGTGTCCACAAGAGAATTGAAACAGTGAAGGAGTGGTGCTTGGACACTGGGAAACAGTTTCAAGTACCAGTTTCGAATGCCATCAGGCCCTGGAGCTGTATTAGATTTGGACTTCTTTATAACAGTCTTCAGGCAATCTGGTGAGATGCAACACACAAACGACCTGGTTGATTTCTCATGCATTGCATGGTCATAATCACTGACCCATGGTGCCTCCAGGTTACAGTTGCAGGGTATAGACCACAACTGTTTCCAGAACCTTTCATTGGCAGCCATGGGAGGCCGTTTATCATGCTCATCAACACCTTAAGTTGCCTGTAAAATTGCTTTTCATTATTTCTAAATAATTTATTTTGTTTGATAAATTTGTTTCTCTTTTCCCATTCTTTCTTTCTTTTAGTCCAAATTTTTATTTTTGCCTTAAGGGAATCGACAATTTGAAGAAGTACCTTTTCTTTTGTTGTCTTGTACTGTAATTTTAATTTTCTCCAAATTGCCTTTTGTCGTTTAGACATGGGATTCCCTGATGATCTTAATTTCAGGCACAGCTCTATCCAGGAAATATATTTTCTAGTTTCTGTTAATTTTAGTTGAAACCGGTTTTTTCTTGGTTTATTGTTTTTAGTATTTGATGACTTTTGTTTGGAAACTGTGTGAAGTTCCTCCAAGGTTCGAGCGGCAGCATAGGCACAACAATTTACTTCATGTAATGAACAGTCCGCAGAAAGTTTCATAGAGTTAATGTCATTTAATAAATCAATTTCAGTTTTGTTAAAAGATTGACTGGTTTGTTTGATTGGCCTCCGTTTTTCCAAAGGTAAAACAGATATTTCATCATAAATAGAGTGAAACAAAGTATACACAGGGTTTTCTGAAAGGTCAGCAATTGAGGAAGAGGAAGAGTGAGGGTCCAAAATTTCGGGGCCAATTGGCTCTACGCCGGAAGAGTTGTTTCGGAAAGAGGAAAGAGGTTGACGCGGGCGTCCATAAGAAGTTTGGGATCTGCTACCACTTGAGCATCCTGCTCATGCAAAGGTTCCTGACGGGCACCAGTTGTTTCTTGAACTGTGTCACGGGGCATAAGATGTTTCAGCCTCCAGAGTTGATCTCGGAGATTTTGCTCCGTCAGGTAAGCATACATGGGCATGGCATTGTCCCAGTGCAGCTTAAGCGACTTGCCATTGATGCGTGGATTATCAGGCCATCCTGTCGCTTTCGCACACTCTAGAAGTGTGGATTTGAGATGGTTTGACCAAGATATTCTTGGCCGGGTTCTGTGCCTTCACCTGGGGCAAGCCCCATCTCCAGTATGGTTTGTGGCATTACCGGATATTGTTTTTGTCTCTCTCTCTCTCTGCCCTCTTTTTTTTTGTTATTTATCTTTTTTTCTTTCCAACACTACAAATTCGTCTGTAACAATATCACACTGTTCTCGTTGTACTGTATCTTTCTCTGTTTGCATTATCTTTCTCATTAAAAAACGCTGTTCCCGACATCCCAGTACAAATCCCGCCTTCACTTGTAACAATAATAATCCAATTTCCTAATCAACTTAAATCAACTACAGTAACATATTGTTCAAATTGTTTGGAGATCATTGTATTAAGAACACCTGTTTCAGTATCTCATAATGGATAAGACAAAGAAAATTAGATTGACTGATAGAGGCTTAGCTGACAAAAGTAAAAGAAAGGAAGTGATGAATGTATTTAGAAAAAAAGTTTATTCTATAATCTGTTTACAATACATCCATGTCACTAAAGAAGATATTAACAGAGTTAAAAATGAATGGGGTTGCAAAGCATAATTGAGCCTTTTAAATCTAACTCTAGAGGAGTAGCCGTATTTTTCAATATGACATCGAGCTCACTGTAAACAGAACATTAGAGGATGAAAGTGGTCATTATATTGTTGCAGATGTAACCGTAGACGATAAAAGATTTGCTCTTACCATCATATATGGACCAAATACCGATGATCCTAATTTTTATAAAAAAAATTATTTCAAAACATACTTAATTTTGATAATGAATGAGCAGCTGTTGTTGGTGATTGGAATTTGGTTTTGGATCCTCCCATTGATTTGGAAATTTATATGAATATTAACAACCCCAAGGCTAGAAATATAGTTTTAGACAAAATTGAATCCTTAGATCTTATAGATATCTGGCGAAAACTAAATCCCGATTTGCGAAAATATACATGGTGGAAAAAACCCCAGACAACAAGCAAGATTGGATTTTTTGTTTAATGTTTACTCTTTCACTGGATTCTGGCATTATACCTGGCTATAAAACAGACCATTCAGGTAATACGTTTACTTTCTCAAACACTATTAATCAACAAAGAGGGAGGGGTTACTGGTAATTAAATACTTCTTTACTCTTAAATCCTGAATATGCAGATTTAGTCAGATCAGTCATAAATGAGACGACTAAGGAATACGCGGATACTGACTCTTATGATGAGAATATGAACCATAGATGACAACTTATCCTTACAAACATTTCTGATGAATGTTCAAGGTAAATCAATATCATTTTCATCGTATCTTTGACCCGTGAAGGTCCCGGGGTAGAATAGGCCTTCAGCAACCCATGCTTGCCATAAAAGGTGACTATGCTTGTCGTAAGAGGCGACTAACGGGATCGGGTGGTCAGACTAGCTGACTTGGTTGACACATGTCATCGGTTCCCAATTGTGCAGACCGATGCTCATGTTGTTGATCACTGGATTGTCTGGTCCAGACTCGATTATTTACAGACCGTCGCCATATAGCTGGAATATTGCTAAGCGCGACGTAAAACTAAACTCACTCACTCATTCATCGTATCTTTAAAAGGAAAACAAAATATAAAGCTAATGAATTACAAATTAAAATAAAAAACTGAAGATAATATCAGAAAAGATTTTCAAAACGTAGATGAAGCATTATTATTTGAACTTTCTAAATTAAAATTACAACAAATAAAGGAAGAAGAAATACGAGGAATTCAACTCAGAAACAAAATTTTATGGTACGAAGAAGGAGAAAAACAAAAACAAACCATACTTCTGTCACTTAGAAACTAGGAATTATGTCAGCAAATCAATAAATAAAGTTGTCACAGATAAGAATGAAGAAATTACTGACAGTGATGCGATATTAAATGAACTTAAAGAGTTTTATAAAAGGCTGTATTCTTCCACTGAAAATCATGAGAATAATACCTTTTTAGAAAATGTGATAACTCCAACATTGAGTCTCCAACAGAGAGACATACTGGTAAAAGAATTAGACATACATGGAATATCATCAGCAATAAGAAATATGAAAACTAACAAAAGCCCCTGTATGGGTGGATTTCAAATTGATTTCTTTAAATTCTTAAAATTCTTCTGGAAAGAACTTAAGGTCTGGATTTTCAGATTTATTAAGGAAGTATCAAAACGAAATAAGATGTCTCTGACTATGAAGGGAGGAGTTATCACTTGTATACCTAAAACAAATAAAATTAGGATTTTATTGAAGAATTGGAGACCAATTACTTTATTAAATGCTTTGTATAAACTAATGTATCTCAAACGGGTTAAAAACTACTCTTGATTCCTTGATACACAATAACCAAACTGGATTTATTCCAGGGAGAACATTAAGTGAAAATACAAGGTTATTATATGACATGTTTGAAACTAAGAAAAGAGACATGTCAGGTTTACTAATTTTGATAAACCGTGAGGGACCCGGGTAAAATAGACCTCCAGCAACCCATGCTTGCCATAAAAGGCGACTGTGCTTGTCGTAAGAGGCGACTAACGGGATCGGGTGGTCAGCCTCACTGATTTGATCGACACATGTCATCGGTTCCCAACTGCACAGATCGATGCTCATGTTGTTGATCACTGGATTGTCTGATCCAGACTCGATTATTTACAGACCGCCGCCATGTAGCTGGAATATTGGTGGTGCGGCGTAAAAATAAACTAAACTCACTTTAATACATTTTTTAAATTCATCTGGAATGACAAAAAACACCAGATCAAACGGAGCACCTAAAAAAGAGCTTATAAAAAGGGGGGTCTACGCATGATTGATATCAAGATCGTTGTTATCGCCAAGAAATGATCTACTCTCAAACTCTACTTGACATAAACAAATCCTTGTATCCCATGCAATTTCTCTTTTAAGAATATACTAAAATATGGGGCAAACTTTCAGAATATAACAGCAGTTGAAAATCCTTTTCGGAAAGATGTTTTAAGAGCATGGAAATTATATTGTACCATAAATAATATTGATGCGGAGAATATTAATGAAATCTTATCCCAGCCCCTATGGTTGAATAACAGTTTCAAAAACTCAAACCACATTATTAGACACTGGGCTAAAAGAGGAATCTTGACAATCAAGGACCTATGTGATTAACATGGGTTTATATCCTTTGAACATTTGAAGCGTAAATTTAGTGTAAGAGGTACATATCTAGATCTTGAAAATGTTATGTATATTTTACCTGAATCTTGGAAAAAGACTATAAAGGAACATGGATATTTAAACACAAATAACCTCGCCATAAATTCTCTCCAAAAGGATTTCATAGCCCCAAGAAAATGTTGAAGGGTCTTCTATGACAAATTGCTAGCTGAAAATGTTAAACCCCACAGGTGTCAAAAATGGGAAACAAATGGGAAACAATTGTATTGAATTTGATTGAGGTTTGATTTTTGATACTTGCAGAAAGAATTTAAAAGATGTGAAACTGGTAGATTTCCAATATAGACTTATGTACCCAAAAAGAACTTTTTAGGATGAATCTGGTTGACAATACAATATGTTCTTTTTGTAGTAGATCTGATGAGACCTTATGCCATGTATACTGGGATTGTGAGGAAACGAAAACTTTCTGGAAGAAACTTCAACAGTGGATTACTACACGTATCCAAGCACATCATTTGACAAAAACATTGATTTTGTTTGGCTTTTTGGGTAAGAACCCATTAGTGACTCACTTACTGTTACCTGCTAAGAGGTATATTTACACATGTTCTTAAAAAAAACAATTCCAAACGTTGATAATTGAAGATATTGAAAGACATATTTACCATCGAAGCTTTTATTGCCAGAAAAATAATAATGTTGGAATGTTTAGTTGAAAGTGGGCAAAGAACATTCAACTTTCCTGTCCACGAATATACTCTGGAGCATCTTTTGTGGATTCGAATATACTCTGGAACATCTTTTGTGGATTCGAATATACTCTGGAGCATCTTTTGTGGATCTTGTAAGACATTTTCAACTATGAATATACTGAAGTTATGTTAACTCACACAACTGACATCTTAATTTTATGAAAATTGTTTTACCACGTCAAAGATGTGCACTATATCTCATATAGAGCATGCACACGTGCGTTGCAAAGGTGCATCATAAATGTCCATTAATATAATGTTATGTATACTATTATTAGCTTGTTCAATATGCAATCAGATAATGTCATGTCAATATAAAGTAGCTATATGTTAATTTTCACAAAACATTCAAAGTAAACAAAGTATATGGCTGATTAATTACAATACAATAAATAAATGCTTAGTATCATGTTAAGTGATTACATTATGCCAGATTCATCTGATTACAAACACCCTACTTCAAACAAATGCCAAAACAAACAATCATGTGAAAATTCTCTGACCATTTAAAAACATGTATTTAATGGTAATTGTTAGGAAAATATTTCCACCTTTAGTCCTAACAAGTGATGGATAGGATATTGATAAATGAATGGAAGCACATTGATGTGTTGAACACGGAAAACTAATAACATTTCTTCAGTAAAACAGTGGGCAAAATATTACAGCATAAGCAGATAAATAACCCTAACCCAGCACTTGCAGATTGATTGCGTGCCACCAGGAAACCCTATCACAAAGCACCACTAGCCCTACCATGCTTAGAACCGACCTCCACCACAGAAGTCATTTTATCTCAAGAGAACAGTAAATGTCAATATGTCAGTCACTAGACTGCCTGTCACTGACATGTAGCTGGGATATCTGCTTGGTGTGGATTTAACCAAAGATATCAGTATCCAGCAACTGGAGAATGACTGCTCCTAGAGCAACGCCGCCAGACAGCGCTGCGCCGGCAACCACGGTAGTCACAGACGGCGAGTTCGCTTGCATCCATGAAGTCGCGATGGGACTGGCAGGGTAGTCCTTTGATTCTGGTTCATCTTGCATAATCTCTGATTCTTTGATCTTTCCCTCGGCAAATAACACCTGCAAATAACAAATTGTTTCTTCTAGTAATCCGTTAAAATGTGGATATACTGTTATCATCCCTGAAGTTGACTTGACACAAGGATATTGTGTGCACGATTGATTCACTAAACAGGGATCACCAATATATCCGTGACACTTGTGATCCCCACTCCATGTCTACACTTGTGATCTCTCACTCCATGTCTGTGACACCACTCCAAGGATACACCTGTGACCCCACTCCATGTCTACACCTGTGCCCCACCCCCACCCCATGTCCATACCTGCAATCTCCCACGCCACGTGTACACCCGTTAACCTCCCACTTCATGTCTGCACTTGTGATCCCCCGCTCCATTTCAATATCTGTTACTCTCCCTCTCCATGGCAACACCTGTGATCTCCCAGTCCATGGCAACACCTGTGATCTCCCATTCCATGACTACACCTGTGACCTCCTCTTCATGTCTACACGTGTGACCTCCCACCTTGTGTCTATACCTATGATCTCTGTTTCTTTGATCTTTCCCTTTACCTGTGACCTCCCATTTTTTGTTCACACGTGTGATCTGCCGCTCCATGTCTACACCTGCAAAACCAGTGTCGCATCGACTCCCATTTCTATACCAGTGACCCCCATGTCTCCACCAGTGACCCCCACATCTCCACCCAGTGGTCACCATGTCTACACCAGTGGTCACCATCTCTACACCAGTGTCACCCTTTTCTACATCAAATATCACCCCAAGTCTTCACTAGTGGCTCCCATGTCTACACCAGTGTCACTCCATATTAACATGTGTCACCCACCTCTCTGGCTGCCCTCTCCCCAGCCTGGATTGCTCCCTCCATGTACCCCATCCATTCTGTAGCTGTTTCTGTTCCAGCAAAATACACACGGTGGTATGGCTTCCTGATCTCCCTGAAGAAAACATTTCTTCATATGCATGAAATATGTCTCCACTCAAATAACAGTAATGACTGACAATCATCTTTAGTTGGCATGACAAAGCAATGTACACTCGTATGATCAGACTCAACTGTCAGTGCGTTCGTGCGTTCGTGAGTAAGGAGAATACTGAATACTGTATTAAGGCTGTATCTTCTATTCTATACAAACACTCAAGGGAAGCGCAAACATAAAGTTCCCTATTCAGTATTAAACTACCACACTTTGCTATGTGTCCACCCGCTTGGCAGGCGCATTGTCGTAATAACATTGTGAGGGGAGCACTTTTGTGCTAGCTGAGACAGCCTTGTCAAGCATTATCATGTTACCAAGTGTAATGTCATTTCGCTTTCTTTCCACACTGTGTTAGTACTCTGGGGGTGAGATGTGACTATGTCATGCCCCACCCCACACCATCACCCCAACCCCCACCCCACCCCACACCACCACCCCTACGTCACCTATGCTACCTTCCATACTCAGTGAGCAGAAGTGTGACCAGGTAGCATTCTCCTGAATATTGAATTATTGTCATGTCGTGAAGCTTACGTTCCATAGTGTGGATTGTCGACCGAGTAGCACCCCCGAGAATACTGAACCAGTGTAATGTGGTACAGCTTACCTTCCATACTCTGTCAGTACTCCAGGGGGAAGTGCGACCGAGTAGCACCCCCCAGAATATTCATCCTCCATCCAGTTCTTCTCCACATATCCGACAGGCTGAAGAAGTATTGTTTTGAGTTATAAGAAAGGTCTAAAGATGGCTGATATCAAATTGCATGAACCAGATATGTTCTTCTCTTTACTAGAATGTACCCATGAAACATTGAAGAGCAAACACTAAAACTATTCACGAACATCAAACTTATTACCTCCAAAAACTTCTTGCTTTTAAATATTTCTGCAAATTGCTGGCACAGCTTCTGCTTTCTGAAACGACGTATAACAATATTATCATGATAACATATACTGGACAAAATCGTTTAGGGATACTAGTATTTTTGTGACTAATATTTTATCAGTATGCCAATGAATAAATACATCATCATTCAGAATTTCAAAAATTTACAAACATCTCTAACTATTTTTGTCCAGTATATACTGAAATACTATTCTAGCAACAACAAAACTGACTGCCCCAGGTCTGAAGAAAACCATGACATACACTCTAAACAGGTTTTAGACTAAAAGACAAACTACATGCTGTTCATGTATATAATCTTTTGCTAAGAATATTTCTGGTAGTAGTAGTAGTAGTAGTAGTAGTAGTAGTAGTAGTAGTAGTAGTAGTAGTAGTAGTAATAGTAGTAGGGCGAGCATATTGTACAATTTGACATGGCACACTGATGGACATGGATGCTGACGAAGTTATCAACTACTGGTTCTCTTGGACCAGACCCTTCTGTTTGCAGGCTTTTTTGATAGAGATGACTGACGTAACATTGACACACCTCTCTTCCTTTGTAAGTTGACTCAGGCTACGACACTTGTCAGCCAGGATGAAGGCCATGATCGAACCTTGGGAGCCGCCTGGCTTTGTGTCATCAAAGCATGCTGCAGATGGCCCTGTATCACTCGAAGCCATTCCACTCAGATCTGTAAATCAAACATCACTAGTGATGAGACGATATTGTGCCGCTTTGATCTGTAACTTTGTATATCACTAGAAATGTAGTATTGATGTGTAATTTAGATTTGTAACACTACCAGTGACGAAAACCTCATTTGCCTCTTAGACCTGTATCATTATGCATCATTAAAATGTATCAAGGGTGTGCCATTTAGATTTGTACTCGTAACATTACTAGTGACGAAACACTCCTTTGCCACTTAGATCTGTAAGAGTGCTCATGACTGGTGACGGGAGACTTCCGTGCCAGCTGGATCTGTAACATCAGTGTCACTGGAAATACACTTCATTGCCTCCTCGATCTCTAACACCATACACGACTAGTGATGAAACATTGCTATGCCATGTAGATATTTAGCTCTTCCACGTGGATCTGTAAACTCATCAATAACAGCAGACCAGCTATTAGTTCCATATATCGTGACATGTGCTCACCAAGCTCTCTCCAGAATGGGGTGCTGTAGAACATGTTTGTCTTGATGATGGAGCCCATGGGGACTCGCTGAATCAACTGGGCCTTGAGACCAGGTAGCGGAGGAGTGAAGCGCACTCTGGATATCAGCGGCAGTGGCATGGCGCTGATCACGTATTTGCACTGAGGTGAAGAGAAAACACTCTTTAAGTCACCCGGGGCAGTGTGGTATTTTATGATTACAGTGCAACCCTGTTGTGTGGAACACGTCGGGACCAAGGGAAGAAATCGAGTTATCCAGCACAGAATAATGATACAGATAAGGAAAACGACAGCGAGATGAGTTCGACACAACCTATAATTCGTCTAATGTTCGAGAGATTAGGGTTCGACAGTATTTTAGTTTTGATAGTTTTTTTGTCACTGTCGGTGATATGCAGTTACAGTGACATTTTTTGCCCATTTCCTTGTCATTGTACCTTTATCACCATTTCTCAAGCAGTTTATGTGAGTGTTTCCGATGCATCTTATACCAATAGTCAGGTTTACAGAGCTTTATGCTTCAACCATTGATCCAGGGAGCATGATGCAGAAAGATAACACCAGTGTGGCAAGTGTGAATTACCGACCTTGACGACTTTCCCATCAACGGTTTGGACAATTGCTCCTGCACGATCCTGTGTCACGCTGGTGACTGGGGAGTTGAGATGAACATCAGCACCGAGCCAGTCACTCATCCCCTCAGACAACTGCTGGGTCCCACCAACGATCTTTTTCTCCTTGGAAGACATAAACAATGGGTAAGCACGACAGATCTTGCATACTTCACGAGAATTTGACTAACATTCATTGCGTGGTACATCATTGATTAGGGACAACCTGTTTCTACGGTATCCACATTGTATCCATTGTATGGATGGAGTACAGACTGAGACTATCAGACCATGTGTGTTCCATCACTGATGAGAGACAACATGCTGACATTTAGGTCTCTGTGAGTTTAGGGCAGTCTGAGACTAACATTCAACCAACACCATACTGACATTGAGGTCATTGTCGGTGGTGTGCAGGCTGAAATTAACATTCTACCTGTGCTCCGTTAGTGATGAGAGATATCCTGTTGAAACCATGACCACCGTGGATATATTGGAGGAAGTATAGAAGGGACAACTGATGGTCCTCGGATGTAAAAATAGAGTTGATGAATATCTTGAGTATTCCTTTCACTTCCCTGAAATATAACAGAAGGTGCAAGAGCAAACATCGTCTTTTTAAAAAGAAGTCATTCTCTAGTTCTAACAGTGATTTTTACTCTTTCTAAATGCTAATTGTAACCACCATCAGGATGAGAGGCATATAGAAGATCCTACACGGCCTTCTGTGTACTGTCATATTTATTGTACGAGTTAATGATTTGGTGTCAAATTAGCGAAAGCGGGTTTGATACTAAATGTTTCTCAAGTACAATCAAAATGGTATTTCACGGAAGCGACTTTAGTATTCCGTTTATTACTCTCCAATGTAATTGAAAAAAAACCTGCCTACAGGGTGATCACTCTCTGCTTTCCATGAGTCAAACAAGGTCTGATACTATTGTGACAGAGGTATTGTCAGACGTCAGAACTGTAAACCGTTATGGCATCATACATCTTGCGCTTGTACACTATCTATAATACAACACAATTCCTTTACCTCGTCCAGCACATAGAGTCGATGAACTCCTGTACAGTCATTGAGTCCCACTCCTTCGCCTTGGCTGCCTTCCAGGGAGCTTCGACGGGCACCTGCAAGCAGCATACTACTACGTTCATTCCATTGTTACCTGGTTCATGTTCATAGTGAGTGAGTGGGGTTAGTTCTACGCCGATTTAGCAATATTCCAGAAATATCACGGCGGGGACACCAGGAAATGGGCTCCACACATTGTATCCATGTGGGGAATCGAACCCGGGTCTTCTGCTTGACGAGCGAACGTCATAGATCTTCAAAGGGTCAAGCTACTGATGGTCTCGAAAAAAGTGGGATTACTACAAGATCGTCATACCAGTATCTAAGCGGCAGACGAGAAGTGAAGGCTCCTATAGGACGGATGATGAATATAGTTCACTGGGGTGGTATTCATAAAGGTTCAAAGACTTTTCTTAAGAGTTAAGAGTTTCCATAACAACGTTCTTAACTTGTAAGAAAACACTTAGACAAGTGATTTTGTTCTTAATTTACTTCTTAACTTTAATAAACCTCACGAGGACACCTAACTAGTTAAGAAAATTCTTAGTTATCCAATGTGGCGGGTCATGGAAACGAAACATCATACGCGCACATTTAATACTGGTACATATCATCCCATCATGAATGTGATTTAAGATATTGCTTAAGTGATTGTATGAACAGCTCTTTTCCCAAAATACTTCGCCTAAGGAGCATGGGCATCGGAATGGGATGGGAGATAACTCTCAGTAGAATGTCTGCCATGAAATGACCAAAACTGCTGCAGTACTCGGGTACGTCTTTTTGATGTGTTTTTACATGTTAAGATTTGGACATCAGTTCAAAGTGTTCTGAATATTCAGAGGTTTCGAAATATATTATGTAGATATACTTGGAGATGGAAAGGTAGCCAAAGAGTAGAAGTATTGGTTTTGTCAATCGTTTTTTTGGTGTTTTTGTTTGAGAAGGTAATTGCAACCATCAAGCAATTGCTTTGCTGTGTACCTGTTTAGCCATCTTGTCAATGATTCTCATTGCATTGTATTGATCCAGGTAGCTGATAGGATTTTTCAGAGTTGGTATTCTTCCCTTAAAGGCTGACCAGGAACCCTGAAAATATTCAGACATCACATGACACAAGTATGCAGGTAGTACCTTTGTGACTGTCCATTAAAGAAGTTCCATACAGTGTATCTAATTCAAGAAAATTTAAAATTTATGTTGTGTCCACTGATTGGTTTACTCTTTGCTAAGGTCAGGGTGAAATGTCTTCTTACTGTCATTAAATTATTTAAGTCCTGAAAGACTATACATGTTGAGAATATCGTAATAATCGTTGTCATCTATAAGATGCTGCCTTCCATCAACCTCACAATTGGTTGTCAGGCTCGCTGACTTGAGACGTAAAAATACACTCAGTGAGTGATAAGGCACCAATCATTAAAGATGGTCATAAACAGAGATTGTCATAGTTAATGCCAACAAATGGGTTGGCTAACTATTAGTTACTAACATTAGTATACAGGATAGTCCTTTTCTCTTCATTGACATTGTACACTTGTAGTCCAAGTTCCTTGATGAGTCTGTACACTCTGTTCTGGGTGGGTCCAACATAGGCGGCGCCTACATCTACCCAGCCGTGATTTGGGTCCTACAATTAAACAATCCCCTTTAACAAAACATTGATCACACGTAGAAAATATATCCTGATTGAAAGGTAAGCATTAGTTTCACCTGTAATCAAAGTCAGTAATCGACACATAGACAGTGATCTACACACCCGATACAAACTCACAAAAGTATCTTCTTGTTGGCAGTTTTAGTAAAATCAGTGCAGTAGCTTTTGAAATTATGACACATAACAACATCCAGGTAGACCATATATTAACGACTTTGTATTACACTAGCGTCCAAAAGAAACTCCACCAAATGTTTTGCGGGTCTAATACAAGACTTAACCTAAGTATAGTAACATTAAATGTTTTACTGCAAAAATCAATCATTCAGCAACTTGATGGATAACGAGAACAAAAACGACGCCGCTCGTGATTTAAGATCACATGAATGACGCTGGGGTGCATTGTCCAATATTCGATCAGCAGCACATATTGTTCAATGAGAGGTATGGCCACCTTTAGCACTGTAGCTGAGTCTTGATTAGAGATTCGACACCATTCCTTTATCAGAGCAGCTGCCAAAGCGATCCTCGTCAATAGCTCACGACGTCCCAGTTATTCCCAAAGGTGTTCAGTTAGGGACAGATCTTGAAGAACTGGAACTTGCTTTCGTCAGCAAAGTGCACTCTTCGCCAGTTTCACTGCTGCCGGTGTGGCACAGTCCTGGTTCATCTCAGTCTGGCATGTTGATGTTGCCACGCCAACGTCATGCCCTTGAAAGGTCGATCGGTACAGAGACCATGAATGATGAGTCGTCTGGTCACACTCTGTCTGCTGACTGGATGTCCAGTACTGTTGACTCTTGATAACGTCACAGTGACGTATCGGTTCCTCGAGCGCAACACCCGTAAATATTGGTCCTCGTGTTAGGTAGAGACCTTCAGCCTAGCACTCTTTGACCTATCGGTAGTACTGCCAGTCTGTCGTAGACTTGTGACCAATCTTCCGATGGTGGGTTTGCAGCATCCCATGGCCCTAGTCACATGCTCTTGTGTCTGTTTCATCTGTAACATACCATTTACTCTCTCTCTCTCTCTCTCTG
Organism: Haliotis asinina; assembly: GCF_037392515.1. Classification (NCBI taxonomy): domain Eukaryota; kingdom Metazoa; phylum Mollusca; class Gastropoda; order Lepetellida; family Haliotidae; genus Haliotis; species Haliotis asinina. Next base: position 405,448 of record NW_027133889.1, on the reverse strand, counting down.
CTCTGATGTTAAGCGAGGCATGTTCCAGGTTGTCAATCGATTAAAATGATGTTACAGAAAAAAACAAAACATTTATACCCAAATTTCATACGGATAACTTTGTACAGTTTTCGTTTTATTCACGTAGATTCGTTTTTGTTCTATAAAATACGAAATGCAAGCCCAAATGTTCGCTGGGAACAGACATGTGTTCGAGATGTGTTTTTAGCTAATTTAGAATATTTTGACAATTTATAGTCGTTTTTATTTTGGTGGCCTTTCTTTTGGCCTCTAGTTTAGTTTGGTATGCGTTGGAAGAGTGTATTTTTCAAATTTTCATCACATCAGCTTAATACACCAGTCAACAAACCTAGAATAAATGACCAGTTCCTTGCATGGTTCAAATGTGTATCATATCAATAAACCAGCAGTGATGTTATTTATTTGAAGACAGGTTGGAAGACATCTCTCTCAGCCACCTGATGAAATGAAGCTGACATAACCCTTTCCACATTGTCGGTCACTGATGTATTACAGACTAGTTGAATAAGGAAAAGATGTTCTGTCGCTCACAGTTGTCCTCTCCTGGACTGTTATATCAGATTATTACACATAATGGAAAATGGTTTATTTAGTACTTTGACCACATGGCCCATTGTACATTTACAAGAAAATATACAAAATTTGGTACAAAAATTTTACATTGAAAACATTTTTCAGATATAGAGCAACGGATGTAATAACTGAAACATTTTCACTATTTAACAAATTTATCATACATTGGTTATTGATATTGTGGCGAATAGGCAGACGTTTGTTCCTGAGAGATTCATCTTTGTTACAAATATACTGAACATCATTGAAAACGCACAACCTGTAAATTTTGAAATAAGGCAATAGAATCTTTTGGAAATGGAAAATTAATGGTGGGAATTTTGATAATAACACACTAGATCGTAAATAACGCTCTACAGTAAAAAACGGATCGTTCGAACACATCATCGAACACATCACATGAAAACAACAAAATTCATGCACATCACACACGAAGGGCACAAATTGCATGCAGAAAGCATGCTGTTCAGGGGTATAAATGACCTTCGGCACAAAACCGTTCTCATTTTCGCAGTACTTTCGTAAGTAAAGTTTTTTCGCCATGCCAAGATTGTCACCAGAGGAACGAGAACAGGCCTTGGGTATGTTGCATGTCGGCGCTTCAAGCAGAAACATTGCACGACGATTTGGGTGTCATCATTCGACCATTCTGAGGCTTGCTAACAGATACCAACAAACAGGATCCAGCAGGGACCGGCAACGCCCAGGTCAGGCACGTGTTACCACCCCTCGTCAAGATCGAGACATTGTACGGCGCCATATTCGGGATCGAACCTTGCCCGCTGCCAGAACCGCCAACGCTGTCCAGGGTCGACGTGATTTGATCAGCGCTTCCACCGTCCGACGCCGTCTATGTGCGGCTGGGTTACGTTGTCGACGCCCTTACGTTGGACCCATCCTGACTGACAGGCATCGCCGTGAACGCCGACAATGGGCTGAACAGCATCGTGTGTGGTTGTTACGACGTTGGCATGGTGTGGTGTTCTCCGACGAGTCGCGCTTTCACTTGCGAAATGCTGACGGGCGTCTACGGGTATGGCGTCGACGGGGTGAACGTTACCATCAGGATTGTGTTGTGCAAACCGATCGGTGGGGTGGAGGCAGCATTATGGTGTGGGGAGGGATAAGTTATCACCACAGAACCGCTCTGATTGTTTGTCGTGGCAGAGTGAATGCCGTTTACTACCGTGACAACATTCTTCAGAACAACGTCGTTCCCTTCTTTCACCAGCATCAAGATCTGCACACATTTCAACATGACAATGCTCGAGCCCACACTGCACGTTTTTCGATACAGTATCTGGCTAACAACAACATTCCTCTACTTCATTGGCCTGCATTGTCACCAGATTTGTCACCCATCGAACACTTGTGGGATTACATCGGCCAACGCCTCGCACGTCGTCCGCAGATCAACAACCTTGGGGAACTCGACAATGCCTTGCAGCAAGAGTGGAATGCAGTGCCTCAGGACTTTATTCAGAGACTTATCCGTTCAATGAGGAGACGTTGCACAGCTTGTGTTGCTGCTAACGGGGGTCATACACGCTACTGACTTTCCATTTTGACCCCATCTTTATTTCATTGTCAGCTGCATTAAATCTTCACTGTTTTGCTTGATTGTTTTTTGCTTCTTTTCTTTATCAAACATTGGTCTACACAAATATGTAAAATTTACATAGATTGCTCACTTCTGCTCTTAGAAATCCACAATTTTAGGGGTGGTGCGTTTTCAATGATGTTCAGTATAAATAACACGTGTAATTCATCTTCCATACCCAGGCTGCTATGAGGACACAGTGCGTCAGTGTCAAGTTTGGTATTTTCTCGTCCTTTCTTGTTCATAGAAAAATTGTGCAGGGATATTCGGAGTTTACAGTATGCTCGTCTCAACTTTTTATCCAGTGGCAATGTAATATATCTCTCAGGTTGCAGAAGAGACAGTTTCACCTGCTTGTAGTGATCGAGAAAACTTTAGTTGTTGATGGAGTCATGCCAATCTTGTAAATATATATATCAATCAAACGTTGTTTAAACGTGTATATTAACGGTTTATGGTCCCGACATCTTGTATCATCCACACATATGAGAATCCAGTTACAAACAACAAATGTCGTACATTTGACACCCAGGTAGACTTGCCATTCTCATCCAGCTGTTTTAACATCATATAACAGTTCTATGGATATCTATGTGGTTCTTGTCGCAGAAGTCGAATCCAATATTTGATCACTCTAGGTTGACTACGGCACCCGTGGCGAGCCACCTCCTCGTGGTGGGTGCTGGGTTACGCCAAGAGCTCGCCAACACCCCCGTAGTGGACCCGGGGGGATATTTGGTCCACCAACCCGTTTGCCGTGGGTTGCGGCCCTGTGTCGGCGGAGGAAGGGATCCTGGTGGTTGAGAGCGGTGGGGGCCTGCAACCGTGTTACTGTTGCTCAACACACCACTTTGGCCCTGGCTTCGCCTAGACGGGTGGTCGAGTGGGCCCGGTTCGACCGATCGGCTGGTCATGCCAAGCCCTGTGCATGGATTACATTTATATATGTCATTGCACAAATTTATTTTGGAACTGTGTTATTTTGAGTCTTGGCCTAATTGTTCATTTCAAACTTTTTGATTTCGATTTATGATGTTCCGAACTTGCCTAGAGTCTTATGCCCAGAAGGCGATGGCTCATGGGCCAATCTGGTAGGACGTATCTTTTCAAGATATTCTCCTGCTTGAGTATACCCTCCTGGTATCCCTGGTGCCGTCTGTTGGAGGTCCATGGACATAAGGCATCGTCCTTGTTGACACTCCATGGTGGGTGGGGAGCTAGGAGGGCGAACTATATTTAATACAACCATGGCACCCCCACTCAAAAAAAGATCGTATGAATCTGATGATTCATTATCCTCTGAAGATGAGACTCCTACTGCCGTTGGTAATTCTGAAAATTGGTCTCGTTTCTTAGTCATGTCTTCACCAAATGATGGTCCACTGAAACTGAATCCGTTTGCTATCGCAAAAGGTATTGAAGGTCTGGCAGGTGACGTGAAAGAAATTAAAAAGCTCCGTTCTGGCTGTCTACTGATTGAATGCAAAAAGCAGATTCAATCACAAATCCTACTATCAACAAGGTCTTTGGCGAATGTTCCTGTAACGGTTTCCCCTCACAGGACTCTCAGCAGCAGTAAAGGCATTGTCCGAGATGTAAGTCGTTGTCTTTCAGACATGGATGAAGATGACATTCTTTCGGAATTAAGCTCACAAGGAGTTACAGCTGTTAAACGTTTTACATCAAAACGAAACAAAGAAATTATTAAGACCAACACGTATGTATTTACATTCGGTCTTCCTAAACGCCCAGAATCACTAAAAGCTGGATACTGTCATTTAAGGGTGGATTCTTACATCCCAAATCCCCTTAGGTGCTACAGGTGTCAAAAGTATGGTCATGGCTCAAAATCATGCCATAACCCAGCTGCCTGTCATCGCTGTGGTGGCAAATGTGAAGACAGTAAACTCTGTGATAAACCTCCTTCATGTGTTAACTGCTCAGGGAATCACCCCTCATCTTCCAGAGACTGTCCTGCGTGGGCATTTCAAAACAAAATTTCAAAACTGAAACATGACCGCAATATCACCTTTTCAGAAGCGAAGGCGTATGTTCTTGCTCTTGAAAAACCAGGGCCATCTTATGCGGCTACTGCTTCTGCCTCAGTCCAAAATGTTTCCAGACCTGTTTCATGTCATTCGGTAGCTTGCTAGACCGAATACACGTGGCTAGAGTCCTCGACTCCAGTTCAGACTAAACGTCTTCAAAAATCATCATGTTCTTCTTCATCACAAACTGAAGATCAATCTACAATGATACCAACGTCGCCATTGGCCCCTACATCGGTATCACAACCATCCCCTGTTGTGAAGACGACCAACACAAAGCAAGATAAATCAGATCGTGTACCGAAGGGTCAGCGTGATCCTATACGGATACATAATAGGTTTCACTCTTTGGAGGACATGGATGTCGCTCCTCTCCCCCCTCGGCGCAATAGAAGTAAGTCGCCTAGAAAAGGGAAAAATAGATCTCCCGTGCAACCTCCTGTCACATGAGCGTTTCCAGTTCGTTAATTCAGTGGAATTGCAGAGGCCTCAGGACCAATTTTAATGATTTACACTTACTAATACAAGATTATAAGCCGTCAGCAATATGTCTCCAGGAGACATATTTAAAAGAAACTGACAACTTTGTTTTACGTCAGTACAATACTTACCATTCATTCTCTCCACCAGGGACTAAGGCTACTGGTGGATCTTCTGTTCTAGTAAAGCAGGGTGTGATCCACAGTCCTGTGTTGCTTCATACCAGTCTTCAGGCTGTCGCAGTTCGGATAACTATGCACGTTGTTTTTACCTTGTGCTCACTTTACATTCCTCCAACATTGACGCTTCAGCTAGCTGATCTTCAAGCACTTTATGATCAACTTCCCAAACCATGCATCATAATGGGCGATTTAAATGGCCACAACCCACTTTGGGGCAGTGACCACACCAACAATAAAGGTAAATTACTTGAGGAATTTATTTCAAATAATGACTTATGCATTTATAACGATGGTTCACACACGTATTTACATCCTGGTACTGGTACATATTCTAATCTCGATTTGTCACTCACTGACTCAAATCTCTTGAATGAATTTGACTGGTGCGTCCATGACGACCTCTGTGGAAGTGATCACTTTCCAACAATTCTAACACCGGTAACCCCCTCTGATGTTCCTCCATCATCCCGATGGAATTTTAAGAAGGCTAACTGGCCAGTATTTGAAACCCTTTGTGCTGACAAACTTAAACCTGAACTTTTTGTTGATGTTGCTGACGCCGCAAAGTGTTTTTCTGATGAATTGAATAACGTAGCCAAACAATGTATTCCTATGTCCTCTGTACTTCCACACATTAGAAAACCGTGGTTCAATGATAATTGCAAACAGGCTAGAAAGGCTCGGAAAAAAGCTGAACATTATTTCCGTCGCCATCCTCTGGTCCACAATTTGAATAAATTTAAAATTCTAAATGCTAAAGCACGACGTACTTTCAAGCAAAGTAAACGCCATTCTTGGTGAACGTATGTATCAAAGATCAATGCACGTACGCCGATATCAAAGGTATGGAACATGATTCAGAAAATCAAAGGTAAGGGCACAAAATCTAGCATTCACCACCTCCAAGATGGGGACCAACTACTGACAAATAAATCAGATATTGCAAATAAACTTGGAGAAACCCTGGCCAAACACTCATCTTCTTCAAATTATGTACCTGAATTTCAAAAATATAAAAATCACCATGAAAAGAAAGCTATAAATTTCAATTCTGATAATGGAGAAGATTATAATGAACTATTCTCTATTCACGAGCTTCATACTGCTCTTGAGCAGGCTCATGATACTGCTACAGGAGCTGATGATATACATTATCAACTCCTGAAGCACTTACCAGAATCCTGTTTAGAAACCCTTTTAAATATTTTTGATGACATTTGGACATCAGGAAAATTTCCATCATCATGGCGAGAAGCTATAGTAGTCCCAATACCTAAACCCGGACGTGATCATACCGATCCTTCAAATTACCGACCAATTTCTCTCACAAGCTGCGTTTGCAAAACCATGGAACGCATGATAAATAATCGACTTGTATGGTACTTGGAAACCAATAACCTTATAACCGATATCCAGTGTGGTTTCCGTAAAAACAGAAGTACCGTTGATCACCTGGTGCGTTTAGAGTCATTTGTGAAGAACGCTCTAATCAATAAACAACATGCAGTGTCAATCTTTTTTGATCTGGAAAAGGCATACGACACCACATGGAAACATGGTATCTTAAGAGATTTACATGATTTCGGTTTACGGGGACGTTTGCCTCATTTTATATCTAACTTTTTAAACGACAGACACTTTCAAGTCCGAGTGGGTTCTACCCTGTCTGATCATTACAACCAAGATCAGGGTGTCCCACAAGGCAGTATTTTATCTGTGACATTATTTAGTATTAAAATAAACAGCCTTTCAAGGGTTTTAAGTCATTCAGTTGATGGATCACTTTTCGTGGACGATTTTAATGTTTCTTGTCGTGGTAAAAATATGCATACAATAGAGAGGCAACTACAATTATGTCTCAATAAAATCCATAAATGGTGTCTTGAAAACGGCTTTAAATTTTCTAATTCCAAAACAAATTGTATACATTTCTGTAGGAAATATAAACCACACAAAGACCCAGAACTATTTTTAAATGGCACTCCCATCAAGGTTGTAAAGGAGGCCAAATTCTTGGGACTTATTTTTGACTCTCATCTGACTTTCTTACCACATATTAAATACCTGAAGCATAAATGCCTGAAGGCGCTTGACTTGTTGAAAGTCGTGTCTGGTTCAAAGTGGGGAGGAGATCAAGCTACCCTGCTACATCTGTATCAATCACTCATCAGATCCAAACTTGATTATGGCTCCATTGTGTATGGTGGAGCGTGCAAAAGCAATCTAAAACTACTGGATTCTGTCCACCACCAAGGTCTGAGACTTTGTCTTGGGTCTTTCAGAACTTCTCCTGTTGACAGTCTCTATGTTGAAGCCGATGAGCCATCTCTTTCCCATCGGCGTGTAAAATTAGCTTTACAATATGTTACAAAACTCTACGCTAACGAATCAAATCCTGCATATAAATGTGTTTTTACTCCTCTCTATGCAGATTTGTACACCAAGAAACCTTCTCTTGTTCCGCCTCTTGGCATAAGAGTCAAACCTTTCCTTTCTGCTGCAGGCATTCGACTAGATAATATAGCCCCTTTTCGCCTGCTTTCTTCTCCTCCTTGGCAATTTGTTAGGCCACAAGTTGACCTGACACTGACAGCATTAAAAAAATCTGAAACTAATGAATTACAATATAAACAAGAATTTAATCAGTTAAAAAGTAAATATAATACATACAAATCCTTATTTACAGATGGATCCAAGGATAGTGGCACCGTAGCTTGTGCCACTGTCATTGAATCCAGAACAATATCTTCTCGCTTACCAGATAATAGCTCTATTTTTACTGCAGAAGCAAACGCAATACTGACGGCTCTTAAGTACATTGATAGACACCTCAAATGTAAACGATACATAATCTTTTCTGACTCTCTTTCGTGCCTTGAGGCTATTAAGAATCTGTCTTGCAAGCATCCACTTTTATTAGACATTATTGAATTGTATAATGCTCTTGCTACTGGCCAATGTGACATCGTCCTCTGTTGGTTACCCAGCCATGTTGGAATCTCTGGTAACGCGATGGCTGATCTTGCCGCTAAGGCAGCGCTGAAAAAATCTGTAACACCACTTTTAATTCCATACTCTGACTATAAAGCTGTTATTAGATCTTATATCCGTCATCTTATGCAAAAGAAGTGGGATACTCAAGTAGGTATCAATAAATTACACCAAATCAAGCCAACTATCGGTTATACTTACTTGGGTTGCCTGTCCAGATTCGAAGAGGTCATTCTGCGACGATGTCGCATTGGTCATACAAGATACACTCATGAGTATTTGTTAAAAGGCGAAGATCCTCCGTTTTGTATCCCTTGTGATGAGAGAATCACGGTCAAGCATGTCTTGCTTGACTGCATTGATTTTTCTATCACAAGGGATAAATATTTCAGTGCCAAAACAATTAAGAATCTTTTTAATAAAGTAAATTATCATCTAATAATTGGTTTCTTAAAAGAAATAGAATTGTTGGATAAATTTTGAACAATATGTTTTGTAAATAGATAAATGTTATTTTATTACTGGTAGTGTAAATTGGCAAACTGAGATCGTTAGTGGCTGTGCCTTCAAAGGGGGTTAAAGTATTGTAAAATTATTGTCCCCCTGAGAAGGTACGTAAGTCCCAGAACTTTCAAAGTAAAATTTTCACGTACCAAGGTTTTAAACGTAGTATATTTGTTATTTTAAATTTTGGCTAAATTTTCTCACAGTCGCTGGCAGCTGAGGAGATGATGTAAATCCAGCTAGGATCCATGCAGGTAGCAAAGGTAATGTAAGTCCCCATGGTCCCTAGTATGGTGATCTACCCTTGGTTGTTGGTGACATATAGCCCGTGTTTTATATTGTATTGTCTTTCCTGATTACAGTATTTTAGTTTTCCATGCTAGTTTTATGTTCATATCTGTGATAGTCTAGTATTTTACTGTCCTTCGATGGCAGGTTTTTATGTACTAAATTTATTTATTCTAATCTTGATATAAATTAAAATTGTTCTCGTCACGATATGGCTGCAATATTGCCGATGTGACGCTAAATATTAACTCACTAGGTTGACTACAGATGTTCATGGGTGAGTGAGTGAGTGGGTGAGTTAATATTTAACGTCACATCGGCAATATTTCAGCCACATCGTGACGAGAACAATTTAACATGAAATGGAATATATTTATATCATACAAAAACCTGTTAACAAAGGACAGTAAAACAACTAGAATATCACAGAGAATGTAAAACTAGTTATTAGATCTAGAACAGTTCAACTATAAGAGGACAATACAATATAAAAATGGGCTATGGATTGCCAACAACTGAAGGTAGATCACCATACTAGGGACCATGGGGACTTACATTACTTTTGCTACCTACATGGACCCTAGCTGGATTCACATCATCCCTTCAGTCATTGGCGTTTATGCGGAGAATTAGCCATACATTAAAATAACAAAAATACTGCGATTAAAAACCTTGAAACCTTTAATTTAGATCAAATGTTTCGGGACTTACGTACCCTCTCAGGAGGACAATAATTTTACAGTACTTTAAACCCCCTTTGAGGGTACAGCCACTAACAATTTGAGTTACTAATTCAAACTTCCAATTATAAAATATATATCTATTTACAGATCAGCTAACAGATCTAATGCTTTTAAAAATCCTATGATTATATGAGAACTAGTATTGTTAAAAAGATCCTTCATCGTTCTTGATTTGAAATGACTCTCTTGTGATGGAATACTCAACACTGTCAAGCAAAATATGCTTGACTGTGATTCTTTCATCACAAGGGATACAAAACGGAGGATCCTCACCTTTTAGTATATATTCGTGTGTGTATCTTGTGTGGCCAATGCGACATCGTCGCATAATGACCTCTTCAAATCTGGACTGACAACCCAAGTAGGTGTAACCAATAGAGGGTTTTATCGCATGTAATTTGTTTATACCCACTTGGGTGTCCCACTTCTTCTGCATCAGATCACGGATATAAGATCTAATGGTGGCTTTATAATCACTGTAAGGAATAAGAAGTGGTCTCACAGATTTGTTGAGTGCTGCCTTAGCAGCAAGATCGGCCAATGTGTTACCTGAGATTCCTACATGGCTGGGTAACCAACAGAAGGCGATGTCGTATTGGCCAGTGGCAAGATCATTACACAGTTCAATAATTTCTACTAAAAGTGGATGTCTGCATAAAATATTTTTAATAGCCTGAAGGCAAGAAAGAGAGTCTGAAAAGATTATGTATTGTTTGTGTTTAGGATGTTTCTGAATATATTGAAGAGCCGTTAATATGGCGTTAGCTTCAGCAGTGAAAATAGAGCTATTATCCGGTAATCTAGACGATATTGTTCTGGATCCAATGACAGTGGCACAATCCACTGCGCCACCGTCCTTGGACCCATCTGTGTATATAAATTTATAGTTGCTGAATTTACTTTTTAATTGATGATATTCTTGTTTATATTGTAATTCATTAGTTTCTGATTTTTAAAATCCAGTTAATGCTAGGTCAACTTGTGGCCTAACCAATTGCCAAGGAGGAGAAGAAAGAAGACGGGACGGAGCTATACTTTCCTGTTCAATGCCGGAAACAGCAATAAATGGCTTAATTCTCAGTCCAAGAGGCGGAACAAGAGAAGAGTTTTTGTTGCATAAGTCCTCATAAAGGGGATTGAACACACAGTTATGGGCAGGGTTAGATTCATTAGAGTATAATTTAGTAATGTATTGTAAAGACGATTTTATACGCCGTTGAGTAAGAGATGGTTCATCGGCCTCAACGTAGAGACTATCAATAGGTGATGTTCTGAAAGACCCAAGACAAAGTCTTAAACCTTGGTGGTGGACAGGATCAAGAAGTTTAAGGTTGCTTTTACAGGCTCCACCATATACAATGGTGCCATAATCAAGCTTTGACCAATGACCTGTAGAGGTGAAGGAGAGTAACTTGATGTACTTTCAGTAGATCGAGTGCCTTCAAGCATTTTGTTTTTAGTGATTTGATATGCGGCAAAAAGGTCAAGTGGGAGTCGAAAATTAGACCCAAGAACTTGGCCTCCTTTACAACTTTGATGGGAGAGCCATTTAAAAATAGTTCTGGGTCTTTATGCGGCTTAGATTTTCTACAAAAATGTATACAATTAGTTTTTGATTTTTTTAGTTCGATTGTATGCATATTTTTACCTCGACAGGAAATATTAAAATCATCCACAAATAATGATCCATCAATTGAATCATTTAAAACCTTGGATAAACTGTTTATCTTGATACTAAAAAGTGTTACAGACAAAATACTGCCTTGTGGGACACCCTGATCCTGATTGTAATGGTCAGACAGGGTTGAACCCACTCGGACTTGAAACTGCCTGTCTTTTAAAAATTGTGATATAAAAAGAGGCAAACGACCCCTTAAACCGAAGTCATGTAAATCCTTTAAAATGCCATGCTTCCAAGTGGTATCGTATGTTTTCTCCAAATCAAAGAATATCGATACTGCATGTTGTTTATTTACTATTGCATTTTTGACAAAGGATTCTAGACGTACCAAATGGTCAATGGTACTACGATGTTTCCTGAAACCACATTGAATATTTGTTATAAGGTTATAGGTTTCCAGATACCAATTTAATCTATTGTTTACCATTCGTTCCATGGTTTTACAGACACAACTCGTTAAAGAGATTGGTCTATAATTTGATGGATCAGTATGATCCCGGCCAGGTTTTGAAATGGGGACTACAATGGCATTACGCCAGGAAGATGGGAACTTCCCTGAAGTCCATATTGAATCAAAAATATTTAGCAGTGTTTCCAGACACGATTCAGGCAAGTGCTTTAGGAACTGATAGTGGATATTGTCAGCCCCTGTTGCTGTATCATGAGCTTGCTCAAGGGAGGTATGTAGTTCATGTATTGAAAATAATTCACTATAATCCTCACCGTTTTCTGAGTTAAAGTTTAATCTTTTCCTCTCCTGATGTTTCTGAAACTTTTGAAACTGTGGGACATAATTTGATGAAGATGAATGCTTGGCGAGAGTTTCACCAAGTTTATTGGCAATGTCAGATTTATTTGTTAATAAATTATCACCATCTTTCAGATGGTGAACAGTAGATTTTGCCCTTTATTCTTTGAATCATGTTCCACACTTTTGACGTAGGCGTGCTTGAATTGATTTTCGATACATAATTTCGCCAAGTCTGACGCTTATTTTGTTTAAAAGAACGTCTAGCCTTGGCATTTAAAATTTTAACTTTGTCAAGATTATGTACGGTAGGGTGTCGGCGAAAATACTTTTCAGCCTTCTTCCTACACTTCCTGGCCTGTTTACATTCATTGTTGAACTATGGCTTACGGATATGTGGAACTGCGGAAGACTTGCGAATGTCATTCAATAAATCGGAAAACAACTGTATTGGGTCTTCGCTGTTCAGAAAAACATCAGGTTTTAAGTTATCATTACACAATATTTTATACAACGACCCGTCAGCCTTGGCAAAGTTCCGTCTAAATATCGGTGGATCATCACCAGGGTCAATTGTTTTGAGAATGGTGGGAAAGTGATCACTCCCACATAGGTCGTCATGGACCATCCAGTCAAATTCATTATATAAAATGGGGTCACCAAGTGATAGATCCAGGGAAGAATATGTTCCCGTAGCTGGATGTAAATCAGTGGCTGAATCATCATTGAAAATACATAAATTGTTATTTGAAATGAATTCCTCCAGGAGTTTACCTTTGGTGTTAGTACGGACACCTAACCAAAGTGGGTTGTGCCCGTTAAGATCACCCATGATAAGACATGGCTTCGGAAGTTGATCAAAGAGTTTTTGAAGATCTGATTGTTGAATACTGGAAGAGGGGGGTATATACAAACTGCACAATGTCAGCACAAAGTGCAGAGTCAGACGAACGGCAACAGCTTGAAGATCCGTTTTTAGAGTCAGAGGGCTATGAGTGACGCTCTGATGGACTAAAATAGAAGAGCCTCCAGTAGCCTTATCTCCTGGGGGAGAGAAAGAATGATAATCAGTGTATCGCCTTAAGTTAAAATTATCAGTATTTTTAAGATAAGTTTCTTGAAGACATAATGCTGACGGTTGAAGGTCTTGAATGAGTAATTGAGTAATTGTATGTCATTGAAGTTATTTTTAAGCCCTCTGCAATTCCACTGAATTATATTATCCAACTGAGTCATGGTGGCTCAATTGGTGATCGTTCACGGGTCGTTTGAGGAGGAGCTGTTCCTCCGACTGCCTTGTGAGGAAGGAGTAACCTCCATATCCAGAGGTTCAAACGAGTTTTGTAGAGGGACCTCTGAAGGTCATGGGGCAATAGGTGGATAGTTTCTATTTAACCTTTTTCCTTTCTTCTTTCCTGTTTGGTCAGTAGCTGTTTTTGAATGAGATGGCTGTGAAGCAGATGTCTTTGATGTCGAAGGCTGAATTTCAATCTGAGACCCGGTAGTAGACTGAGTGACTGCTGAAGTAAGTGTTTTTCCTGAATTAACTGGTCTGTCTGACTGAACCCAGGTCAAGTCAGTCTGACAAGCAGTCGAGGATGTAGCGGGTGACTGCCGCAGAATAAGAGATATTCAACACAGTTGAAGTTTGATTTGTAAACAGTTTCTTGGCATCAAGGTATGAAATGTTCTTTTCGCATTTGATTTTCATTATTTAGATTCCCGTATATAACAGGACAGGATGAAGCTGCATGTGGGCCTTCACAGTTTGCGCATTTTATGTCATGCTCACAGTCTGCACCCTCATGATGGTCACCACAGCGATGACACACCACAGGGTTTCGACATGAGTTAGACCCATGACCGAAATGCTGACACTTATAACACCGTAGTGGATTGGGGACATACACATCCACCCCGATGTTAACATACCCTGCTTTTATTGACTGTGGAAGAGAAGATCGCGAAAAGGTTGAGAGGTAGGTATTAGTTGGAGTGATATTACCATCTTTCTTAAAAGTGAAACGTTTCACCGCTGTAAGTTCAAGAGCTATATCCTCCTCTGACATATCACAGAGACAACGAGCTTTGTCCCGTATGATGCCACGGCAAGAATTCAATGTCCTGTGCACAGACACAGCAACCTCGATATTGGCAAATTTCTTGACAGACAGCAGATTGAGAGATTGCTGTCTCCGTGCACACTCAACCAAAAGCGAGCCACTACGAAGACGGGTAACGTTCTTTACCTCACCACAAATTCCAGAGATTGCTTTTGAAATTGCGAAGGGATTGAGTTTGATCGGTAGAAAGTCCTTAGACTCAATCACTAAAAATCGAGCCCAAGAATCGACATTTACAGGAATAGTTTCAGGTGTACAATCTGTTTCAACCAGACGCCTCTTTTTTTCATAGCGAGATGAACCAGCTTGTTGGGAAAACATCAGGAAAGGAAGAGTATTCGGCACCCCTGCTCCCCACCCACCATGGAGTGTCAACAAGGACGGTGTCAAATAACACCGGATCTCCAAGATGCCAACACCAGGGATACAGGGATGTTAAGATGTTCATGTGATATCGCCCTGTTTCTCCAAGAATAGCTTTATTAGCTGCAAACTTCCCAACTCCTATCAAACGCTTGAAATATGCTGCATGTAATTTCTCTATAGAATCCTGGTAAACAGAGCTCCATATCTCTGACGGGTACAGCAGTATTGGAGACACTTAAGAGTCAAACAGTTTACACGCAGCTGTGAAAGATAGGTATTTGCACTTATTGAATAACTGATACAGAGGTGTAACAGTCTTTCCCGCTTGTGAGGCCAATGTTTGACATGATTTTGTCCACTTTAAAACACAGAGAACACTAACCCGAGATATTTATAGTAAAACACAATCTTAACAGGTTTTCCGCATAATGTCCAGGATTCGTGTCTTGAAAGGATTCCACCATTCCGAAAAACGATAATGTTAGTTTTCTCCATCTTAATTTCCAATCCCCATTTGGCACAATACTCCGTAATACAGTTCAGCTGTCTCTGTAGTCAAACCACGGTATACGAGAATGTAACAATATCGTCGGAAAATAACAGCAACATAATATCGTCTATTGATGCAGAAACAAAAAACTCCTTTTCCAATGGAAGAATACATGTCGTTTACGAATTCGTTGATATATAATATAAATAGCAATGGGCTCAGTATACACCCCTGTCTTACTCCAGAGGATGTTTGTAAAGGAGGAGTTTTCTGTCCATCAACCTGAATGCAAGATATAACATGATTATACATATTCTTGATGATGGTGTACAGTTTCCCATGACAGTCACGTTTCAGCAGCAGGTAGAACAATTTCTTTCTTGGAGTGAAGTCAAATGCTTTTTAAAAATCAATAAAAGCAGCGTAAAATCGCCCATTTGGTCTCGATAGATATTTTGCACACAACGCTTGAAGGACGAACATATTGTCTATTGTTGAATAATTTTCTCTGAATCCTGCTAGCAAATCATTACGTTCAATCCTTGTCCGTAGTCGTTTTTCTAAAATTGTTGTGAATATTTTTCCAAAAACGTTTAAAAGCGAAATACCACGATAATTACTGGGGTCTGCCTTGCTTCCACGTTTATGCAGTGGCATTATCAATCCGACTGCCCATGATTCAGGGAAATTTCCAGTATCCATTACTTTATTAAATAGTGGTAGGAGAAAAGCTGTCAATAATGCAATATCAGCTTTCAGGAATTCCGGAGGAATGCAGTCCTCTCCTGGGGCCTTTCCATTTTTCAAATATTTAATAGAGTCCATGACTTCAGTTTCTGTGATCTCCTTAGACAGAAAGTCTGTATAGAAAGGTGTTTCATCACACGTTTCACAAGTATGATTATTTACAAAATCATGTACAAAATGGTCAAATTCAGTATTGTTATTATCTGTTGTCTTCGGATTCAGCAATGTATAAAATATTCAAACAAAGCTAACAAAGCTACATTACTAACACCCGTATACCCTTCAAGAAATTTTCCAGAATTGTTTACAATCCTTGATTCTCAAAGTTTCTTCAATGTCTCCCGTTAACTTCTCGTGATATTTCTGTTTCTTAACTTGCCAACACTTCCTAAAGTCAAACTCGACACTCAGATACTCATGTAAATTTTCCTCACATTTATGTCTCCTGTAGTGATTTAAGTTTTTTGGTATTTCTCTGACTTCAATCGTTCACGGTCATGATCAAACCAAGATGGTTGTTGCTTCCACTTATGTTTGCGTCTGTCAGATGACATTACACATAATAGTTGCATAGGATATATCCAAATAGCTTGTTCATTACGTGACATATTCACACTGGAAATAACACTGCAAGGCAGGTCAAAATTATGGTTTCATTATCACTACCATGACATTGTTAGAAACCACAAGGGGGACAGAAACTCCAAAGGTTGTGCTAAATATCACAATGCATTACCAGTATGGCATGTGGTATCTGATGTACTTCCTAATTACTGGGAACAAAAGTTACAATGGTATACTGTGAGTCAGAGGGACATAATATGTATATTATATGTCCTTCCTCTTCAATCCGTGCTCCGAAGTAAAAACAAAAAAACCCGAACATTTCACGCACACAAGTGCACTTCACAGTTTCGAATTCTGTGGGAAATTACCTGTTTCTCGACACCATTCACTATTGCCTCAGCCAAAGCTAAAGTTCTGTAAAAGACCTGTCAAAATCATCGCAAATGTTGTTATTTTTGAGACATTGACTGTCACGGGCACGGACAATCACTAAACAAAGATGCAAGGAACTGCAGCAAAGGCTCATATGACCTATTCTTTTGTAAACATATTCAGGTAAATTGACTTCAGTGTGTTGAGTAATTTGGAGTTCATTTCAGAGCTGAAGGTGGCATAGAAGAAAGAAGACAATTACAACTGACAATGTCTTTGACAGGGAGCTAATGAGACTAGACTCAGCCAGACCAGTGCTTGTACCTTGACTGTGTAGGACCGTCCTCCGACGCGGTCCCGGGCTTCGAGGACAGCAACACTCAATCCACTCTTCTTGAGTAAACAGGCAGCACTCAGTCCTTTAAGAAAGATAATCACATAAGTTCACATAAGCAGGAAAACTGTTAACTTGGATAAATAGGCTCCATTAAACATATGATATCAAGTTCACCACAGTTTGCTATGTGAGGAGTCATTGACAGCAGGTGCTGCTAAACAGGATTGTGTTATAACCTGGTGAAAGGAGAAATCGTCAATGATCATGTTGAAAGAGTTCATGTTAATGTTTGTGAGTAAACGTTACGGACTCCTACTAACAGCATCTAAGATGCCTTCAGCTTGTAAATTGTGTAACTGTCGTAAGAGAGTAAATCTTGTAAACTATCTCCCTAGCAGAGAATCCTAGATGCAATTTCAACACACAGTTTCCTCACCACTGATACCACCGCCAATAACTGCAACATCCACACGAATGCCGTCCATCTTTAGATGCTCAGAGAAACTCTATAAAGGAAGATGAAAATTCCAAATATTGACACTGCTGTCATCTGATATGTAAATCTGTGATTATAATAGAACTGCCCAGTTCATCAGGATGTGTTTTGCTGGGGCTGGATATTTAACACATTTCGATTTTTCTAGCATAGTATAATGCCTCTCAATAAATACTAGTAACTGAGTCTGAACCAGACAATCCTATGATTGGCATCATGGGCATTAGCCTACACAGCTGGGATATGATAACAGGCATCTACCAACCAACTGACCACCTGACCCCAATTGTCGTTTCCTTCAACAAATGTGGGTTACTTGAAACCAATCCTATTCCAGATCTCCACGAGTTCACGAGCCACAGTATTGTGTTCCTATCTTGACATTTTTTTCTCACAAACGGGGGTATATTAGCTGTTAAATGACGACTGAGAGGATTACTGTTATGCCCCCTATGGGTGAAAAGAGACGAAATATATTGGTTGGGGAAACGAACACTGTGCGCATTCGTGATGTAGCTCTAGTCTATTCGTAACATGCATACATTCAATCATTTAGAATACGCATGGGGATAGTATCGAGTGAAAATGGCAAATTGGAAACAGACACAATATTGGAATGATTCACCGTTTACAATTCCCGTCTGCCCTACCGTCTGGAACGGTCTATTGTTATTTCGCACTGTGAAATTTCAAACGTGGTCTATTATTATCGTTATCGAGATGTATTTCATATCAGACAGGTTCTTTTGTCCTCAGTTTGAGGTGTTAAAGTACATGTATTCTGATAATTATGTTTAACTACTTACGATTGGACAGTTCAAATTAGGATACCCAGTCACAACACGGGTACTCTTAGTTTTTGTTGAAATTCGGACAGGCAGGCTTTTGTCCGGACTTGTAATTTTGTAAAGTTACCAGTCCGACTGCCTACGTGGAATTAAGGGAGTTTTAAGTACTGGGTAATGTGACATGTTTATATGAAGTTGTGAAAGTGTCTATGCAGCGTGACGCCATGACTGACGCAAAATCACGCAGAACGGCAACGGTAGTCATCGGCATTACTGGCTTCTTTTCTTACTTGCAATGAAAACGATATATGCACATGACAGTACACAGCATGTCGTCTTTTCCCGACGTCAAAAATATATATAACAACAGGGGATCGTAACGCTAAATCCTGCCATCAAGGCATGTACTTTTTAGAGACTGAGGCATTTTAGAAGTTGCAAGGATGAAGGAAAACCAAGTTCTGTTTTATTCTGATGAGTACGACGTTTCGGCTTCGAGGAGTTTTCTAATCTTGTAGTCTGCTCGGTTGATTTCCAAAATATCAGATGTTGCTGCATTGTCAGGGTTGTCTTGGTTGTCACCGGCTATGGCGGATTTGGAGTCATTTTTCTGGACTGAGGTTTTGTGTTTGTGTTAATTCGTAGAGGGAGCGGACGGGATGGGGCTAAAATAACTTTTCAAAATATGTTTTGTTCTAAATGTCACGACTTAAGCGTTATTTCCTTTATGGTTTGAAACATGAAAATCGGATAGCTACTGGGAAGATTGATCATTAATTACACAATTAACTTATTAATGATCACTGATATTAAGGTTTCATGTACCCAGTAACGATAATTCTGAAACGTAGCCGATGAACCCAGAATCGGTTGTCATGTTTTCGACCATACACTTACACAAGTGCACTTTCCGTCATATTGGATAGTGTTTACAAACTCACGTTTCGCAAAGGCCAGTATTGAGATGCCAGTTACAATACATATATAATATGTTCAGCTGCGACAAATGCATCACTGAATTCCCCGTTCATTTTCGGATCAAATTTCAACCGGTCTTTGTCACCAATAGCAATCGTCTAGACAAAATGAAAATGAAATACATTGGGTGTGAAAACAAACGCTGTGTTCGAAATACTGCGCTTAAATGAACCGTGAACAAAGAAAAAAATCCCTTTTTGCACTGCGTAGTATTTTCTAAAACGGTCCGACATATTGCCGTCCATCCATTGCTTGTAATGGCTGAATACGTTTTGAACATGCATGGGAAGATTATCGTAAAAAATAGGAAATAAAAAAAAGATAAAAAAAATAGACAACGGTATGATTTCAGCATTTCAGGTTTCCACTTTTAGTTACAATGAAAATGATAAAATCATGTCACAATACACAGATAGTCAGAAACATTCTGATAACTTTCATCACATATTTATGTTCAAACGATCCCCGAATAAAGGAAAGGTGCCTCGCAAAATAATGTTTACCCTTTTCATCCAAGACGCCATTTTGTAAGGAACAAAAAAGAGAGAGAAAAAAGCACCATAGGAAATAGAAAATAAAACCCAACTCTTTTTAGGCTGTTACGCTGTATCCTAAAAATTAGACAGCTGCAAATAGGATATGTCACAATAACTCACCTAGGTCGCACTGGGCATTCAGTGGGATGCGTGAGAGGTTATCCAGAAAAACATGTTTACTCGTAAAATCGAGTCAAACTTTGAAAAAATACTAGCTGGTGAAAACATTACACCAGACTGTAGATGGCAATTAAGTCGCTCAGCCAGGTATGACGACGGACCGTCGACTCACCTGGCATGAAATGCACGCACTGCCTACTGGCACAAGGGGCCATCTCAAAGATGTTTCTTGCTTTTTCATGTGTGTTGAATATGTCTCATCTACTGATTAGCATCGTAAGTGTCTTTCTTTGATAACGTTTATGTTGAGATATGTAAAAGAGTATGATACCTGATACACACAGAAAAACAGTGTTTTAAATGTCCAGTAAAACATAGGTAGCATACGATCGACACGACTAGATATATATGCCACGTTCTTCCACACTTTAATTCCCCTCAAAGATTATCCTATATTAGCTGATATCTCTATCCCCAAGACCGACTCCAACCATCGTCTGCTACACCTGTCCTGGTTTTACTTTTGAGACGACCCCTCCTACATCTGTCTTTTTCTAGTTATAGTGAGAGTCCGTGGTAGCTACATATATCGGTAACCAAGCGTAGTTTAATAACGAGGGGGCAGACGAGAACGGAGTAGTGTCGTCAACATAGTTACGTCATTCGAAACATATATATTATCGCTAGATAAAGTACTGTTCATCTTTTCGCGAAGCTTCTTAGAATTTCCATTACTTCGTGATGTTAATAAACATGCTAAGTCATACTCTGTATCCCTTTGTATTTATCCTTGCTGAACTGCACAACACACATCGTTTCAACACCATGCACATTCTATACATATCATCTCCTCGATCGTGAGAACACAATGCTTAACCCTCACGCTGTTCACCCCAATGAGAGATCCCATTTATGCATGTACATTCAACATCAAAGCACTCAGGTAGTAAAGCTACCTTATTCTTATTATTAATGTCTCGTAAAATATAGGTAGCATGACCATCAGAAGATCGACAGGACTAGATAGTATTTGTAATCTCTTATGACATGCCGTGAAATTCCACACTTTAATTCCCCTGAGGGATTATCATATATTAGCTGATATTTCTATCCTCAAGCCCGACCCCAATCATCGTCTGCTACATACGTCCTGGTTTTGCTTTTGAGTTCACCCCTCCTACCCGTCTATTTATAGCTATAGTGAGAGTCAGCGGTGTCTACATCCATAACAGTTTCACACGAAAGTTATGTTTTACGTCAGCTATCATTTATAATGAAGCTAAGCGTAATTTCAATATTGTCATTTAAACAGTATCCTTTGGAATAGAAATATCGTCGCACAAAGCCATGGTCTGTTCCAAATGGGTCGCTTTGGACTTAGAAAAGTCTGCATTGTTCATCTCTGCACTAATCTCTCCTCAGTAAAGTCCTTTTATTACGTTTCCTATCTCCCTACCACTGAAACTGTAGATAGGCAGATTCATTATCATTGCTTCCGATAACATAATCAATTCAAATTCCATTACAACATATTGTTATGACAGGATATCAAACTCTGTATCCCTTTGTATTTATCCTTGCTGAACTGCACAACACACATCGTTTCAACACCATGCACATTCTATACATATCATCTCCTCGGTCGTGAGAACACAAAAGAATGCTTAACCCTCACCCTGTTAACCCCAATGAGAGATCCCATTTATGCATGTACATTCAACATCAAAGCACTTAGATGGTAAAGCTACCTTATTCCTATTGCACTCATTATATGTTTTCAATATAAATTTGTCTCCTGCGTAAAGTCAATATGATGTCATGCTGGAAAAAAATGTACAAACTCTACCTGTAAGATGTTTTACAAAAAGTGGCTTCTGTGTACATGGATAACATCAAAGTTATGTCACAACAACGTTTATGAACCACGTCCAGCCCAGACTACTTCACAAATTCATCATCTCATAAACAAGCGTGGAGGTGTACCAATGGCAGCACCCTTACACGGACATGCATGTTTTGACCCTGAAATATTGAACAGTAATGCAATGGAGGCTGTCAAAAGTGGTATCTGTCCAATCCGGAAAGCTGGCAACACCGCCTTAGAATCTCAGTCCCATCCGTAGCTTGTACATTTACCATCAACTCTACAATCCAGCACTTTATCTAAACCGGATTGTTTTTTCCGTCCCAATGAAACACCTTTCACTGTATATGTATTGCAAAGCTATGCCACTAACAAGGCCACTTTACAAGATTCACATCCCATAAGGAAGCGTAGAAGTACCACTTGCAGCATCCTGATATATGAGACCAGTATACGGAGGACAGCCTTTTCTTTATTGTATAACACGACGTTTCAGGGCTACGTCTTGCCCCATTTATCACCTGAAGAAGGGACAAGACCTAGCCCTGAAGCGTCGTGTTATGCAATAAAAATGAAGTTGTCATCCCTATACTAGTCTTATATGTTCACCAACTACTAATGTCTCTCAAGAGTCTCAGCACCCTGAGAGTATCTTACATATACATGCATGTTTTGACCCTCAAATGTCGAACCGTACTATGTATTTTGGAAGGCAGCTTGAGAGCCGTGAGTCACACCTACCCGGACTTTGAATCTTCCGCACTGTTGACAATTTCCGGGGGATAAGTTTACACTGTACGTGAATACTCGTTTCATATAATCACCAAATTCTAATGCCTCTCACCAACCTCAACGTACATACACAGGCATGTCATGTAAACACTCTATATGTATATATGTATATATGTGTTCACGCGTATAGTTTCTACACTTCGTGTACACTGCAATGCAATTGCAAAGCAACCCCCCATGTATCATACCACGAGCATGAAGACTGAATACCAAAGCAGCAATTTGTCAGTGGGCCAAGATTCCAGGATATGTGTTAAGGTCAATGCAGGTGATGCATTTAAGTCTCCCATAACTGGTGACGCATTTAAGTCTCACACAACTGTGAGAAATCTGTTGACGCAAGAATGAACCACACTTTGCTGTCTGATGATCCACAGCTTAAATTGTGATTGTGAAATTAGGCTGTTGGTGTTTCGATACGAGATTTGATACAGAAAGTGATATGAATTGAAGCCATCTGTGAACATGCCCTCAGAAACATGGACCAGATTCCAGTTCCGGTCGAAAGATTCAAGGTCTCATGCAGCTTTAACTGCAATGGTAGTTTTAACATCAAATGCCAAGTTCAGTCAAAAGGTATCTACAGGAATCTTGCTGAGAGACATAATTGTTGAAGTACTAAAAGGAATTTGCAGTCTTACGACAGGAAGACGTGTTGTTGTACTGCATGGATGACAGACACGGAATAAGTATCAGAGCACCAGATTCTCCACTGGCTTCTCGTGACAGAGTTAAGCGGTGCACTTCTGTGCTTCTTGTGCGTGATATTACAGAACATACTGATGGAAGCATTTACAGAGGGCAAGTGTTTGTTTCTGTCAAGGACAATCTCTTTGATGCATCCACAGCTTTGAGACACATGGAGTTTCCAAAAACATTGTCTGGTAATTCCCTCAAACCAATTGAAGTCTTGTTGACAGATGGAGGCACTGACTCCAATTAATTGGTTCTTCCTAAGTATCTCTTAATGCAGATTTTCTTAGCCGAAGTCTTGATATGACTGCTCCATGATGTCAGTCTTGCCCAAAGGATTGAGCAGGGGTGAACTGGGTAAAAAAATGGCAAAAAGCGCTTATGTGCAAACACGACAGAACAAGAAAACGCCAAACTGTTGGATGGTTATGAAATGTCCAGAGGGGAAGCATGCAGCCTGTCATTAAAGCTTTATCTGAGCGTTTCAGTCACCTCAGCTTGAAACACGTGCCTTTCAAGATAGCTGATTAGGTGTCTGCTGAAGCGGTACCTGAACCTTTCGACCATGCCAAAGCCATACAGTCAGAACTTTTACGTTCTGACACCTCAACACAGAAACCGCTTGACAAGCACAAGAGTCTCATGCAGGATACAGCTACCCATTGAAGGGAAAGACAATACTCCTTTCAACTGAAAAAGTACCAGAAGGCCCCATCCTATGTGTGTTTGAAAAGAAGCCAAGTAATTGATACTTTCAAACAAGAGCCTGAATCATGACAGTCAAGATGATTATTGTGAAGCAGCAACTGTCACTAGCAGATCTCACCGTGAAGATGAAAAGTGAAGGCCTGTGTACAGTTTGTCAGACGCCAAGGATAGGATTACAAAAGTTTATGACTCTTTCGTGGATTCATGCTCCACAAATTCATGGAAACAGTGTCGACAAAGCAATGTTCATGTCTTTAATTGATTTCATTGGCAAAGATGCCACGGAGACTGTATCGTACTAAGGCTGATGATGACAAGAAACAGCAGAAACCCAACAAAGGAGAAGAGCCGACGAGTAGTTGAATACAGCTGAATACTAAAAAAAGCGACTATGGTAGGGTTAGAGGCGGATAACTATATCTTGTTGTCAAACTCGCAGACTTGGTTGGCGTGTCATTGGTTCCCATGTCGATGCTCATGCTGTTGATCACTGTATTGTCTGGTCCAGACTCGATTATTTACAGACCGCCGGCAGTATAGCTGGAATACTGCTGAGTGCGGCGTAAAACTAAACTCATTTATTCTCGTAAGAAAACAAGGGAAATTTATTCTAACAAGAGGCTGTGGGCATAAGCTGAAGTGGACTTGAACATGCCGTAAGAAATATGTCTGGTTTTCGATTTAGTTTCAATGGTAAAATTTTGAAGTTTTTTTTAGATATGATTCAGAGAGTAGTGAACTAACAGCTAGAGTAGTCAACGAATGTTAATATCAAAAGTACTATTCAGAGAAAACCAGGCAATGAATATTTCCATAGACTGAACAAGTATGGTGACTTTATTTTATACCTGAATGTTTCAAAATGGTTAAAATATTTCAATTGTTTCTCATTAATTAAGGCAATCGCTCAACATATTTTGAAAATTGTTATGCCAAACCTTTAACTTGATTTACTTCTCAGCAGGATATCCTCTATACTTGCGGATCACCCGTCTTTCCAGAAGGACATGAATCTGGGGACAAGATGGTGGTTATTAGAAAGCTCTCTTGCGACAACCTTGTCGAAATCCAGGGTCTAGACTCTGAAGTTCTTAAGATAGCGTTAAGATAGTCGTAAGTTAATGTAAAGCACTTAAGACTATCATAGCGTTAAGAAGAGCTTTACAAGTCTAGGCCCAGTACTACACATGTCAGCTCTTTCCACCTGTGTGTCTCCTGAATACAGTCAGCATGATGTCATGCAGGAAAGATCTCTGCCAGCAAGGTATGTTACACACGGCGACACAGTCCAGCGATTTCCGTGTACAGCATAACACCAAATGTTACTGCGTCTCTGATCATCGCCAATCGATGTTGTGAACATAACGTATGAATGCGTTTCTGCCAGCCAACACTAATTAATTAGATCTATATCGCATACACAAACGTAAAGATGCACAATCCTGCACACAGTCGTTATGATGTCTGGCCAAATCTGTCCAAACCTTACCTCTAAAATGTATCACAAACGTCCACAGAACAGAGTGGTTTCTGTGTAACATGACATGGCAGCAAAGTTTCATCACTAAGTTTATGAACTACGCCCCGTCAAGAATACTTTACAAGATCCACATCCCATAAGCTAGCGTAGAAGTACCACTTGCAGCACCCTTACACCTACATGCATGTTTTGACCCTGAAAATGCGAACAGTAAGTAACACGTGGAAGACAAAGTGAGAGGCGAGAGACATACCTACCTGGACCTCGAATTTTCTGCACTGTTGACGTAACTTCCGTGGATAAGTCGGGAAATATTTCATACTGTATATCTGTGTTTGTTAACGTTCACTTGCATATTTTCCATACTTGTGATAACAGGACAAGGATGCTAAAGAATTAAAACACATATATGAAAAAGAGAAATTGAAACCTCGTTTGTGGAGAAGACGTATCATTGAGTAGGTGCACATGTACTTTCCGAAAAAAAAATAAAGCGTCAACAGATGTCTATATTAAAGTACACAAAACGCCATTGAAACACAAAAAAGTATTTATCATTTGAAATGGTAACGAAACATATTTACAAGGCGCAATATTTCCAAGCACTGGTACATGCATATGGAAATAACACATCACCGACATTTTCCTCCAGTTCTCCAATCTCATTTGCCTGTATAAAATATTCACTTATTATTCATTTAAGGTGGCGAAATCCCAGTTGATAAAGCGTTTGATCGGCTAGCCAAAGACCCAGGGTTCGATTTATGTACAATGTGTGAGGCCAAGTTCTGTTGTCCCCTGCCGTGGTATAGCTGGAATTAGGACTAGGACGGGTATCACGGATACACGGGCCGGGTGGGTAATGAGTTGGACCCGGGTACCTGTCTCAATACTGAACCCACTTTGATCACGTGACTAATGAATGTCAGGATATTTGAATGTTCATTTGACATAACTTTATTTACGAGATTGTTGTCTTATGCTTGAGGTTCTGGACACGTGTAACATAGGTCGGATTATAATAATTGTTTACATGTAAAAGACTCAAGAACGTAAACATCCGCCTCGAGTAGAGTCTGAACAAAAACACCACCCAGTGACCACATACATTAGACAATATTAATCAGCTATCAGGCTGACATATAAAAGAATTATTCGATTGACATTACTGGACTGAAACCGAACCTGGACCATGCTGCATGGATAGTGTTGCCTCGAAATTAACCTTGATTGTGACTGGTTGCCGTTGCAGTTGTGATGTCATGGAAATGCGAAAAAGGGAATATTGTGTTCAAAATCCAAATCCTTCAAGATCTATCTATGTGCCAGCTTTTGTTACAGAACACCAGGGATGGCAATTTTCCGCAAATCCGCTGAAATACGCAAATTTTAATGCAAATCAGTCAATCTTGAGATTAGTCTTAACCCGAGGAGAAAATATTTAGTTGAACTGAGGTCCCACTTATAAACGTCAAATATCCACATCTGTGTCTCCAGGGCTTTCATATTTCAGAACTTTCGCGTTATAAAATCGGTGAAAAAGCCATGTCTCCACGTTTCTACCTGCTTTCTAAGCTATCACGCCACTGGATCACTTGGGTCAGCACAGACAGTAAGAATCGCAATTTTTTTTTCATGAAACCGTAAATGCGAATCCGCGCACTTAAATGCAATCAATCGATCCTTGGACCCCTAGACCCCCAGCTGATTTCCACGTCTATGACGTATCCACTCCACTGAGCACAAAATGCATTGATTTTGGTCTTTCTGCCTGATGCGACGGATTCAAATATTTCCACGTGCCGCTCTTAATTTCGGCCATAGAAAGGGAATGTCTGGCAAATAGTGTTATGACGGGTACCTGTCGGGTAATAGGGTGTCGGGTACCCGGGTCGGAAATTTGGACCCGTCCTGGTCCTAGCTGTAATATCACTAACAACTGCCTAAAAACAGTTCATTCTTTGAGTGTGAGTGAGTTAATATTTCACGTCACATCGGCATTATTGCAGACATATCGTGACGAGAACAATTAATGATACTAATACAAATGAATTAATAGCACATACATTGTAAAAACCTGGCAAAGAAGGACAATAAAACTAACTATAATATCAGTGAGTGAGGTTAGTTTTACGCCGCACTCAGCAATATTGGCGGCAGTAACTAGAATATCACAGCGTAGAATGTAAAAGTAGTGGTTAGACCTAAAACAATGTATCTATAGAGGACAATACAATATGAAAATGAGCTGTATGCTGCCAACAACTGAAGGTAGATCACCATACTAGGGACCATTGGGACTTACAGTACATTTGCTTCCTGCATGGACCCTAGCTGGATTTATATCACCCCTTCAGCTGTTAAAAGGAGAAGTTGGGACAGATCCAAGACATAATCTTAGACCTTCATGATGGATAGAATCTAACAGTTTTAGGCCTTTTTTCAGGTTCCGCCATATACTATGAACCGTAGTCAAGTTTGAAGCGAATGCGTGATCTGTATAAGTGACGAAGGGCCGTTTGATCCCCTCCCCATTTTGAGTGGTAAACAACTTTTAACAAGTCGAATGCCTTCAGACATTTTAACCTTAAGGGAATAAATATGCAGCAAAAACGTCAAGTGGGAGTCACATATAAGACCCAGAAACTTAAATAGGTGTGCCTTTCAGATATAGTTCACAGCCCTTATGTGGTTTGTATTTATATATGCATACAGTTAGGTTTGGACTTGGAAAATTTAGAGTCGTTTTCTAAACACCATTTATTTATCTAGACACACCTGCATTTGCCGTTCAGTAGTATGCATTTTTTTTTACCGCGACATGAAAAATTAAAATCATCCACAAAAAGTGACCCATCAAATGAATCGTTTAAAACCTTTGATAAACTGTTTAACTTGATGCTAAAGAGTGTAACAGACAAAATACTGCCTTGTGGGGCACCCTGATCCTGACTGTAATGATCAGACAAGGTAGAACCCACACGAACTTGAAATTGTCTATTATTTAAAAAGTTGGCTATAAATTGAGGCAATCGGCTTTGCAATCCGAAGTCATGTAAAAATCCCATGTTTCCAAGTCGTGTCATGTGCTTTCCCTAGATCGAAAAATATCGACACTGCATGTTGTTTATTAATTATGGCATTCTTAACAAAATATTCTAAAGGCAATAAATGATCAATGGTACTTCTTGCTGTTTGTAGCCCTTACCTTTGATGTTTTGGATCATATTCCAGACTTTAGATATTGACATGCGCGAATTAATGTTTGATACATATTGTTGCCAAGGTTGGTGTTTACTTTGTTTACAAGTACGCCGTGCTTAGCATATACAATCTTAAATTCATTCAAGTTATGCACCATGGGGTGTTGACGGAAATAATGCTCTGCCTTTTTCCGTTCCTTTCTAGCTTGTTTGCATTGATCAGTGAACCATGGTTTTCGAATATGTGGAACTGCAGAGGACTTTGGTGTACACTCTTGAACAACGACATTCATTTCATAAGAAAAACGTTGAGTAGCATCAAGGACATTATTAAAAAGTTCAGATTTAAGCCTGTCAACACACATAGTTCCATATAAACGCCAAATAACCTTTTTGGAGGAATATCAGAGGGATTCATAAGATTTTAGTAACGTTGGGAAATGGTCACCCCCACAGAGGTCATCGTGAACTGACCATTCAAATTCATTTAAAAGGTTTGAATCAGAAACTGATAAATCTGGGGCTGAATATGTTCCTGTGCCAGGAAGCAGATATGTGCTCGACCCATCATTAAAAATACATAAATCATTTTCGGAACAAAACTCACCTAGTATTTTACCTTGTGGATTAGTAGTTGTACCTCCCTAGAGTGGGTTGTGGCCATTTACGCCTCCCATGATAACACAAGGTTTCGGGAGTTGGTTATGAAAATTTTGAAGTTCGGTTTTCTGAAGTGTGGAAGACGGTTAGATATACGAAGAGCATAGTTTGAGTGCAACGTGTAAAGTCGCACGGCAACAGCCTGGAGACCAGTATTAAGAATAATAGGAATACTATTTTGGCTTATAAGGCTTGACTTCTCCAGCAATACCTTGAATACCCATAGATATTGCGAAAGGGTTCTGCGTTCAAGGTGTCTTGTCAGCAGTTTCAATCACTACACAACGTGGCTAAAATCAGTTGATTTGGACGGTCTGAGGTCATCATCAGTAGGATCAGTTTCAAGAGGACAATTGGTTTTCTTAGTTGGGGTTTCATAGTTCATTCATTGATTCCGACCACGATAAGTGTGCAAGAAGTTGCATGTGAGAACTGCAGAAGGCATTGTGCTATCCTAGCTTCAGGAAAGCCATGAGAGACGGGAGAAGACAGTCTTGATCCACTCCCTCTGGTTCAATCTGGCATGTCTGCGGATCTGACCCATTGTTGTTGAGGAAGAGGTAGAGGTGTCAGCATCACTAGTAAATGGTCGTCTAGTTAGGGTACTTGCGGTGTGCAGTCGATTCCTGGTTGACTGTGCTCACACTCTACTTCACAACAACTCTCTGTTTGTGGGGGTTGGAGCTGCAAACCTGTTTCAGAACTGACTTATGTGGCATTCTAGTCAATGGGCAATCTGCAACAATACTCGTCTGCTGCTTATTTACCCATCAGACTGTGTGTTATTTGGCGACTACAGCCCAGGACTCGCGCAGCTGCTGAAATGCCACGCCAACGTTGTGGATGAGTGAGTTGCCGCATAAGCAGGTTTCCATTAAACCGCTAATATAAGCGATATATAATCCGATATATGATTGGGTTTTTTTCAGTTCATCTTAAGGAAAAGATGACATTTTGACAATCATATGCATAGATTGTAACGTAACTGAACCACTCGTCATTTATTTAAGGTCGTGATACCTCTCCAACAGCCAAAATTGTAAACGCAGAATGAGCCGGTGGTCTCCACTACAACGTGAAACTAGAAGTTATGAAAGATTTAAAAAATGATGTCTCGAAGGCCTTTAGGTGTTTATAAAGATTTTCCTCGAAAATTTCTAGCCCCTGATTTCAACGTTTTGTGACACCATGCATTATACAATAGGACGGCAAATGTAATTATCTGTGCTACTAACCATCTATGCTATCTAATTCATCAGCTTCCATCACAATCATCACCCAGTGTTCATTACCCCTTGTCCATTGCCAATCTGTCCTTATCACTTCTCCCTTAACTACCTCAGTTATCGGACTAAATGTGTTGGTTTCACGTGTAGTATTAAAACCCTCTCCATAATATCTTTGTTCGGCAGAGGGAGGTTAAGAACATATCCCGACATATGCGATAACAAACAATACTGCAAAATATCTCTTTTTCCAACCGTAAGATACTGAGGTGAGAGCTTGTCTCCGACTTCACCTCCAGTTCCAACTAAAGTGTCATTTTTCCGTGACATGGCACATGTGGTTTAAGACCCGTGTCGTGGGGTCCCCTGTCTTTTGAGTACAAAAAGGGGCTACAAAACTGGTCAACCTAACTAAAGTGTTCCAAAACCTATGGGATAACCGTGAATCTACTCCGGGCCAGAACTAGGCATTTTACGCCGGTTCTTATCCGTGAAACAGGCTTTTTGTTGGGGCCTGTTTATGCATAGAACTATTACAGGGAATTAATTCGGGGATCTCCACGCCTTCAAAAAGAAACAGAGAGCGATCTCAGGCAAAGCAGGAATGGTTCTAGTGTGCAACCCTCCTGTATACATACCCGACGCCTCCTGTCCGAATTTGAAAGCAAGACCGTACGCGCAGGTTCAATTGTCAGTTTCGACAATAGAATGTGTGACATGCTGGTTACCTTATGCAAGTTTTGGAGGACAGATGCTTAGCGCTGAATACCGAAGTAGTGAAAGTTAGATAATCAAAGATTATCAATGCCATTTAATGGCACAGTTTGTGCTGGTTCCTTTAATAGATTATATTTGACAAAGCCCTGTGTTACGATTAAGCTGCAAAGTGACCTAACATTTAATTGTATGTAGTGTCGCTGGACCGGTTGTGATTGTATATACGAGGGATGTCAATACGTTTTGAGCCTTGCATAGAAAAACACAAAATATTGGCATGAACCACATTTATTTTTCAACATAGTCCCTTTGTGAGTGAAGATACTTGTTCCATCTTTTCTGTCAGGCGCTGATGCCATCTCTGTAGAAGGCGCCATTTTGGTCCTCAAACCAAGCCTCAGTAGCAGCAATAAGCTCATTATCATCCTGAAATCTACGACCACGCAAGGGTTTCTTGACATTTGGGAACAGATGGTAATCACTTGGCGCCAGGTATGGAGAGTAGAGGGATGCGGCAAGATTTCGTACCCGCATTCCTGGACAGCAGCGGCTGCAACGCGAGAGGTGCGTACTGGAGCATTGTCTTGATGTAGAAGAATATCACGTCTGATCTTGCCCCGGCGCTTCTCCTTGATTGACTGTCGCACTTGCCTCAACAAGTTAGCGTCATATTCCCCATTCATTGTTCTTCCTTTTGGTAAGTAATCTATGTGGATGACGCCTTTGTTATCCCAGAAGACTGTCCCCATTACCTTCTGCACTGATCTGGAAGCTTTGATTTTTTTGGTCCTGGGAGAAGTGACATGTTTCCACTCTATTGATTCTTGTTTGCTCTCAGGATCATGGTGGTGGATCCAGGTTTCATCACAGGTTACTAGCCTAAAGTGAAAATCTTCTGGATTCTTGTTGTATCTGGTTAGCATGGAGTTGCTTATGGTGACCCTTGTTTGCTTCATTTCATCTGTAATCATTCTTGGCACCCATCTTGCGCACACCTTAGACATGACGAGATGTTCATGAAGAATTGTCTCGATGGGTCCGTGTGAAATGCCTGTGGTCTCCTCTAACACGTGGAGTGTGATTCGACGATTTTCCAGCACTAGTCTATGCCCTCTGTTAATATTTTCCTCACTAGTGCTTGTTGTTGGGCGACCTGGACGGGGGTCATCTTCAAGACTCTCTCTACCATGCTTAAATTCATTGACCCATCGTTTGATGGTAGCAGATAAAGGGAAAGACTTCCCATAAACTGCTGAAAGCCTTTCTTCAATGTTCTTCGCCGAGTTTCCTTCAAGAGCTAAAAACTTAATTACTGCTCTTTACTCAATTGTATTCATTTTCACTGCCGTGGAGGGGGTCTCTTTCTGTCAATGTGAGCTGTTCAATAACTTCTGATAGTAGGATACAAAAACTTATATATCACATCAGCTACACCCCAAGGTTCAATAGGCTGTGACACCTGGGTAGGAAAAATGCTCAAGGCTCAAAACTTATTGACATCCCCTCGTAGCATCACTTGACCAGTTGCGACTGCTTGTATCCTGAGGTAATAAGCGATAATATGCCAGCTGCCAGGCGCAAGTAGAGTTAGTTAGAGTAAAATAAAGTCAGATAAAACATTGTACAATATTTTTAAAATTTTAGTAAAGACTAGAACTAAATTATGACAAATGTGAACCTGTTATACCGTATCCTGATGTAACTTGGTCGCAGGGCACTAGAAACACAAAACAGCGTTCTCTGGCATCAATCTGTCGTTCAGTCAAGTCGTGTGAAAAGCAAACATGGCAATATACACTGGTAATTATCACTTCCTTACTCGTTAATTCCATTACACTCAAATGGATCACTAATGGCCATAGAGATCAATATCGGATCCAGTATTACGAGTATTAAGCGCTTTCTGTGTATTCTGTATACAGTGATGTACATTAGCTGAACCGCGTCCTCTGTATTGTAAATACTGTCTATAATGGATGGTCATAGTAAAAGGATCCTTCCTGACAATACATATAAACTGATGAAGGTAATGCACCAACAGATTAGTCTTAACACTACAGGACGCGCTGCAACGTTTGCTATGCCTCTGAACACAATACACGTGACAAGTGAAATGGATGGTGGTAATTCTAAGAGCATGAAGTCATTTGATTACATTGAGATTTTTGCAAGACTTGTTGGAATGTACTGTGATCCCCTTGGTCGTCACACTGTTCTCAAGTGGAAGTCTGGGAGAATGAAACTCTTAAACGTAGTGTCCACCTTTGACATGCTGGTATATGTGACAGCGTACAGTGTCTGGGCCATAAAGACATTGTTACTATTAACACCAACCGAGGGTTTGAACCAAAGGAATTTATTGGCACTTTGTTTTGTCATTCAATATATTTGGCTCTTTGTCCTTGGTCTTGTAATTAGCGTTCTTCTACCAAAACGCCTCCCTCAGATTCTTCAGAAACTCAGCGCAGTCTGCTCAGATGAAGGTCGTCCTACCTTCTTAACGATGCCGTTAATTCTGACTTTCATTTCGGTAGCTGCAACATCTATCGTCATTTATGCTCATAGGAATATGTTTCTGCCTCTCACAGATGCATCACCAGCTTTCAGTGATTCAATCAGAGTCTACCCATTTGAAATGGGCACACTAGAGGGTCGGCTTCTTGCTGTCGTCTACACCTCCATCTCCATAATGTCCGTGATGGGCATGGTTTTCATTTCCTTTTTGATGGTTAAGGTATGCGTCATTCTTGGGAGAGAATTCTCAAGGATAACATCGTGTTTGTATGTGATCCTAGACGAGAAGTGTGATCAGGAGGTAGATATTGACTTGAAGTCGGAAAAGCTTGAGGGTTTGCGTCAACACTACGAGAGAGTGTGTGATGTGGTGTCACAGGCTGATGAAGTCATCAAATACACAGCTCTGTTTGGCTTCTTCTTCGGGATTCTGGTGTTCTGCTTCACGCTGTACTGTATCAGCATAGGCGATTTTGACCGAAAGGAAAGTGGCACGATTCTGGTATTGATGACAATTAGTTTGTCACAGATTATTATCTATACTGTATCTGGATCCCATCTGAATGATAAGGTAAGAAACACCCGTCAATCTACTGCAGACTTTTATAGTGATGAATTCACTAATTAGTGTGTAGAATTAGCCAACTGCTTCAGTTAGCCGACCTTACTGACAATTAAATGAACTTATGTCATGACCTGCTCTTCCTGAAAGTATTTCCACAAACTACTTAGCTCATGAAGCTGAAAATCCTTCGTCCTATAAACAACATCCATTTTCATCAACTGGTTTAAACCTTTATTAATGCCTTTAAAATGTTGCTATTAATATGTTTTCTAGTCTTGGACTTGTACTCTGAATAATAGCTCACGATATTGTTTATATCGTGAATATAAAAGCATTTTAGCTCCTGAGAAATATCTAGATTGTACTGTTGACAAACGACTTAGGAATATATTTGTTAAGTTCAGATGTGGCTTATTAAGATTAAAATGTAACGAAGGGAGATGGTTAGGAATAGATAAATCGTTTATGTCCATGTTGTAATTTAGCTACTGAAGACGAGTACCATTTTGTATTCATTTGTACATTATATAGCACGCTGCAAATTAAGTACCTCCGTTCTGTGTATCATCAAAATCCGAATATGTACAAATTTAGATCCCTTCTATCGACGGATAATGTAGTAGTTTTAAAAAGCTTAAGTAAATTCCTATGGCATGCATATAAATTAAGAGAAAATACATGTACAACATTAGATAATAGACAGATATCACATAGACAGTATATGACTACCATAATATATATAATATACACTGTATATACAGCTGTATACTCTGCATTGTATATGGGCCTTCTTACTAGAAATAAACACTTGAACCAGAATTCATTTTAACCATTATTGAGATTTCTGTAATTTTGGTGAATAATGGGGCCACTCCTTTCTCATAGTTTAATGACCCATGAAGGTCCCGGGGTAGAATAGGCCTTCAGAAACCCATGCTGGTCAGAAAAGGCAACTATGCTTGTCGTAAGAGGCTAACGGGAAGGGGTGGTCAGGCATGCTGACTTCGTTGGCACATGCCATCGATTCCCAATTGTACAGATCGATGTTCAGGTTATTGATCAGTGGATTGTCTGGTTCAGTCACGATTATTTACAGACCGCCGCCATATAGCTGAAATATTGCTGAGTGCGGCGTAAAACTAAACTCACTCACTCACTCACTCATAGTTTAATTTCTGACGTTGTTATATAGTTCAGTTTTGATAAAGATCTTACAAAACGTCTCTTCTGATATTTCCAGAAAAATAACTCGACGTTCTGTATTTGATTCCCCTTATGATTTTCACGAAATACAATCTCATCATAACTCCTCAGTATTTGTACGGAAACTATTTTGTACCTTTGCTGTAATCAGCTTCTTTTAAGTTGCTTTCGATGTCGACATGAGAACGTGTTGGTTGTAAATCCATTAGGACATTAAATTTCGCCATTCTGTTGTATTGATCGGTAAATCAGGACAGCTTTAGAAGCCATTTATAGATCACATTTTCAACACGTGACATTAACACTGGGTGAGTGAACACGTATCGATACAGACACTGCAGCCTTACTGTTATTGCTGACAAATGTCAACCTCTCTCCACCCAAATTCGTTTGGTGACGTAGAACACTTTTACCTGTGGATTGAAATCCGAAACAGCGGTCTGGAAGGCATATTTACTCACTGATGAAATAGCCTAATGATGTTTACATTCCTCTCATGTTAGATATATACAGAGAAATTAACACAGGCTCCCGATTGTCTGGACGAGATTGAATTTTCATATGCTTTCATATTTTCATGTAAAAAGTATCACTATTTCTGTATATCATTTTTCAACATTAATGTTTTCCTATTAAGGAAATAAACGCTCCAAATTGTTGAAACAGCAAAGTAAATCATGCCTGGAGAAAGATTGATTCTTTGCAAACGGAAGCCATTGACCCGACACATTACTCAATAAATGCGACCGTGATAAAGTGGATAAAGCATGCGAACTTGGAGGTTCAAAGCACTGAAAAACATTACTTCTTGTTCTGCATGATGTTGTCAGTAAAGTAATACAACAATCAGATTGCATTCATTATAATGTGTTTCAGTGGCTGTGGGAGGGTGTTTGCCCTGTGCTTAAACCGTTCGCTCGTCACACCAAGTTCGAATCTCATTAAGAGTACAATGTGTGGAGGGTGAAATTTCAGCCATGGCCTTACGTTCTTCACTGTGAGCATCTGATACATTTTCATGTCAAAATAACAGAGCGATGGTGAAGAGTAGATGCGACTTATGAAATGTTCTAAATTATATTTATTAACGGGATATTAATTTTGTATTCTCCATGCTGTCCAATTTCTGTTCCAGGCACACTCTGCGAGACATGTTCTGCTTAAATTCAAAGTCACTGATATGAACGAAAATGCCTACAAAACAGTGAGTTTCAATTAGTGTTTGTTACAACAGTAAAATGTGTTTCGTTTTGTATTATTTTACAGCTTGTTTGTTTGATCGTTTTGTTTTGTTTCAAAGTTAATATTGTATGTAATTAGCTGTGACCCTGTTTAACACGTTTCAAGGGTCGTTCAATCAGTGTTGTCCACAAGACTCTGATGGAATCATCAGCTGTGTGCAGTGCCATAAAAGCAATATTGTACAGATAATATACACCTGGAATTTATAAAAAGGCGAAGAGCCGAGTTTTTATCGTTGTGGCCTATAATTATGACTTCAGTTTGGGAAAATCAGAATATGATTTTCGATTTTGCTTCGACAGGTGTGCATTTTGAAGAAAGCTTTCGAGTCTTTGTCACCAACAGACGTGCACACTTTTGATCTGCATAACTGTTTATGTCATTACCAAAATAATTTATCCAAATGCAGATTTATGTGATTACTGTATGCTTTGCTGTCCAGTATGTCAAATATTTTATATCGTGAAATTGAAATCATATTTCCTCTGTCTTACTTTTGACTTGGAACGCGAAACGTCCATATCCAGACTGACCTGACTGTTCTTTTCATTCCCAAAATGACTTTACAATGTTTTGCACAAACTGTTCTTGTTTGAATTTTGGTGATACTTCACGTGTATATAATTAAACAACACAGCTCAGTGCTATTCCGTTCGATTCAACATATCATTCTTCGTACTAGTGCTGTTTCTTAGCTTCCGAAGCAGTTTTATGTTTGTGAAGTACTGACTGGTTATATGGACATACAACAACCACCTAACTATCTGTTGACTATCATGTCATAGGGGAAGTGGTGGACGTGACCCAGCGAACCTTAGATCTCGGGATCGAGTCCATCTGTATCTGGGTGTAAAACATTGGCGCCATCGTTGTGTGCAGACTCTGTCCGAGTTCTAACAACCCCTAGTGTACAGTACACAACCCTGTGTTTTTAAAAGAACCCACGAATCCGTTGGTAAATGACCAGATGGTGGCCACATGAATACGTGCAAGTATCGATATACGGGTACAGCAATGTGCAATGACAAAGTACTGTGACTATGTGTCCCCCTCCATCCAGCTGTGCATTGGTACCCCGTAGATATAGGAAAACCACATTAACTCGGTGCGCCTTGTAGATGCAATGGTGTATTATCCCAATGGAGTTGAGCTTGATGATATAATGTGCCGTTTGAGTTTGGCATCCAGTGATCGGGGGACAAGCATCTGATCAGTTTAGCTGGGTATTCGCGATATACAAATGTAAGCAAAATAAAATAAATAAATAAATATAATCATAATGTCATAGACTGGGTTTACAATACATTTCTCAGGCATTATCTATCCCACTGGGTTCAGTAACGTGTCTACTGATGAATTGCACTATCACTATATATACATCGTACGTATACAAGGCCGTGTTAGTTGTTTGTCATGACAAACATATCATACATTCATTGCGTCTAATGTGTTCAAACATTCAGTTTGTATTTGCTTTCAATCTTTTTTTCAGATTCATCTGTTCCTGGCTCGAGTTACTGGTCAACCTGTTGGTATAACCATGTTTGACACCTTCACCATAGACAGAACATCAACACTGACGGTAAGAACAGTTTCAGCACCAACTGCACGAACCGATTCCGCAAACTAACGATGCCAAGAAAAAAAATGTTTATATACACATAGATAACATGTCATACAGATTACAAAATTTTATGGATGTTCAATTTCTAGAATGACATACAAACAAAACATGTCATACATAATATTGTTTTTTTCAGGTTCTTGGAACAATACTCTCGTATGCTGTGTTGGTTCTTCAGTTAAATTCTTCAACATGCAACACAATCATGCCTTGCTTCAATGTAACAACTATCTGAGACGTGCAAGTGTACACAGATATCAGATCCAGCCTATACTCAGAAGCCAAAATGGAACTTTCAGGTACCCACCTGGATTGTGTTGATCGTGTAAATAAGGGGAATGTGTCGTGATAGATCCACGATGGACTGCTTGTGAAGACGTCACAGATTCAGGACAAATCCCAACATGTATGGTCCCCGTCATAAATTCCGAACCACCCTCTAGGCCATGGTATTGTCTCGGTGGCATTGTTTTGGAGATGCTGAACAACAGCTCAAGCACGGTGTGGTCTGGCATGATCGTGCATGAAGACTGGACGTATAAGGGAACTTTGGGCATCGTGTGCCTTGGCGTACGAGAACACGCTCTTCCCTGTCATTGCTTTTTCTGGGACATGCAGACGTCGGTGCATGCGTCACATCATATGAAGTAGGATACTTGCGCATTAGCCTGCCTGACGACAATGTGATGAATATGCATTTGTGCTGCACGATAGCACGATATGACAAACCAGTCTGGTGCATATCAATAATTTGCCATCTATGCTCAGAGGCAGTGGGCGCTTGGGCATTGCACTGGTTGGTAAAATATACCTTAATTTATGCCCCATCAAATTTTAACTGTGTTTGCGAACATAACATAGGTCAAAGAGGTCAAAAGAGGCTATGTACATACTGCATTTTAAGCAATCCGACCCCTGGAACAAGCATTCTCAATGCAAGCATGCACGTGAAGCTTGAAACAGGGTGTGTCTATGAAAATTATATATTTTTTATGTTTGATGGGATGTAGATGACGAGGTGTATACATACAATGGACTCATCCGCACCATAGAAGTAACGCAAAGAACAAACGGATTGGCTCTGATGTTATGATTATGTGACTATTAAACAGCAAACAAATAAGACGAGACACGTCATGCCTCGGGTGTCCTTTCATTTAGGTGATCGTAAGCCACTACGGCAACCTTAGTGTTATGTTAAAGAGTGACTGAGTTTAGTTTTACGCCGTACTCAGCAATATTCCACCTATATGGCGGTGGTACGTAAATGATTGGGTCTGGACCAGACAATCCAGTGATCAACAGCATGAACATCAATCTGCGCATTTGGGAACCGATGACATGTGTCAACCAAGCCAGCGAGCCTGACTACCCGATCCCGTTAGTCGCAACAACATAGGCGCCTTTTGTTAAAGAATGGAAGTTAGGTTAACCGTAGTAATGGTTGCTTCGTGAAGGATCCCCTGGATGATTTAAATAATGCCTACGACCTCAGCAGCTGCGTTTTGTGTCTTTACCTACCACTACGCCCGCAAGCTAATTTGTTTAAGTTTAGTGTCACATCGGCAATATTTCAGCCATTTCGTGACGAGAATTTGAAAATGTAGAATAAATACATAAGGAATAAAACAGTGTCGTTAATGGACAGTAGAATTGCTAGATTATCACAGTTGCATAAGTTGCAAGTAGCTGGCAGTATTTCAAAAAATAAAAAATTAACATCAAGATGTCGTAAAATGGGCCATTTATAACCAGCAAATGAAGGAAGCATCATGCTTGGAACCATGGGGACTTATAGTCCCAGCCTGCTGTATTGTTCCGTGGAATTCCTGTTCGGACAAGTTGACACTCATCTGACGAAATTGCACCCCTTTACAATAATAGACGAACCAGTTGTGACACGGTCAGGCAATGCATTATTATTGACTTGATCTGGTCACGTTGAACAAGTTGTATGCATACTACTCAACACAGTTCAACAACTGCTTCCACACACAGGATCATGAAACCTGCTTAGTGGTTCTATTGGTCCTGTATTGCTGGAGGCAGTCATAGTTTTGTGAATATGTTAACATTTTCATTTGTGAAAACAACATTATTCGATCAAGTTATTTTAACAAATTGAGTAACGTTTTCCGTTTCTTGTTTGCTTGCTGTTGGTACAATTTGTAGTTACATGGCAGCAATCTGTGGAATAACTGAGTCCATGCAAACCGGTGATCAACATCATGAACATCAGCCTACGAGTTGCATTTTATATCGTAAAGTTAGGATGTATGGATGGTTTGAAGTATGGTGACCTGGTGACAGCAGGTATGGTAAAGACTGTATGTACAGCATCAGTTTAAATGGACTCTCTGTATCTGTAAACAATACGCATTTATCAGTCATGACAACCGTATGGCAAGCAGTCGTTTATCTTGAGAGACGGTACAGTGTGGCTGGATAAATGCAGTGGCAGACTAGGTATGCTGTTTATCAGATAACAAACAAGTCAAGTGATGTCCTCATGTGCCCGCCTTGCTCCATCAAACTCTATTGAGATATATCAAACATCACGCTCAATACTAGTTTCATTACAATGCACCAAACCAATTAAATGTGTGGGTATTTTATAAATGTCGTTTTCATCTCAGATCCATAAGGCTGAACAGCCATTGTGTGATAACTTCAACGGCGTATTCAGCTAAATACGACAACAAACAGTGTGTGGGTCTAGTTTTACGTCGCAGTCAGCAATATTTCACAAATATGGAGGCGGTCTGTTAACAATCGAGTCTGGATCAGACAATCCAGTGATCAACAGCATGAACATCGATCTGTGCAAATGAGGCCCGGTGTCATGTGTCATGTGTCGAGCCTGACCACCCGATCACCGTTAGGTACCTGTTACGAGTATGGGTTAATGAAGGTCAATATTCTATTGCGAAGCTTGGTGGGCCACGATAAGATTAATGTGGAGTGAATCAATAGTTGTACAATGTAAGATCGGTCATGTAATGGCGATATGGCTGAAATATTGACGTGACCTCACTCACTCACTCACTCACTTACTCACACATATGATGAAATATAGAACAATCATTTTAAGTCATAGTCTACCATCATCATAAGCAGTATTTTTTTGCTGCTAATACCGGGTTAACAGATGTTATGTCACACCCAGTTACAGGCTGCATTTTCCTGCTTCATTTCAGCCCGGAAATAAATGGGGACTTTTGTTGCATTGTTCGTGTCGTCGTCTTGTGCAGATAATACGTCTGTGGGCATATATGATAATATAAGCAGGATCTATGATTCAAAGTCAGAATGTTTTCCTCATTGAGGAAAAAGGGGATGGATACATTTTGCATGAATCTAAACCCAAACACCTATATAGGCAAACTCGTGAATTTTGAGAGGCAAAACATGAACGAACGAACGAACGAACGAACGAGCATTCAGTCTCAGTTAACACGACACAAAGACTAGAATGTTCCACTGAAATACACAGGTATGTTTTGACAGTTATTACCATGTATGTATATGCACGTATCAGCTATAGTAATCTTCTGATCAGAGTCGCCCAACGTTATCACCTGCACGTTATCTGTGACTCAACAGTGAATGATGGTACCTGTCCAGGTAGGTGTGTCGTGTCGCATCTCTTACTAAATTCACTCCACTACAGTCACAGTTTGATCTTCAGGGACAAACCTTGCATGTATGTGCCAAGATACTTTGAGGATGCTTCAACTGGTACCAAAACTGTATCTTGTATATATATTTTTTTTTCAATGAAAAGGTGATTGCTGAACTACATTTCTAGTGATATACACCGTTACAGATCAAAGTGGCACAGTAATGGGATATATGGCGGCAGTCTGTAAATAATCGAGTCTGGACCAGACAACCCAGTGATCAACAGCATTGGCATCGATCTGAGCATCGCCTCCTAGAACACAGTTCCTTGTTATGGCAAGCATGGCTTGCTGAATTATGGCAAGCATGGGTTGTTGAAGGCCTATTCTACCTCTGACCTTCAGGGGTCGGATAAAACAATATGTAAGGTACAATGTTGTAGCAGATAAGGAAGGGAGTAAGATAGAACATTGTAGTGGATAAGAGAGTTAAAAGGTACAACTTTGCAGCGGATAATTGGATAAGTAAGGTACAACGTTGTAGTGGATAAGGGAATGAGTAAGGTAGAGCGTTGTAGTGGATAAGGGAATAAGTAAGGTAGAGCGTTGTAGTGGATAAGGGAATAAGTAAGGTAGAGCGTTGTAGTGGTTAAGGGAATAAGTAAGGTAGAGCGTTGTAGTGGATAAGGGAATAAGTAAGGTAGAGCGTTGTAGTGGATAAGGGAATCAGTAAGGTAGAGCGTTGTAGTGGATAAGGGAATACGTAAGGTAGAGCGTTGTAGTGGATAAGGGAATACGTAAGGTAGAGCGTTGTAGTGGATAAGGGAATAAGTAAGGTAGAGCGTTGTAGTGCATAAGGGCATAAGTAAGGTAGAGCGTTGTAGTGGATAAGGGAATACGTAAGGTAGAGCGTTGTAGTGGATAAGGGAATAAGTAAGGTAGAGCGTTGTAGTGGATAAGGGAATAAGTAAGGTAGAGCGTTGTAGTTGGATAAGGGAATGAGTAAGGTAGAGCGGTGTAGTGGTGGTTATCCTCTTCTTCCTTCTCTTGAAAACTCCAGCAATGTCACAGAGATGTCACCAGAATGAAACCAAGGTTTTTAACCCGCCATGATGAGTGAACGGTTTTACAGCTAGGCCACACCAACACTCTGATGTAGATAACACATCTAAAAGGAATTTTGTTTGCACTGCACTGTTCTTAGATTCATCAAGCGCAATTTTCTAACGAAACGCGTCTAAGAAGCGACACACCAGACTCCTTGATTTGGGATCGGAGCAGCATATGGCCAACTGATTTCACTGTCGTATCGTACATGTTGTAGAAGGCCTTAGAAAAGCAACTAACCAGCCAGTGATAAACAAGCACTGAGGCTTATGTAAAACACATATGAAAATGTGATGTCATGAAAATGACATACTGCTCTATTAAGTAATACGTCATCATAGCCCAACTGCGGAGATCGATTTTCAAAATTTAATATTGGTTTGCAGTTAAGGACGTCATTATTTACACACAGTCAACACACTTCTTGAAGGCTGTATTTGCACAAAATCGTTTTGTGTCTTTTAGAATGGACATGTTCCCAAAGTGTACTGCCTGTCAGCTGCAGTTTACCCTGAAAGGCCCCGCCCCATACCTACTGCCCTGTCTACACGCTGTGTGTGAGACGTGTGTGACATCTGCCGCTGGTGGTGTGATAGCATGCTCTACGTGTCAGAGGGAGGTCAACCTCACAGACACAGCCCTCCAGAAGGATGAAGTGAGACAGAACGAAATATTCCACTTGACAATTAAACTGCGACCCACAGAACTCCTCTGTCCACATGAAAATGATGGCAACCAGGCTGTGTGTTGGTGTCAGGAGTGTGAAGGGTTACTTTGTGAATATTGCCATAACACGCACAGCAGCTTCAGACTATCGAGAAATCACTCCGTGCATAACTCAAGGGATATTGCTCCTCAAAATTTAGTGTGTGAAACAAATTGTAGAATACATAATCGGTATCTTCTTGATTTGTCTGGCACAAGTTGCCACACATCTACCTGTTGTCGATGTTTGAGAGGAGACCATGCTGGTCACGAGGTGGAAGAGTAGCATAAACAGTAGGGGTACGGGACCAGCCCATATAATCCATAGAATATAAAAAGGCATCCTTCCCTGACTCATATTAATTTATCAAACCCATAACACGACTACTTTTCATCTTCCCTGTAAAAAGGTACCAAATAGTCTTACTAGTGAGAGGAAGACTGTGGGGTAAGGGACTAGTTTATGTAAGACAGGGAATCAAATTGTAATCATATCAACTTAAATAATTGACTTCAGCAAAACAGTTTAACCTGTATCTTCTATTATGTCGTTGTTTTTCATAATAAATGTTTGTTGGGCTTGGTGTATCCATTGTTTTATACATATATATATTCTCGTCCTCACTTGTAGCAGAACTTTTTTATGAATCTTTGATCGAATCACTTCTTTCATTTTGTTGTGTTTTTCTAGTTCATTTAGGATCAAACGAAACTCTTCCTCTGAGATTTTATATCACTCAGTGCGATGGAAATATGATCTTCTATCGTGTTTAATGTTGTTTCAGCAAGAATTCTACTTTAATCGTGTTTCTTTGCTTTATGATTCAGTTTGCGGGATGTAAATTTAAACCCCCTCCCACTATAGCTGTTAATCCTAATACTACCGGTGTGGACACAATGGTTGTCCACAACCCAACTCCAACTGAACCTAACCCCATGCTAGTTGTTGTTAGGGTGGTATCAGCACCAGCTATGTAGTTTAACGCTCTATTGTATTTTTTTTTTATGTGACGATGCCCGAATATCACGCTCTTGTTCTAGCTGACATTTTATTTCACATATCGGTTTAAGTCGAAATCCCTCTACACGCTTATAAGGTTAGATTACCATACAGGTAAATGGGTGAGATATT
Source organism: Haliotis asinina (assembly GCF_037392515.1). NCBI lineage: Eukaryota > Metazoa > Mollusca > Gastropoda > Lepetellida > Haliotidae > Haliotis > Haliotis asinina. Next base: position 360,614 of record NW_027133889.1, on the reverse strand, counting down.
AATAATTGTGTATTCATCTACAATACGAACTCCATCGGTGCTTATAGATGGCTCATAGCCTTGTCTTATTATGATTCGACAATGTTTATTCTCATGTCTTTTAAACCAAATTATTCTAAGGCCATCTAAAAGTATCCTTGGCGCGGAAATCTCTTCGAGATATACGTCTGCTATCAGTGTGGTCTGTGATTTCATACCATAATTTCAATCTGCAAAAAAATCATGTTGGTAATCGTATATACTGTGAATAACTAAACTGGCATTCAGGTTGACAGGAGCTAACATATTATCAGTGTGACCTGCTATTCGTAATACTTGTATGGTATGATCTTTTAAGGGATTAAAGGATGTGAGAAGGATCCCGTTGTCAGTAATCTTGTCAGAATCCTATATAGGCAAAATATACTGTAGAGAATTTTTAAAGGGAAAACATGAATGAATGAACGGGTGCCACCCACGAACGAACGAACGTCACGAGCGAATGAATGAATGAATGATTTGAATGAGCATTTAGTCTCAACAGGTTGCCCAATTTGGTCGCCTCTTATGACCTGCAATTGGGTACTGTGGACACATTCTGCACCGGGTCCACACGGGAGAAGCGCCCTTAGCGTTACCCAGCAACAGGTGGCACGAACGAGCGAATGAAGGAACGAACGAACGAACGAAGGAAAGAACGAATGAGCATTCAGTCTCAGTTAACACGACACACAGAAACTTAACAAGAAACTGCCTCACCTCAAACATACTACGATGTGCCTTCAGCTGCATTCAACGCGAACGGTTGAAGTCTGATATGTGTGGATATGGTACTATCTGTGCTTTGAAAGACGAAGAGTGATGGTATGCATACCAAACCAGCGGTCTTATATCAGCTAAATATGATATGATATGATATGATATGATATGATATGATATGATATGATATGATATGATAATCCTCTAAACTTGATTCACATGTTTTTGTCTGTCATTATTTATACTAATTGCTTATACCATTTCAGAAAAGGCAACACAGACCGATGACATTTCTGAAGCTCTTAAACAGAAAGAGGAAAGGATATGTCTAATATGCGATGGGTCCACGTATGAGAGTATATTCGTCGGTTAAAATGTGTTAGTCCATATCTAGCATGCTGTATAGAGAAATGCAAACTTCATTATCTGGAACAAAGTAACTCAGCAGACATTATCAGATTTACTGTACTGCATCAGACATTATCAGATTTACTGTACTGCATCAGACATTATCAGATTTACTGTACTGCATCAGACATTATCAGATTTACTGTACTGCATCAGACATTATCAGATTTACTGTACTGCATCAGACATTATCAGATTTACTGTACTGCATCAGACATTATCAGATTTACTGTACTGCATCAGAAAGTCTAAATATATAAAACGTCAAAACAACTAAACTGATACAAGTCGTACCGCAGCAACGTGACTGAGTTTGGAAGGGGCAGCATTGCTGTACACATAGACAGCCTCCATATTCTACTTAAAGTATAATCTATGTTTTAGGAAGTTGCAGAAATGAAACCAAGTTTTGCTTCAGACCAAGAAGAACATTATCAGCTAATTGAGAAGGTGAATGCCCCAGCAAACAACATGAAACTGGTATGTCACTGAGATAATTTGCCTAGATCACGGGAATGGTAGATATGATTGCTTTAAATATTGTTTGAATACGTAGGGAGCATCGTTTAACTTGTCCAAACTGGTTATCAATGAGATCACAAATTCAAGAACATCACAACGTTACTTGAATATTTGTCCTCATTATAACCCTGTATCGGTAATTTTGCATTATATTAATATTTTACAGACATATATTATATATGAGAATATGTGTTCTTATTATTAAAAATGTATCTAAATTGTCAGTTTCAATAAGTACACGTAAAGAAGCATCTACCAGTGATTTCACTATCGTTTGACTTGTCCAAGCTGGTTATCATTCAGATCTAAAATAAAGCAATCTGAAAATGAGGCTCAGCCGCTACAAAAGTCTGGTGAGCCAGATGCATTGTGAATCATTTTACGACCTCATCAAATAGGGACTGACTGTGACGACTTCGTTGAGGTCATGCTGCCTGCACCTCGCCATTAAATATAAATATGGTGTAACCAGAGTTGTTTGTGGTGTCTACTTTCACTTTTTCTCAAGAAAATGCGGACCGGCTGAAGAGTAGTTCCTTTTCTGAATAGGTTAACGAGACTCATGTTTTCGTGTGATCAAATATAGTGCATTACACTAATGTTTTACAGATATATACTGCACCCGTGAATGTCAGTTTGAATTTCTTTACCAGCAAGCCGTTTTTCATACTTGCAGCTGCTAGTTGAGAAAGACAAAAGCCGTGAGATCGCCTGAGGAACCATTGATCGTCCAGAAACGTCATTGACTGGTACGTACAGGTATATTTCAGAACGCTTCCCAACCTGATCTCTCTTCCTTTTCTTTTCCACTTCTCATATTGATCTGAGACGTTGTCTTATTATGTTTATCGGTAGGGAAATGTACCAATAATATGTGTCATATTTTTTTCTGACAGTATTACGTTTAGTCATGTTGAGGTTTCTGGATAGGCCATGTTATTGTAGCCTTGCGGGTTTCCCAACTGGATACCGCATTCATATGTTGAAGACGAGCGTGCCAGATACACACATGGCACTGCATTGTGAGTACATGATTATATCTATTGAGAGGATGCCTATACACCTCTTCAACCCGCTAAGTCCATGTGCACTTGTATTTCTGCTATGTTTCTGTAGAATCTAACAATAGATATGAATAAGGAATAGCAAGTAGTCAAGTATACATTAATGGTCAATGTAAGTAGTGCTGTGGAAAAAACTATATGTATCTATTTTGGCAGTCAGTTATCCGGAGTCTTCTAGAACTGCACAGATGTATATGACATAGCTTTGACGTACCTTAGGTGTGAAGCATCCCATTTCACGACGAACAGTTTGTGAATACCAATACTTCTTCCTGGGTACCATTTCTAGGCCTAGTTTGGAAGCTTCATCACTGAGGCCATGTGGGGAATGTTATTTGTCTGCTACTACAATTGTTTCCTTTCAATTATGACCGCTTACATGGGGTAGTGGTTAGAGTGTCTGCCTGGACAAGGGAAGGCCGCTGGTTCGAGCCCGGTCGCGTCATACCAAAAGACGTTTAAATATGATGCTTGTTGGTTCCTGTCTGGCACTCGGCATTAATTGGTACACAAGGACTGGTCGACTCGGAGTCAGAATACTGTGTCTGAGTAAGATATTCATGCTTAATTGTGGCATAGTATCTTGATGACGTAGCACTATGAAACCAACTTCAGTCTGGGCTAGTAGAAGGCGCCACACATACACATGCATGCACGTCATCGTTTAAGCGAAATATTCTTAAGGGCGAGGTTAAACCCCATTTTACCTCATCTGACGTTTTGTTTCCACAGCCATTTAATTTGTCCCCGACACAAAATTGTGTTCTCCCATAGTAATTACTTAGTTATGTTTATTGCTTTGTAACCTTGGTTCACTTTATGATACAACTGAAATATTAGCACCTCACAATGATAGCAGGTGAAATAGTGTAATGTGTTGTTGTATGGCATATATTCACAGGGACATGAGAGTTAAAATACAATGTGCAGACATCCAGTGATCGAGGAAAAACAAAAACTACTTTGAGCAGCTGAACAGGATATCGGCGCTATACAAACATAAATATTAGCATACATATATCAGAATCAATATCAGACACCCTACACCAAGTAGAAACTTAAATAAAGTCATGGATGACTGAAAGAAAACTAAAGTTAATGATGACAAGACCGAGGTATTGTTGGTTGGAAGACAACAGCACATCGACAAGGGAGATGTTGAACAAGTGAAGGTTGCTTCTGCCAGTATTATACTGGAAAAAACTGCATCATGTTTTGGTTTTCAATTTTAGTTTTCAAGTCTGTTTAAATTGAGATCTAATGTTGTTGCTTTTTTATTTATTCAGATTTTCAAAAGTTCTTGTTTTTCAAAACACATTAAGCACTTAATACTTTTAATGTAATTTTCCAATCGTTCAACCCCATCATTACTGTTACGTTTTTCTGGTGTTGTATAGACATATTCCACAATGACCTTTTACCCTGAAGGAATGCGCCGAATGGGCACAGGAACCACCGAATCGTGAATATGATTGACAAAAAGATGACATACTGCCACCATAAATGGTGCCATACCACCGCTGACGCGGTCGATGCTGTTCACCATAGAGTGAGTGATTAAATTGCATTATGACAGGCGTGATAACATTTGGCCCAGGTTTCTGCCCCTTGTTTCTGCAGACATCTCCTCAGACATTCTGAATGTTGTATTGGCTTTCAGCTCTGAAAAACCAATGTTGATGGCGCTCAGTTTGTCGTCTCCGGACGTTTATCAATTTTGGCCTTGAAAGCAGTGATAGAGTTTGCCTGAGACGTCTCAATTTTCCTCTGATCTGTGTCTTCGTTTTCAATTGGTTCCAACTGATTCTTTAATTCGGCATTGTTTTGGTCCACTGTGTTCTTCAAGATCGTTAGCATTTCACTCATGGACGCTACTATGTAATTCACCGCATCAAATTGGCCAGTCAGTGCTTTCATAGACTCACTCACGCTGTTGTCCACTTGGTGGTCATCGTAGTAGAGCGAAAAGTGCCTTTTTCATTTTTAGTCACCAGAATATTATCCACAAAACTGTTGAAACCTCCCAAACTTCTTCGTCTTCTCCATACTGGCTTCCGAAACTGAAAAAGGTAAAATCTGAGGTGCATCGCTATCAATAGAATTTCAAACATATTGGTCACGTCACATAAAGAAGAAAATCTTTCCAATTGTGTTTGGATGTTTACAATTCATTCAGTTGCTTTTGATTTCAGATGTTCTTTTCATTTAGAACCGCGTGAAGATCCGAGATAGAATTGATCGTCCATGCTTATCGTAGGAGACAGCTAATGGGATCTGCCAGTCTGATTGACACGATAGATATATGTCATCGTATCCCAGATCCGCAGAGACCCGTGAAGGTCCCGGGGTAGAATAGGGCTTCAGCAGCCCATGCTTGCAATAAAAGGCGACTATGCTTGTCGTAAGAGGCGACTAACGGGATCGGGTGGTCAGACTCGCTGACTTGGTTGACACATGTCATCGGTTCCCAGTTTCGCAGATCGATGCTCATGGATATCACTGGATTGTCTGGTCCAGTCTGCATTATTTTACAGACCGGAGCCATATAGCTGGAATATTGTTGAGTGTGGCGTTAAACAGCAAACAATCAATGCCTCAACAGAATTTTATCACATTCTGGAAAGTATAATGAGGCAGAATGTTCGGGAAATATTTTAATGACTGAAACCAGGTCATGTGACACTCCAATCTTGACACTGTTTGATATTCCATCTACTGTTTTGTTATTGCACCACGTACATTCGTTATACAACATTTTGCCAATGATATTGCGACTTACCCACCTAGCAGATTACATAATGTAAATGTCATTACATGACTCACTTGACTTACGTTTGTAGGTATAACACTGAAGTATGACAAGGACAGAGTCAATAACGACAAAGTCCACATCAACACAGAAGGAGAGCTGGTCAACAGGAAGTCGGACACCAGACCTGCAGGGGAGGGGAGACTGAAGACGTATGAGGGCACATGCAGTACTGACGCCCTCCCCCAGGATTGCTGTCCCCAGTACTGGGAGGTGGAGAACTGGGTCACTGTGGACGAACCACTCTCAGACAATAGGCTCATCCTGGAGGTTGGGGTATGTAGGGAGGAGGAGAGGGACGTGCATCATTGTATAGGTGGACGTCCTCACTCCTACAGTATGAACGTCTCCCAATGTACTGTACACGGAGGGATATGCAGGGGGATATATAAGGAGGGGAAGCGCGTACTGCATCTGCCTGACAGTCTCCCCAACACAGCAGGGACATCACACACACTACATCACGGTGTTGTCTATGATGACGCCAGGAAGAAGATTGTCTTCGTTGATGTGAAGGAGGAGAAAGTCATGTCGACGGTAGAGAATGTCAACTCAAGTGAACCACTGTGGCCGATGTTCGGAGTGTATAACCCAAGTCTCCTCATTGTCAGCATGAGACTTGTATTGGGCAATGACATCAACAGGACAGAGGAGAAAAAACCATGATTGTCAAGGCACTGAAGTGATGGTGATACTGATGTTGACTATGAACACACCGTTTTGTAGCAGATACCTAAGGGCGTCCGTAGTTAATTTGTGTATGTCATCCCACCTGCCCATACAATAAAGAAAATATTTTTTTAAACTTTGCGCTGCAAATTCTCAATTGTACACCGCTCATTGAAACAAAATGCCTGACAAAAAAGAATTTAAAAAATGAGCTAAATGTATTAAATTTCATTGAAAAACGAAAACGAAAAACGAATCTTCATCCTGAACTCTTGCACCTTTAATCCCTGTCACGACTTAAGATTGCCATCCACTGTCATTTACGATCCGACAATGTTAGGAGTTTGCGATTTTTCACGCTCATACATGGAGATCAGCTTAGCAATATCGGTCAACTAAACAATATCGTGTATCACTGGTAGGGACTTGGTTACAGCAAGAGTTGAGTCTTTGTTTTTTTTTCAGACAGAAACGTTATGATTTGTGGCAGAGTCTTTGTGATTACATATACCATCTACAAGGCGAGGTGAAGGTAAAATATATGTCCCAAGATCAACTGTAACGGGAATTAATTCCACGTTTACCTCAGTGCTATGTTCCTTCAAGATCCGTTATTGCTATAATACTCAGAAAACCGTTGATAATCATGCAAGTCATCACAATGACTTTCATTGCAAATTATTGATGTCTGTACTATTACTATATACGTAGATTATAAAGCTGCAAGATGATATCACGTATAGATTCGAAAAATTATAGCCTTTTTTTTCAAAGTATCTCTGTCAGAAATCGTAAAGTTTCTGTGGCAAAAATCACAAAGACTCCACCTTTACCGTAACCAAGCATCCTACTAGTGAACATGCACATTGCTAAGAAATTTAGAGGCAAACTATACTGTCTTTGCCGGTGCATTTAGTGAGTAAACATTCATACTTGAATACCAGGTAGTATTTATTATTATTATTTTATTATTTTTTTGCCTTTTTTTCATTTTCCACCGTCCGCCCGCCCCATTCTTGGAACAGCCAAGCGAGGAGAATTACTAAAAGTAACTACAACGTTAGTGGCTTTACGAACACCAATACAGCTGTCCATGCTTTCAGTTGTAGTGTGCATGTTTCTATGTATTTCTTCACACCCCATACACCTGAACAATAAATCACAATATGTTGTTCTGTACGTTTTTTGCTTATAAATAAAACACTAATGTGCATATCTTGACCTGTGTACCATAATATGTCCACATCACCTACACACAGGTGTAGGATATTAAGTAGCTGTTTAAGAAGTAGACGTGCGGAATCGAACCCGGGTGTGCAGCGGAGCTGGGAATGCTTTAACCACTGCGTGTTCTCATTGCCTCTGACATTTACAGAAATAATGGTTAACTTTCCTGCAGTGTAGACTACAGTTGTGGGTATGTACGTATGTGGTGCATAAAAAGAGTGGCTGTATGAAAAGCCATGAATATATTATGTTTATGTATAGTTTGACATTTTGTGCTTATATATAGTAAAAGCTTGTTCAGCTTTCCTGGTTAAGTGAATACTAATGCACTGCACGACCCTGTCAAACCTGGTTGGGTCTATTATTGTGAAGGGGTGCACCTTTGTCAGTTGATTGTCAACATTTGTGATTAGCTGAGACAAGGACAAGTCGTCGGACATCTCAGTGTGGAGAAATTGTCAGCAGTGTCCTGATTTTCTGTAAACAACAAGCCTCAGAAAGTTTATTATTTCCGATCTTAGGCAGCGAGCAGAAGGTGCAACTGGTGTTTCCAGTGCAACCCCGGACCTAATAGAACTGATGCTAAGAAATTCACGGTTTCTTGAAATTGGTGTAAACGAGTAGACTGACATCGGTTCCCATCTTTACAAACAAGAAAGCGACTACAGTCACAGAAATATTGCAGTTGAAAATGAAATAGAAAAAGTGATGATTGAACAGGGTGTAGAGAGTGATACCATGAGTGAATCGGTTTGTGAAAAGCAACGAATGCAACGTTAATGACATTCTCTGCTCCCCTATTTATATGAAGTTAACTCGACCTGCCGTTGACCTTCTGGGTCATGCATATGTAGAGTAGCTGAGGTCAAGTTGAACACGCTGTATGTACAAGCGCCTCTACAGTAACACATGGGATCATAAGTTGTGGTCTTATATTATTAATGATACTTTTAACAGTTTTTGACAAGTAGACTGAACTTGGTGTATACACCGTTGGACTTTTTGCATTGATTTGTTGGACTCAATTAAACTTGAACTGTTAAGTTGGAATAACTCAAAACCTGGTTGCATATATTTGACTTATTGCAAAACGTTATATACTCTGATACCCTGGAGACTATTTGGCTTGAGTTGAATATGAATGTGAATTTACCGTCACATTGGCAATATTTCAGCCATGTCGTGACCAGAACAATTAATAATATTATTATTATATTTGACATACTGTAACACTTTATACTGTATAGCTCTACCTCGTGTCAGTTTGATTGGTAGCAAAACCGTTTTAATAAAAAAACGTTTCAATTAAAAAAAGGAAATTTTCTGATTAACAACTTTCATTTTAGAACTTATCTTATGTTTAAACACAGGGTATTGTCTGACTGGTATAAGACCCAAAATCATCTGTTAAACCATGAACATAATATCTCATTAAAACGTTAAGCACATATTACTAAGTAAGTTTCATCAATTCACCATCATTTACAAATTTAGGACTGAAATACCATTTGATATGAATGTCGAAATGTATTGATATTAAGCGAATTTAGTATGGAAGTATGGTGCAAAATCACCTTATCTTACTGGAACAGTGTGAAGGAAATAAACTGTCAATATTAGCACCGAAAACAAACAAGTCGAGTTTCGCAAACTACTGCGAGCTAATGTGTCGTTTCCATCTCTATGCAGTGCGTGCAGACCGTTGTTTCATTAGCGTTAACCACGTTGTCACTGGGCAGTGACACCAGTCAATCAGTAATAGCACTATTGATAGATTTACAGTAATAATAAGTACTGTAATTGTACTTGTAATAATTATTAGACATTGCTGGAGAGGGTGGAGGAAGTACCTCATCTCAGTACCACAGTGCATCGTCCACATACCTGCACCTCCCAATAGCTCCCAGCCATGATAAACCTGTAATTAGAGATATAATGCAAACGATCTCCTCCTTATATCAAGACTTATCGTTCAACGTGTTCAATCCAAACAAATAATGTTATATCCCACAGTCGTCTGCAGTTGATAAAATGATTTTTCCTGAGCAACCCTCCACTGAGTGGAACTTGAAAAAGGTGAAATTGGGTGTTATATGAAAGGAATTGCCACTCGTGCCACTATTTTTTTTCAAAGAATGTTTTATTCTTGGATAAATGCCCTTTGCCCTCATTTCCATCAGTTTCTTTAATTTGATAACCATATGCCAATGCCGTTTCTGATATGGGATGTCATTGTATAACGTGTGTTTCAAAAAGGTGGTCATGATGTTCAGTTCCAAGCAACTGGAACAATTTCAACAAAGGTTACAAACGACATACTTTAGCTTGTGTTTTTGTTAATGTCTGGTCCGTTATGATACGTTTATCCGCTTTTACGCCATCGGTCCATGTACATCGTTGAACAATAATGTTCAATGATATAGTAACAATGATTATGCATTGCGGAGAGACAATGTTTAACATATTTTGCTACATTTCGAATAATTTCATAATCTTTACTGCATACTAGTTACTCATAAGACTAAGTAGTAGGGTTATCTGAAATATACTCTTAAAAAATGTAGGGGAACCTGAACTTTCAATTTGGATAGGATGTGCAAACGTTGACAAACGTTTCAAGTACAGACATTTTATGAACGCACTACCAATTCCCTCTATTATCACCCCTAAACACAAAGCCTGATATGCACGTGCACAACGCAGTAGCCCAATACACGTGCATGGGATCCCATTCTTGAGTTTGACGGTTTTCAAGAAGGTCAAGAAATCACTTACAATATTAATTGTGACACTCATCTTGCATCACACATTTGTTAGTGTTTGTTTCTAGTCGTTTGTTTTCAAATGAAAATCGTACACATGGAAATTACATACCATACACCAATCATCTTTCAAAAGCGGCTACATTCCAATTAGCTATGGTTGTAAGGAAGTGCAAATGGTGATGCACTCTCAAAACATTCAATATTATCACATCAACATTGAGTGACTCCGATAAATTTCCTAAATATTTTTAATAGTAAATATAAAGAATAGGTTCCCCTACTTTTTAAAGAGAATATTTAGACCTTATGAGATTATACATTGGGCACACAAACAAAAAGTGTACAATATCTTTACCTACCGTATCATTGCAACTCTTACACAAAGACAAACGTTTATCCATACCCTGTCTGCAACTAATAGTTGTTTGAATAGGGAACTCATCTAACCTAAGCAAACATAAACATCTCCTCAACTAACTGGAGATACTCTTTCAACCTATCACATGTACTTGTGTTATTGACATTACTCGTACATTACATTCACGCATGCCTTGCTTCCAATTAAGCATTAGATAACATATCCACAATGCCAATATCCTGATCCATCCACACATCAAATCCGAAACTGAAAAATAGGTGCCTTACACCACTTGCCCATATTGTCCTGCCAGATTCATCGAGTTGTTTCATTAAAAGATAACTCTGCCTGGGATACCTACTATTATCCGTCCTCAAAAATTTGCACCAATATTGGACACATTTAATATGATAATCTACATGCAGGTGATGCCTACCATTCTCCGCCAAAACAGCATTACTAGAAATATATTTGCTAACACCTCGCACCAACTTACAGAAATTAGAATATAATGATTCTAGCACAGGGCCTAGATTTCTCTTAGCGCTAAGGTGGTTCTAAGTTAATGTTAATGTAAGCCACTTACGACTGTCTTAGAGTGCTTCGAAAATCTCGACCCTGGATATAATCAGCATCATAGAGTACCACGTTTAATGTTAATGTGGAACAATTTGAATGAAATAATAGCCGGCATTCCTGGGAACTTAAAACGTAGCTTTTTGATGAAAAACACGGCCTTATTACACTTGAAAGCTAACGTGTCTACACACTCTGACCAAGACAATCTATTTGACAACAAAATAACCAAACAGGTAGTAACCTGTATCTTAGTGCCACTAAAGAACCATTTTTCAGAATGCCTTAATATACCGCCATTTCTGAAAACCATGACTTTTGTTAATCTAAATTAACCCTAAGACCCCTCCTATTGCAGAAAGTACGAAGAGCTATCTTCACTGCAATCCAGTGACACTATCATCAACTAAACACAAGTCACCCGCATGTACTAATAACATTGTTTCCACAAACTCTTGACGAATCGATATACCTCTTAGAGTGGACGATATACTTATAAAGTATACATATTATCAACAGTACAGTCACTACGTCTAAATCCAGCCTGTGCTTCTGGGACCTTTTTATACCGTTCGGCAGACTGAGCTAATCTATCATTCTGAACCGCAGTCAAACGTTTTCCTAATGTGTCAAGGATAAACCTCAATAATTATCAACATCTTTCACACTTCCCTTCTTATGTAAAAGTATAATACTACTTTTAGCCAACGTAGGACAAAACGTATGAGTTCAGTTTTCGCCAAAATAATTTACCGTTATTACTTGTGGCAATATAATTATTTACACAGTCATATTCATATAAACTTTTCTTCGTCACACACAGCTGTATTCATTTGTAACGCGCTGTTGTTCTTTGTGAGTTTCTATATCCCCCGTTATTCTAAAGGTATCCAGTGCCTTTAAGGTCACAGGCAACGCGACTCTTTGCAGATTCTGATACCTGTTGTTATGGACTTAAAGAAATTAATTATCAAAAATGCAAATTCAGTTGATAAAGTTGATAAATAACGCGATGACAAAAAGCCCGTGAAATCGCAGTTCAAGCGATTCATTACCTTTCCCCATAATTTGGGTTTCACCAGTTGCGGTGCGATGTGCCCATAGCGCATGCGCAGTAATTAGATTCGCGTTGTATGAACCGGGACGGCGACTCGTACAAACACAGCAAGTGATGCGTGCAAGGATTATCTCTACGGTCGAAGTTGGAGAACAGAGATGTTTCTAGTGATTACAAGCCTCTAAGGTCTGCAGAAATAAATACGTCCTGCTCCTAAACATGCAGCTGTTGTGAGGTAGTGTCAGCACAGACACCCAGAAATCGCCGACACATCACAGGTACCCTAGCTAGACGACCTTTTACTAGCGATGCTGACACCTCTACCCCTTCCTCAACAACAATGGGTCAAATTCGCAGATATGCCAGATTGAACCACAGGCAGTGGATCAAGAGGGTCTCCAGTGACAATCTCCCGTCTCGTATTGCTTTCCTGAAGTCAAGACAGCACTATGCCTACTGCAGATTTGACGTGCAACTTCTTTTTACAAAGGTATCGTGGTCGGAATCAGTGAATGAACTGGGTTTTATATTGTTAGTAATATACAGCTAGGCCTCGGACGGGTCCAAATTTCCGACCGGGGTACCCGACACCCTACTACCCGACCTGGGTACCCGTCATAACACTATTTGCCAGACATTCCCTTTCTATGGACCAGTTATGGCCGAGATTAAGAGCAGAGGTTGGAAATATTTGAATCCGTCGCATCAGGCACAAAGACCAAAATTAATGCATTTTGTGCTCAGTGGAGTGGATGCGTCATAGACGTGGAAATCAGCTGGTCTAGGGGTCCAAGGATCGATTGGTTGCATTTAGGTCCGCGGATTCGCGGGGGACAAAAATGTCATCCCTGCTTTACAAAGTTTGCCAAACTTTCTGGTAATGCGTCGATCTTTTCCGATTTTCACTTTAACAGTTACTGTTCATATCAATCCATCCAAACGTGAAATTATTCCCCACTTCTTTATCGATATCACTGATTGACTATTCGTGATGACGGGGAAAACATTTCAACATATTGCTGTAGATAAATCGCTGAAAGAAACTTTCATCATGCGTGGAGCCATTTGCATTTACGGATTTATGCCAAAAACTGCGATTCTTATTGTCTGTGCTGACCAAAGTGATTCAATCGCGTGATAGCGTGGAAAGTAGGTAGAAAAGTGGAGTCATAGCTTTTTCACCGATTTTATACTTGAACGCGAAATTCTGAAATATGAAAGCCCATATCTGAGTATTTGACGTTCATAAGCGGGACCTCACTCCACTAAATATTTCTCCTCTGGTGGAGACTAATGTCAAGATCGATTGATGTGCATTAAAACCTGCTTATGTCCGCGGATTTGTGGAAAAATGCCATGCCATTCACCAATGCTGGCACATATAGATCTTGAAGTATTTGGATTTTGAACAAAATATTCCTTTTTTCGTATCTCCATGACAACATAACTGCAACGGCAACCAGTCACAATCAAAGTTAATTTCGAGTCAACACTATCCATGCAACATGGTTAAGGTTCGGTTTCAATCCAGCAACGTTAATCGAATAATTCTTTTATATGTCAGCCTGATAGTTTGGATAATGATGACTAATGTATGTGGAGACTGGGCGGTTTTTCTGTTCAGACTCCACTCGAGGCGGATGTTTACTTTCCTTAGTCTTTTACATGTAAACAATTACCTACGTGACGTAGTTCCGACCTATGTTACACGTGACATGCGCAGTTGTCCACAGATGATATCTTGTGAGTTTTCAGTGCACGTTTTGTCCACAGTCTCAAGCATAAGACCACAATCTCGCTGTAAATAAGGCTATGTCAAAACAACATTCAGTTATCCAGAATCTTCATTTATTAGTCACGTGATCAAAGTGAGTCCAGTATTGAGACGGATACCCGGGTCCAACTCATTACTCACCCGGCCCGTGTATCCGTGATACCCGTCCTACACGTCCGAGCCCTAATTCCAGCTATACTACTGCAGGGGACAACAGAACTTGGCCTCACACATTGTACACGTGTGGTAAATCGAACCTGGGTCTTTGGCTAGACGATCGAACGCTTTAGCAGCTGGGATTTCCCATCGCCACCCTAAATGAATAATAAGTGAATATGTTATACAGGCAATGCTTTGGGATTGTTACACCTGGAGAGAAATGTCTGTGATATGTAATTTCCTCATACATGTACTAAAGTTTGGAAATATTGTGCCTTGTAAATATGTTTTTATCATTTAAAATGGCATTTCAGGTGTTTTTTGTGTAGTTTGATATAGACATCTGTTGACGCTGTATTTTCTTTCAGAAAGTACATGTGCACCTCCTCAGCGATAACTCCCTTCCACAATGGGGGTTTCAATTTCACTTTCTCATAGATGCGCGACTGTGTATTAATTCCTTAGAAACCTCGTCCTGTTGTCAGTGAACGTAAACATACATGCATACCCCGGAGGTTACGTCAGCTGTGCAGAAATGTCTAGGTCTGGGTAGGTATGTCTCTCATTTTTCTACCACGTATTACTTACAGTACGACATTTCAGGGTCAAAACATGCATGTACGTGTAAGGCTGCTGCCACTGGTACTTCTACGCTAGCTTATGGGATGTGCATCTTGTAAAGTATTCTTGACGGGGCGCAGTTCATAAACGTAGTGATATAACTTTGCTGTCATGTCATGTTACACAGAAACCCCTCGGTTGTGCCGACATTTTACAGGCAAAGTTTGGACAGATTTGGCCAGCATGACATCGTGATGACAGTGTGCACAGTCTTGTACCTTTACGTTTGTGTATGCGATATGGATCTTATTAATTAGTGTTGGCTGGCAGAAACGCATTCATACGTTATGTTTACGACGAGGCTTGGCGATGATCAGAGACGCAGTAATGTTTACTGTTATGTTGTACATAGAAATCGCTGGACTGTGTCGCCGTGTGTAACAGACCTTGAAAGTAGAGATATTTCCTGCATGACATCATGCTGACTGTATTCAGGAGACACACAGGTGGAAAGAGCTGACATGTGTAGTACTGGGCCTAGACTTGTAAAGCTCTTCTTAACGCTCAGATAGTCTTCAGTGCTTTACATTA
Source organism: Haliotis asinina (assembly GCF_037392515.1). Classification (NCBI taxonomy): domain Eukaryota; kingdom Metazoa; phylum Mollusca; class Gastropoda; order Lepetellida; family Haliotidae; genus Haliotis; species Haliotis asinina. Next base: position 345,336 of record NW_027133889.1, on the reverse strand, counting down.
ACTTACGACTATCTTAACGCTATTTTAAGAGCATCAAAAATCTAGTCCTTGGATTTCGACAAGGCTGTCGCAAGAGAGCTTTCTAATAACCACCATCTTGTCCCCAGATTCATGTCCTTCTGGAAAGACGGGTGATCCGCAAATATAGAGGATATCCTGTTGAGAAGTAAATCAAGTTAAAGGTTTGGCATAACAGTTTTCAAAATATTTTGAGCGATTGCCTTGGAAACAATTGGAAACAATTGAAATATTATGTTAACTATTTTGAAACATTCAGGAATATAATAAAGTTGTTCAATACATGTTCAATCTATGAAAATATTCATTGCCTGGTTATAGATTTTTCAAAAACGCTCTGATTAGTATTTTTGATATTAACATTCGTTGCCTTTTCTAGCTGTAAATTCACTACTCCATAAATCATAACTAAAATAAACTTCAAAACTTTGCCATTGAAATTAAATCGAAAACTGGGCCTATTTCTTAATGCATGTTCAGGTCAACTTCAGGTTTTGTCCACAACTTCTTGTTAGAATAAATTTCCCTTGGTTTCTTAAGAGAATGAATGAGTTTAGTTTTACGATGCACTCAGCAATGTACCAGCTATATGGCGGCGGTCTGTAAATAATCGAGACTCGCAAATCAGGGAGTCTGACCACCCGATACAGTTAGTCACCTCTCACCCTACCATAGTCGCCCTTTTCAGTATTCAGCTGTACTCAACTACTCGTCTGTGTGTTGGGCTTTTTCGCTGTTCCTGGCCATCATCAGTCTTAGTATGATGCAGCCCTTATGGCATCTTTGTCAGTGAGGTCCATAACAGGCATGAACCTTGCTTTGTCGACACTGTTTCCATGAATCCACGAAAGAGGCATAAACTTTTGTAATCTTATCCTTGGAGTCTGACAAACTGTACACGGGTCTTCACTTTCCACCTTCAGTGTGAGATCTGCTATTGACAGTTGCTGCTTCACAATATTCATCTTGACTGTCATGATTCAGGCTCTTGTTTGAAAGTATCAGTAAGCTGGCCTCTTCTTTCAAACATTCATTGGATGGGCTCTTTTGGCACTGCTCCGGTTGAAAGGAGTATTGTCTTTCTCTTCAATGAGTAACTGTATCCTGCATGAGACTCTTGTGCTTGGTAAGCTGTTTCTGTGTTGTGGTGTCTGAACGTAAACGTTCTGACAGTATGGCTTTGGCCTGGTTGACAAGTTCAGGTACCTCTTCAGGAGACACCTAATAAACTATCTTGAAAGGCACATGTTTCAAGCTGAGGTGACTGAAACGCTCAGATAAAGCGTTTTTGACAGGCTGTTTGCTTCCCCACTGGACATTTCATAACCATCCAACAGTTTGGCTTTTTCTTGTTCTGTCGTGTTTGCACATGAGCGATATTTTTGCCATGCTGTTTTACCCAGGTCAACCCTGCTCAATCCTTTTGGCAAGATTGACATAACGTCATCATGGAGCAGTCATATCAAGACTTCGGCTAAGAAAGTGTGCAACAAGAGATGCTTTGAAAGAACCAAATAATGGGAGTCAGGGCCTCCATCTGTCAACAAAACTTCAGTTGGTTTGAGGGAATTATCAGACAATGTTTTTGGAAACTCCATATGTCTCAAAGCTGTGGATGCATCAAAGAGATTGTCCTTGACAGAAACAAACACTTGCCCTCTGTAAATGCTTCCATCAGTATGTTCTATAACATCACGCACCAGAAGTACAGAAGGGATTAACTTGAATCTGAGAAAGGCATGATCAAGAGCCACTGGTGTCTTTCCTTTGAACATCACTACCCGCTTAACTCTGTCACGAGAAGCCAGTGGAGAATCTGGTGCTCTGACACGTACTCCGTGTCCGTCATCCATGCAGTACAACAGAACATCTTCCTGGTGTAAGACTGCAAATTCCTTTTAACATTTCAAGAATGTCATGCAATTATGACTCTCAGCAAAACTCTTGTAGATACTTCTTGACTGAACTTGATGTTAATACTACTATTGTAGTGGTGGTGGGGACCTTGGATCTTTCAGCCAGAACTGAAATCTGATCCATGTTTCTGAGGGAATGTCCACAGATGCCTTCATTTCTTTTCACTTTCTGCATCAAATCTCGTATCGAAACACCAACAGGCAAGTTTCCATGAATGATGTCTCTTCTGTCATCTGCTACAAGGGAACACAACATGTAAAAGTGTTTCAAAGGCATCCCAGAGAAGTTCATCCATCCTTGGTACTGTAACATTATTCTTACGAATCAATCACATGTTAAGCTGCGGATCATCAGACAGCAAAGACTGGTTCATTCCTGCGTCAACAGCTTTCTCAGCCTGAAAACTTGGCCAACTGACATGCTGCTATGATATTCAATCTTCATACTTCTTGTATGATATATAGAGGTTTGCTTTGCTATTGCGTTGCACTGTATAAGATGTATAGAAACTGTAAGCGTGCACAGATGTATACATATATACATATAGAGTGTATACTTGCATTTATATGTAAGCTACTATCAGCGGCACGTATGCATATCTCAGGCTTACCTTACGTCAGACGTGAAGCACTACACTAGATTTAGGGGCACCTTCCATTTACACGACATGCACAAGCAAGGCTTAGTCACGGTGTAGCTAGGCCTGGCGTGACGGTTCTACGGCTTGGCGTAAGCGTGCTATAATTAGAACCAAAGAACTTGGCGGCATTCCTTGACCGATCCATGATGGCCGACATATACAGTGTATACATGACATGCGTGTGTATGTAAGTTGAGATTCGTGAGAGGCGTTAGAAGTTGGTGAATATATGAGACTAGTATTCGGGGCTACGTCTTGTCCCTTCTTCAGGTGATAAAAGGGGCAAGACGTAGCCCTTAAACGTCGTGTTATACACTATAGACAAAGCTGTCCTCCATATACTGGTCCGATATATCAGGTGATTAAAGGGGCAAGACGTAGCCCTTAAACGTCGTGTTATACACTATAGACAAAGCTGTCCTCCATATACTGGTCCGATATATCAGGTGATAAAAGTGGCAAGACGTAGCCATGAAACGTCGTGTTATACACTATAGACAAAGCTGTCCTCCATATACTGGTCCGATATGTCAGGTGATAAAAGGGGCAAGACATAGGCCTTAAACGTCTTGTTATACACTATAGACAAAGCTGTCCTCCATATACTGGTCCGATATATCAGGTGATAAAAGGGGCAAGACGTAGGCCTTAAACGTCGTGTTATACACTATAGACAAAGCTGTCCTCCATATACTGGTCCGATATATCAGGTGATAAATGGGGCAAGACGTAGCCCTTAAACGTCGTGTTATACACTATAGACAAAGCTGTCCTCCATATACTGGTCCGATATATCAGGTGATAAATGGGGCAAGACGTAGGCCTTAAACGTCGTGTTATACACTATAGACAAAGCTGTCCTCCATATACTGGTCCGATATATCAGGTGATAAATGGGGCAAGACGTAGCCATGAAACGTCGTGTTATACACTATAGACAAAGCTGTCCTCCATATACTGGTCCGATATATCAGGTGATAAAAGGGGCAAGACGTAGCCATGAAACGTCGTGTTATACACTATAGACAAAGCTGTCCTCCATATACTGGTCCGATATATCAGGTGATAAAAGGGGCAAGACGTAGCCCTTAAACATCGTGTTATACACTATAGACAAAGCTGTCCTCCATATACTGGTCCGATATATCAGGTGATAAAAGGGGCAAGACGTAGCCCTTAAACGTCGTGTTATACACTATAGGCAAAGCTGTCCTCCATATACTGGTCCGATATATCAGGTGATAAAAGTGGCAAGACGTAGCCCTTAAACGTCTTGTTATACACTATAGACAAAGCTGTCCTCCATATACTGGTCCGATATATCAGGTGATAAAAGGGGCAAGACGTAGCCCTCAAACGTCGTGTTATACACTATAGACAAAGCTGTCCTCCATATACTGGTCCGATATATCAGGTGATAAAAGGGGCAAGACGTAGCCCTTAAACGTCGTGTTATACACTATAGACAAAGCTGTCCTCCATATACTGGTCCGATATATCAGGTGATAAAAGGGGCAAGACGTAGGCCTTAAACGTCGTGTTATACACTATAGACAAAGCTGTCCTCCATATACTGGTCCGATATATCAGGTGATAAAAGGGGCAAGACGTAGGCCTTAAACGTCGTGTTATACACTATAGACAAAGCTGTCCTCCATATACTGGTCCGATATATGAGGTGATAAAAGGGGCAAGACGTTGGCCTTAAACGTCGTGTTATACACTATAGACAAAGCTGTCCTCCATATACTGGTCCGATATATCAGGTGATAAAAGGGGCAAGACGTAGCCCTTAAACGTCGTGTTATACACTATAGACAAAGCCGTCCACCATATACTGGTCCGATATATCAGGTGATAAAAGGGGCAAGACGTAGCCCTTAAACGTCGTGTTATACACTATAGACAAAGCTGTCCTCCATATAGTGGTCCGATATATCAGGTGATAAAAGTGGCAAGACGTAGCCCTTAAACGTCGTGTTATACACTATAGACAAAGCTGTCCTCCATATACTGGTCCGATATATCAGGTGATAAAAGGGGCAAGACGTAGCCCTTAAACGTCGTGTTATACACTATAGACAAAGCTGTCCTCCATATACTGGTCCGATATATCAGGTGATAAAAGTGGCAAGACGTAGCCCTTAAACGTCGTGTTATACACTATAGACAAAGCTGTCCTCCATATACTGGTCCGATATATCAGGTGATAAAAGGGGCAAGACGTAGCCATGAAACGTCGTGTTATACACTATAGACAAAGCTGTCCTCCATATACTGGTCCGATATATCAGGTGATAAAAGGGGCAAGACGTAGCCCTTAAACGTCGTGTTATACACTATAGACAAAGCTGTCCTCCATATACTGGTCCGATATATCAGGTGATAAAAGGGGCAAGACGTAGGCCTTAAACGTCGTGTTATACACTATAGACAAAGCTGTCCTCCATATACTGGTCCGATATATCAGGTGATAAAAGGGGCAAGACGTAGGCCTTAAACGTCGTGTTATACACTATAGACAAAGCTGTCCTCCATATACTGGTCCGATATATGAGGTGATAAAAGGGGCAAGACGTTGGCCTTAAACGTCGTGTTATACACTATAGACAAAGCTGTCCTCCATATACTGGTCCGATATATCAGGTGATAAAAGGGGCAAGACGTAGCCCTTAAACGTCGTGTTATACACTATAGACAAAGCCGTCCACCATATACTGGTCCGATATATCAGGTGATAAAAGGGGCAAGACGTAGGCCTTAAACGTCGTGTTATACACTATAGGCAAAGCTGTCCTCCATATACTGGTCTCATATATCATGGTGCTGCAAGTGGCACTTCTACGCTTGCTTATGGGATGTGAATCTTGTAAAGTGGCCTTGGTAGTGGCATAGCTTTGTTGGTAGGTGTTACTCACGCCTCTCACTTTGTACAATACATATACGGTAGACGTTGTCTCATTGGGACTGAAAAAACTACCCGGTTTAGACAAAGTGTTGGATTGTAGAGCTGATGGTAAATGTACAAGGTACGGATGGGACTGAGATTTTAAGCTGGTGTTGACAACTTTCCGGATTGGACACATACCACTTTTGACAGCTTCCACTGCATTACTGTTCAATATTTCAGTTTCAAAGCATGCATGTACGTGTAAGGGTGCTGCCAGTGGTACACCTCTACGCTTGTTTATGGGATGATGAATTGGTGAAGTAGTCTGGGCTGGGCGTGGTTCATAAAAGTGGTGTTATAACTTCGATGTTATGCTATGTACTCTGAAAGCGCTCTTTGTACAAATATTTCCAGCATGACATCATATTGACTGCGTACAGGAGACAAATGTATGTAATGTATACAATAAGAATAAGGTAGCTTTACTACCTGAGTGCTTTGATGTTGAATGTACATGCATAAATGGGATCTCTCATTGGGGTGAACAGCGTGAGGGTTAAGCATTGTGTTCTCACGATCGAGGAGATGATATGTATAGAATGTGCATGGTGTTGAAACGATGTGTGTTGTGCAGTTCAGCAAGGATAAATACAAAGGGATACAGAGTATGACTTAGCATGTTTATTTACATCACGAAGTAATGGAAATTCTAAGAAGCTTCGCGAAAAGATGAACAGTACGTTATCTAGCGATAATATACATGTTTCGGATGACGTAACTATGTTGACGTCACTACTCCGTTCTCGTCTGCCCCCTCGTTATTAAACTACGCTTGATTACCGATATATGTAGCTACCACGGACTCTCACTACAACTAGAAAAAGACAGATGTAGGAGGGGTCGTCTCGAAAGTAAAACCAGGACAGGTGTAGCAGACGATGGTTGGAGTCGGTCTTGGGGATAGAGATATCAGCTAATATATCATAATCTGTGAGGGGAATTAAAGTGTGGAAGAACGTGGCATATATGTCTTGTCGTATCGATCGTATGCTACCTATGTTTTACTGGACATTTAAAACATTGTTTTTCTGTGGGTATCAGGTATCATACTCTTTTACATATCTCAACATAAACGTTATGAAAGAAAGACACTTAAGATATTAATTTATGAACACTATCCAATATGGCGGAATGCGCACTTCGGCGTTCCTATAAGTGTATTTTCGAAAACATGACATCCGATTCTGGGTTCATCGACTACGTTTCAGAATTATCATTACTTTTTATATGAAAATGTAATATCAGTGATCATTAAGATGCTGTTTGTGAAATTCAATAGTCCTAGTAATTATCCGATTTCATATTTCAAAACATACAGCGAATAAGGCTTAAATCGCGACATTTACAATGAAGGTTATTTTAGCCCCATCCCGCCAGCTCCCACGACCAATTAACACAAACACCAAACCTCAGTCCACAAAACCTGACTCCAAATCAAACGAGCAGACGACAACATAAAACAAATCCTGGAATCCATGATCACCCACCCCTCAATCCGCCATAGCCGGCCACACCCAAGATAACCCTGACAATGACATCCAGTGGAGTAACGTCGATATTCTGAAAATCAACCGAGCAGACGACAAGATAAAACAAATCCTTGAATCCATGATCACCCACCCCTCAACCCCACCATGAAACGAGACAAAGGCTAGTTCATCTCCCCAGCCTATCACCCCTCAATCAAAGATCACTGCCGGTAATCCACCCACGGCTTCCACGATTTCCTTTGCATATTATAATCACAACTGCATCCTTCAACCTACCTACTATTATCTCACTGTACATCAAACTCACATCACATCACAATCCATCACTCTGTACATCAGCCCAATCTGCTCAAATCAGTCCCAGATACTCAAGTGTGCATCAACCTTCCTAATTGTATATACTCAGCAAGCAGCAATGTATGTATCACTTGCTTGATAACGGCGTAAGTACATACGCCGAAGCGTCGTACTCATCAGAGTAAAATAGAACTTCGTTTTCCTTCATCCTTGCAACTTCTAAAATGCCTCTAAAAATAGGCAGGTTTTAGCGTTACAAGCCCCTGTTGTTTTATATATTTGTCGACATCGGAAAAAGACGACATAGGTATGTTGATTAACAGGCATCTCCAGTTTCCATGAATTGTACAAAAGGTTAGAATCTAACACTGTTTCTGAAGTACATTTTGGTATTATGCCTGCATGGACTCTTTTACCACTTGTGAAAACGTTTGAAATATGGTATTCTTCACTCAGTATGTCACGTTCTTATGTAAGTAAGAAACAAACAGTACTCTCAAAGTAAAAGTCCCGTGAAGATCCGGGGTAGAATAGATCTTCAGCGCCCTATGCATGTCACAAAAGTTAACTATACTTGTTGTAAGAGACGACTAACGGGATCTGGTGGTCAGGCACGCGGACTTGGTTGACACATCTCACTGGTTCCCCGTTGAGCAGATCGATGTTCCTGTTGTTGATCACTGGACTGGTTGGTCCTGATTCGATTATTTGCAGACCACTGGAGTGTTGCTGATGGCGGCGTAAAACTAAACTCACTCAGACACTCAAAAAATATAAACCGTATATCCTACATGGACGGATATGATACGAAAAAGAATACACGTAAATGATCCAATCAATCACATGAAAGAATGTCTGAACGATACGCAAATTGTACTTTATGATGGTGAAAGTGTAATCGTTGGTATACGGCAACTGTGTATACTCCTGTACAATACTAATGTGTGACATGTCTACCGATGGATTTTGCGAGGCCCTTTTCTTTGATTCAGGGATCGCTTGTACATAAATATGGGGTTGAAGCAACTCAGGATGATAGTGACAATCTGTGTATTGTCATATGTTTATATCGTTTTCATTGCCAGAGAAGAAGCCAGTAATGCCGATAATTATCGTTTCCTTTCTGCGTGATTTTGTGTCAGTCATGGATTCTCGCTGCACATACACTTTGACAACTTCATATAAACATGTCACATTACCCAGTGTTTAAAACTCCCTAAATTCCACGTAGGCAGCCGGACTGGTAAGTTTACAAAATTACCAGTCCGGACAAAAGCCTGCCTGTCCGGTTTTCAACAAGAAACTAAGAGTGCACATGTTTCGATTGGGTATCGCAACACGAACTGTCCAATCGAAAGTAGTTCAACATAATTTTCAGACTAAATGCACCTTAACACAAGCTGGCGACAAAAGAACATGTCTGATAATATGAAATACTTACTGATAGGGATAATAATAGACCCGTTTTGAAATTTCACAGTGCGAGAAAATAGACCGTTCCGCACAGTAGCGCAGACGGAAATTGTAAAGGCTGAATCATTCTTATATTGTATCTGTTTTCAATTTGCCTTTTTCACAACGATACTGTCCCATGCGTATTCTGATTGACTGTAGCGTGTTACGAATAGACGAATGCTCTCTTTTGCGCTCAGTGTTCGTTTTAACATCCAATATCTTTCGTCTCATTTCACTCATAGGGGGCATAACAGTGATCAGTCGTCATTTAACAGCTAATGTACCCCTGTTTGTGAGAAGAATGGAGAAGATAGGAACACAATACTGTGGCGGTTGATACTGATGCAGAAATATATTACTTCCAATCAAAATATGATCACATCATGTTAAACTCGTGAAGATCTGGAATGGAATTGGTTTCAAGTAACCCATATTTGTTGAAGGAAGCGACATGTGGGGCCAAGTGGTCAGTTGGTTCGTTGGTTGGTAGATGCTTGTTATCGTATGCCAGCTGTCTAGACTAATGACCATGATACCAATCACAGGATTGTCTGGTTCAGACTCAATTACTAGTATTTATTGAGAGGCATTACACTAAGCTAGAAAAATCGAAATGTGTTAAATATCCAGCCCCAGCAAAACACATCCTGATGAACTGGGTAGTTCTATCATAATCACTGATTTACTTATCAGACGACAGCAGTGGCAATATTTTGATTTTTTATCTTCGTTTATAGAGTTTCTCTGAGCATCTGAAGATGGACGGCATTCGTGTGGATGTTGCAGTTATTGGCGCTGGTATCAGTGGTGAGGAAACTGTGTTGAAATTGCATATAGGACTCTCTGTTAGGGAGATAGTTTACGAGGTTTACTCTCTTACGACAATTACACAAATTACAAGCTGAAGGCATCTTAGCAGATGCTGTTCGCAGGAGTCCTTAACGTTTATTCACAAACATTAACACGAATTCTTTCACCATGATCATTGACGATTTCTCCTTTCACCAGGTTGTAACATAATTCTGTTTAGCAGCACCTGCTGTTAATGATTCCTCATATTGCAAACTGTGGTAAACTTGATATCATATGTTTAGTGGACCCTGTGTATCCAAGTTAACAGTTTTCCTGCTCATGTGAATTCTTATTGTCTTTCTTAAAGGACTGAGTGCTGCCTGTTTACTCAAGAAGAGTGGATTAAGTGTTGCTGTCCTCGAAGCCCAGGACCGTGTCGGAGGACGGTCCTACACAGTCAAGGTACAGGCACGGGTCTGGCTTAGTCTAGTCCCATCAGCTCCCTATCAAAGTCATTGTTAGTTGTAATTGTCTTCATTCTTCTGTGCCTCCTTCAACTCTGAAATGAACTCCAGATTACTCAACACATTGAAGTCAATTTACCCGAATATGCACACACAAGAACAGGTCATCTTTGTTTAGTTATTATCCTTCAACATTTCCTGGAAGGTAGTGTGCACGATGACAGCAATATCTCAAAAATAGCAACATGTGCGATGAAGTATTTTGAAAGGTATTTTACAGCACCTTAACACCAGAGCAGAGAGACAGCAAATGGTACGTTACAGATGGAACAGACACAAGAGCATGTGGCTAGGGCCATGGCATGGTGCAAACCCACCATCGGAAGACTGGTCACACGTCTACGACAGACTGACAGTACTGTCGATAGGTCAAAGAGTGCTAGGCTGAAGGTCTCTATACCCAATACGAAGACCAGTATTTAAGAGTGTTGCGTTTGGGGAACCGATACACCACGTTGACACCATCCAGTCAGCAGACAGTCGGACCAGTCGCATTCATAGTCTGTATACCGATCGACCTTCCAAGGGCATGACGTTGGCGTGTCAACATCAACATGCCAGACTGGGATGAACCAGCACTGTGCCACACCGGCAGCAGTGAAACTGGCGAAGAGTGAACTTTGGTGACGAAAGCAAGTTCCAGCTCTTCAAGATCTGTCCCTATCTGAACACCTTTGGGAATAACTAGGACGTCTTGAACTTTTGACGAGGAACGCTTTGGCTGCTGCTCTGCTGAAGGAGTGGCGTCGGATCCCTAATGAAGATGTCAGACGACTCAGCTACTCAGTTCGACGTCGGGGTCGGACCTGCATCAGTGCTAAAGGTGACCACACCTGTCATTGAACAAAATGTGCTGCCCAGAAAGTTGTGAAAATCCCAGTCGACTCTGCATTGGTGATCGAACATTGGACAATGCACCCCAGTGTCATTAATGTGATCTTAGATCACGAGCGGCCTAGTTTTTGTTCTCGTTGTCATCAAGTACTGAATGATTGATTTTGCAATATAGCATTTAATGTTACCGTATTTAGCTTTAGTCTTTTCTCAGACCAGCAAAATATTTGCTAGCGTTTCTTTTGGACATTAGTTTATTATTAAGTCGTTAACATACGGGCTACCTGGATGTTGCCGTAGGTTATCCACCACTTGTTTTACTGACCGTAATTTCAGAAACCATTGCAATGATGTTATTAACATTGCCAACAAGAAGATACGTTTGTGTGTTTTGTCTATGTGTCGATTAATTACTTTTCATTATAGGTGAAACTCGGGCTTACCTTTTAATCAGGATATATTTTCTATCTGTGATCAATGTTTTGTTGAAGTGGATTGTTTAATTGTAGGACCCAACTCACGGCTGGGTGGATGTGGGCGCGGCCTACGTTGGACCCACCCAGAACAGAGTGTACAGACTCATCAAGGAACTTGGACTACAAGTATACAATGTCAATGAGGATTACAAGACTATCCTGTATACTCATGTTAGTGACATATCTTGAACCCATTTGTTATGACTTGTATTTTTACGTCCTAAGTCAGCGAGTCTGACAACCCTTAGTGAGGCTGAAGACAACATCTTATAAATGACAACGATTATTAAGATATTCTCAACATTTCTAGTCTTTTAGGATTTAACGTTTCAATGACCATAAGAAGAAAACATATCACCTTGACTTTTGCAAAGAGCAAACCAATATTGTGGACATAACGTAAATTTTGAATTTTCTTGAATTAGATACACTGTAAGGAACTGATTTAATGGACAGTCACAAAGGTACTACCTGCATACTTGTGTCATGTGATGTCTGAATATTTTCAGGGTTCCTGGTCAGCCTTTAAGGGAAGAATGCCAAGTCTGAGAAATCCTTTCAGCTACCTTGATTATAATAATGCAATGAGAACCATTGACAAGATGGCTAAACAGGTGCACTGCAACGCAATTGCTTGATGATTTATGATCTATTTTTTACAATTGCCTTCTCAAGAAAAAACGATTGACAAAACCAATACTTCTACTGTTTGGCTACCTTTCCATCTCAAAGTATATCTACATAATATATTTCGAAACCTCTGAATATTCAGAATATTTTGAACTGATGTCCAAATCTTCACAAAGAAGTACCTGAGTACTGCAGCAGTTTTGGTCATTTCATGGAAGACATTCTACTGAGAGTTACCTGCCATTGCATTCCCATTCTCATACTCCTGAGGAGAAGTAATTTTGGGAAAAGTAGCATTCACACAATATCTTACATTGTCAATATACATTGTCTTTTCCAAGCAGTTAATATTTGAGGTGTGTGGAGAACGAGTCGGGTGTGCATCTCATTCTTCTCTAATTATTCTCTCAGTCAACTGGATGCAGAATTCACAATGCTTCTGAGAATGTTCTTAGTTTTTCACTTAAATTTCCTTAAGAAGGCTTAAGTTTAAGAAACAATCTTAGTTTCTCTCTTAACGCAAACTGCGAAAACATCTTAGCCAAAAAACGGTTACTACAACTTCGAAATTTTGTAAGAAGAAATCATGAGCACTATGGGATCATATGTACCAGTATTATCGGTGCGCGTTTCGTTTCCATGACCCGCCATATTGGATAACTAAGAATTTCAGTTGTTTCTTGTCACCCTTTGAGGATCTATGAACATGAACCAGGTGACAATGGAATGAACATAGTAGTGTGCTGGTTGCAGGTGCCCGTCGAAGCTCCCTGGAAGGCAGCCAAGGCGAAGGAGTGGGACTCAATCACTGTACAGGAGTTCATCGACTCTATTTGCTGGACCAGGTATTATATAACTAGTGTGATAGTGTAAGAGGTGTGACGCCATAACGGTTTACAGTTCTGACGTCACAGTATGAATACCTCTGTCACAATAGTATCAGACCTTGCTTGACTCATGGAAAGCAGAGAGTCATCACTCTGTAGGCAGATTTTATCAATTTGTTTTGGAGAACAATAAACAGGCTAGCTATTCTCGAAACGTTCGTATCCCTACGAACGTCTTAAGCCCATTCTTAACACATTGGCTACGGTCAAAGTTAAGAATTCTTAGGGCCACGAACGTTTCGAGAATAAGGGTTCAGAATACTAAAGTCGCTTCCGTAAAATACCACTTTGATTATACCCGTGAAAGTTTTAGTATCAAACTCGCTTTCGCTAATTTGACACCAAATCATTAACTCGTACAATAAATATGACAGTACACAGAAGGCCGTGTAGGATCTTCTATATGCCTCTCATCCTGATGGTGGTTACAATTAGCATTTAGAAAGAGTACAAATCACTGTTAGAACTAGAGAATTACTGTTTTTGAAAAAGACGATGTTTGCTCTTGCACCTTCAAGTCCATTGAGGCTACTGTTTTCTCTTTCTGTTATATTTCAGGGAAGTGAAAGGAATACTCAAGATATTCATCAACGCTATTTTTACATCCGAGGACCATCAGTTGTCCCTTCTATACTTCCTCCAATATATCCACGGTGGTCATGGTTTCAACAGGATATCTCTCATCACTAACGGAGCACAGGTAGAATGTTAATTTCAGCCTGCACACCATCGACAATGACCTCAATGTCAGTATGGTTGAATGTTAGTATCAGTCAGCCCTTAACTCACAGTGACCTAAATGTCAGCATGTTGTCTCTCATAAGTGATGGAACACAGATAGCCTGATAGTCTCAGTCTGTACTCCATCCATACAATGGATACAATGTGGATACAGTAGAAACAGGCTGTCCCTAATCAATGATGTACCACGCAATGAATGTTAGTCAAATTCTCGTGAACTATGCAAGATCTGTCGTGCTTACCCCTTGTTTATGTCTTCCAAGGAGAAGAAGATCGTTGGTGGGACCCAGCAGCTGTCTGCGGGGATGAGTGACTGGCTCGGTGCTGATGTTCATCTCAACTCCCCAGTCACCAGCGTCACACAGGATGGTGCAGGAGCAATTGTCCAAACCGTTGATGGGAAAGTCGTCAAGGTCGGTAATTCACACTTGCCACACTGGTGTTATCTTTCTGCATCATGCTCCCTGGATCAATGGTTGAAGCATAAAGCTCTGTAAACCTGACTATTGGTATAAGATGCATCGGAAACACTCACATAAACTGCTTGAGAAATGGTGATAAGGGTACAATGACAAGGAAATGGGCAAAAAATGTCACTGTAACTGCATATCACCGATAGTGATACAAAACCTATCAAAACTGAAATACAGTAGAACCCTAATGTCTCGAACACGGTTGTGTCGAACACATCTCTCAGTCGTTGCCAAATTTCCTTCACTGTACCATTACTCTATGCTGATGGATGTATCGAACATATCGACGTTGAACTGTTCCCTTGGTCCCAACGTGTTCGACACAACTTGCTTGCACTGTTATTATAAAATACCAAACTGTCTCGGGTGACTTAAGGAGTGTTTTCTCTTCCCCTCAGTGTAAATACGTGATCAGCGCCATGCCACTGCCGCTGATATCCAGAGTGCACTTCACTCCTCCGCTACCTGGTCTCAAGGCCCAGTTGATTCAGCGAGTCCCCATGGGCTCCATCATCAAGACAAACATGTTCTACAGCACCCCATTCTGGAGAGAGCTTGGTGAGCACATGTCACGATATATGGAACTGGTAGCTGGTCTGCTGTTATTGATGAGTTTACAGATCCACGTGGAAGAGCTAAATATCTACATGGCATAGCAATGTTTCATCACTCGTATTTTGATACACATTTAACATGCAATGAAGTGTTTCCAGTTAGTTATGTTACGAGTACAAATGTATATGCCACAACATTGCTGCATTTATTTTTAATGATGCATAATGATACAGATCTAAGGGACAAATGAGGTTTTCGTCACTGGTAATGTTACAAATCTAAATGACACATCAATACTACATTTCTAGTGATATACAAAGTTACAGATCAAAGTGGCACAATATCGTCTCATCACTAGTGATGTTTGATTTACAGATCTGAGTGGAATGGCTTCGAGTGATACAGGGCCATCTGCTGCATGCTTTGATGACACAAAACCAGACGGCTCCCATGCTTCGATCATGGCCTTCATCCTGGCTGACAAGTGTCGTAGCCTGAGTCAACTTACAAAGGAAGAGAGGTGGGTCAATGTTATGTCAGTCATCTCTATCAAAATAGCCTGCAAATAGAAGGGTCTGCTCCAGGAGAACCACCAGTTTATAACATGGTCAGCATCCATGTCCATCAGTGTGTCATGTCAAATTGTACAATATGTTCGCCGAACTACTACTACTACTACTACTACTACTACTACTACTACTACTACTACGACTACGACTACGACTACGACTACGACTACGACTAGAAACTACACAGGTTGTTAAATCCAATGTTCAGACACTTCTGTGGAGGATGAACATTGTGATATTGTGATAATCATCACACGTAAATGATTATATACATGAACAGCATGTAGTTTGTCTTTTAATCTAAAACCTTCTAGCGGTTGTTTACAGTGTATGTAATGGTTTTCTTCAGACATGAGACAGTCTGTTTTGTAGTTGCTGGAATAGTATTTCAGTATATACTGGACAAAAATAGTTAGGGATATTTGTAAACTTTGAAATTTTGAATGATGGTGTATTTATTCATTGGCATACCGATAAAATATTAGCCATAAAAGTACTATTATCCCTAAATGATTTTGTCCAGTATATTTTATCATGATAACATTGTTATACATCGTTTCAGAAAACAGAAATTGTGCCAGCAATTTGCAGAACTATTCAAAAGCAAGAAGTTTTTGGAGGTAATGAGTTTGATGTTTGTGAATAGTTTCAGTGAGATATGCAATATCTAGTCATGTTATTTATGCTCTTTAATGTTTCATGGGTACATTCTAGAAAAGAGAAGAATATATTTGGTTCATGCAATTTGACATCAGTCATCTTTAGACTTTTCTTACTGCTCAAAACAATACTTCTTCAGCCTGTGGGATATGTGGAGAAGAACTGGATGGATGATGAATATTCTGGGGGGTGCTACTCGGTCACACTTCCTCCTGGAGTACTGACAGAGTATGGAAGGTAAGCTGTACCACGTTACACTGGTTCCAGAATTCTGGGTGCAGACGGATGGGGTGGGGGTTGGGGTGGTGGTGTGGGGTGGGGCATGACATAGTCACATGTCACTCCAGAGTACTAACACAGTGTGGGAAGAAAGTGAAATGATATTACACTTGATAACATATTACACCATCCTCTTGCACAATATGGGCGGACGTGAATCAGACTTGTAACACTGTTTCAGTATTCCGGTGGTGCTTTGTCGTTGATGCTACGGACGGGTTGAAGTGTGGATTGTATTCGTTGTGAGATAATGCTGTTTCAGCTCGCACAGAAGTGCTTCCTTCACAAAGCGATTACTTCATTGCCCCTCCCAAGGGAGTGGACGCGTATCAAAATGTGGTAGGCAGCTTCATGTTTGCACTTCCCTTGAGTGCTTGTATAGAATGGAACGTACGGGCTTAATGCAGTATGCAGTATTCAAGTCTACAACGACATTAGGTACCTGTCATCATGCCTTGCTCTGATATAAACCCATTGACTGTTGAGTCTGATCATACGAGTGTACATTGCTTTGTCATGCCAACTAAAGATGATTGTCAGAATCATTACTGTTATTTCAGTGGAGACATATGTTATGCGTATGAAGAAATGTTTTCTTCAGGGAGATCAGGAAGCCACACCACCGTGTGTATTTTGCTGGAACAGAAACAGCTACAGAATGGTTGGGATACATGGAGGGAGCAATCCAGGCTGGGGAGAGAGCAGCCAGAGAGGTGGGTGAGACATGTTGATAGGGAGTGGCACTGGTGTAGAAATGGGTGACACCTGCGTTGACACGGGTGACACTAGTGAAGACATGAGAACTACTGGTGTAGACATGGGTGACACAGGTGTAGACATGGGGGTTACTGGGTGTAGACATCGCGGCAAATGGTAGACATGGGTGACACTGGTGCAGACAGGGAGGTCACTGGTGTAGCTGTGGTGACCACCGGTGTAGACATGGGTGTCACTGGTGTAGATGTGGTGACCACTGGTGTAGACATGGGTGTCACTGGTATAGATGTGGTGACCACTGGTGTAGACATGGGTGACACAAGTGAAGACATGGAGCAACATGGGTTACACAGGTGCACACAGAGGGGTCACTCGTGTAGACTTTGGGTGACACTGGTGTAGAGATGCAGGTCACTGATGTAGACAGTGGGTGTCAGTGATGTAGACATTCAGGTCACTGGTGTAGACTTGGGTGACACTGATGTAGACATAGGGGTCACTGTTGTAGATGTACGTGGTGACCACTGGTGTAGACATGGGTGACACTGGTGTAGAGATGGTGACCACTGGTGTAGACTTAGGAGACACTGGTGTAGACATGGTTGACACTGGTGTAGACATGGGTGTCATTAGTGTAGACTTGGGGTGACACTGATGTAGACATGAGGGTTACTGGTGTAGACATGGGTGACACTGGTGTAAACATGCAGGTCACTGGTGTAGATATGGGTGACACTGATGTAGACATGAGGGTCACAGGTAAAGGGAAAGGTCAAAGAATCAGAGATTATAGGTACAGACACAAGGTGGGAGGTCACACGTGTAGCCATGAAGTGGAGGTCACAAGTGTAGTCATGAAGTGGGAGATCACAGGTGTTGCCGTGGACTGGGAGATCACAGGTGTAATCATGGAGCGGGATGGTAACGGGAGTAGAAATGGAGCGGGGGATCACAAGTGTAGACATGTAGTGGGAGAGTAACGGGTGTAGACGTAGAGTGTGGAGGGAGGGGAGTAGAGATCACAGGTGTAGACATTGAGTGGGGAATCACATGTGCAGGTGTAGACATCGGGAGGGGGTCACAGGTGTGGACAGGAGTAGGGTCACAGGTGTACACATGGTGTGGGAGATCACAAGTGTAGACATTGGGCGGGGGATCATAGGTAAGGACATGGACTGGGAGATAACAGGTGTACACGTGAGATGGGAGATCACAGCTGTAGATATGGAGTGGATGGATGGGCGAGGGGGAATTACAGGTGTAGACATGACGTGGGAGCTTACGGATGTATGGGTGATCCCTGTTTAGTGAATCAATCGTGCACACAGTATCCTTGTGTAACTTCAACTTCAGGGATGATAACAGTACATCCACATTCGTTTTAGCGGATTACTTGAAGAAACAGTTTGTTATGTGCAGGTGTTGTTTGCTGAGGGAAAGATACAAAAATCAGAGATTATGCAAGATGAACCAGAATCAGAGGACTTCCCTGCCAGTCCCATCACGACTTCATGGATGGACCGGAACATGCCGTCTGTGACTACCGTGGTTGTCAGCGTAGTGCTGGCTGGCTGTGTTGCTCTAGTGGCAGTCATTCTCCACATGCTGGGGTACTGATATCTTTGTTTAAATCCACACAAAGCAAACAGTCTAGCTATATGCCAGTGAAAGGCAATCCAGTGATTGACATGTTGACATTAACTGTTCTCTTGAGACAAAATGACATCTGTGATGGAGGTCGGTTCTAAGCATGATAAACCTAGTGGACAGACCTTTGTGTGTGATAGGGTTTCCTGGTGACACGCAATCAATCAGCAAATGTTGGGTTCGGGTTATTAATCTGCTTATGCTGTAATAGTCTACCCACACACCCTTAAAACTAATATTTTTGAAGAAATGTTTTCATTGTTCCTTGTTTAACACATCAAAGTGCTTTCATTTATTTATCAATATCCTTTCCATCACCTATTAAGACTAAAAGTGGAAATATTTTCTTAACAATTACCAATAAATACATGTTTTTAAATGTTCAGAGGATTTTCATAAGCGTTTAAGTATTGTATTGTTGTTTTGGCATTTGTTTGAAGTAGGGTGTTTGTAATCAGATGGATCTTGCATTTGCCTAATGTAATCACTTAACATGTCCCTAAGCATTTATGTATTTTATTGTAATTAATCAGCTATATAATTTGTTTACTTTGAATGTTTTGTGAAAATTAACATATAGCTACTTTATATTGACGTGACATTTTTTATTTAATATTCACTAAGTATAACAGTATACATAACATTATATTAATGGACATTTCTGATGCACCTTTTCCACACACATATGCATGGTCTGTAGATATATGAGACATAGTCACTGTACATCTTTGAAGTGGTCACACAAACCTTCATGAGACATAGTCACTGTACATCTTTGAAGTGGTCACACAAATCTTCATATAATTAAGATGTCATTTGTGTGAATTCACATAACTTCAGTATATTCATAGCTGAAAATGTCTTACAAAATCCACAAGAGATGCTCGAGAGTATATCCGTGAACAGAAAAGTTGAGTGTTCATTGCCCGCTTGCAGCTAAGGGGAAATAATCACACAATAGCTATACAATAATGATTCAGCTATATTTCTGATGCATAGAACACTCTGGTTTTGAACACAATTTCAAATCTATCTACCTTTGTTCTTTTTCCCAAATTGTTCTTTGTTTTGTTTTGTTTTGTTAATTTCTTTAGAGATAGCACAACTATATTGATGATCAACTTCTTTATTCTAACAACTTCGACGTTTCGGTTCTGACACCGTTTTCAAGCATGAAAAATTTGCATGTCCATATAAAGAACTTGATCATCCAAATAGTTGTATCATCTCTACACTGGCAACTACTAATATACGACTCCAGTTAATTTCTTTTTTCATATTTTGGTTATATTCCACATGTATGTGCACAGTTGTAAGGACCTTGGCAGGTTTCAAGATATTGTTGTTCTAAACTTAAAGATCAAGTTCCATTAGCTTTAGAAATGACATACACATGACATTTGATTGGTGCAGTAGTGCTCTAACAGGTTTTTCAGCCGCTTATTAACGGGATGGCCTGAAAGTCGGGCCAAGAAAAGTCGGCTTACTACTTGTTTAGCAAGCAAATCAGCAATCTCAGACCAAAATTCCCCACTCATCGAATCAAGTTCGACGAATTCGAAGTCCTGTCAACCAAAAACCAGGACAAAAAGGAAACTGCTGGACGCCATCGATATCCGCTGCCACAAACCTTTGATCAATAGAGACCAAGGATACTACATAGCATCGACATATGAAGAACTATTCAAAACATAGACTATCTAAGCATTGTGTCTATTTGTTGTTACTACTTAATCCCACTCGTCATTGGAATCATCACTAGTGCTCTTTGTTATTTTTGTTCCCTACTGGCCTCTTCCAGTTATGCACCACCTGTTTATTCTATCACATGCTGTTATCGATATTAATCCGCTGTTTGTCACAACATGCCATGTATGTGATTCATCTCACAGTTTGGTTGTATTCACATTTAGCTTTGCATCAATGTAAGAAACTACAACGAAACGTCTCTCAACGTAATAAACAAGAAGCTGTAATCCACAAAGCTGTACGTTTCATTTTTGAGACAAGTCGTACCGGGCCACCGGGTAATACAAAAAATGGACTGTAGAATATTCAAACGAAATCTGCACATTTGGGAAGATACACTTACTGGCTTCACAAAAGCATGGTTTTACTGAAAATGTGTAGTTAACAATGACATTGGGATTCCTAATGAACCTTTAGGTCTCATATTTTTAAGAATTGATGTTAAAGAGAGGTTGATATTGACGAGTCTTAATGGTCAAATATGACATGATTATGTATATTAAAAGAAAACACAATTTTATAATATGTTATGAAGGATCAAACAAAGCATACATTCACACACACAAAAACTGTCATGAATTTTATACCACACAAGCTGTTTGGGGAATTGGCTCGCTTGGCAAGAGGTATGACTATACCAACCCAAAACACAACACAACACAACACATGAGTAAAACAAACAAGGAGTTTAATACACAACAGTCACAGGATGATTTTTACATGATAATTCAATAGTACTATGTTGCAATTATATTTATTAATCAGCTTTCAAAGAACATAAACATCATACACAGATTCGTTATACACACGATATTAACCACGATACACATTCAAAAGTATACAACGTAATGTCATTGTTGAATACTCTACACATCAAGCCAGAGGGCGTTTATACAATCTACATAGTACATAGTTACAAAACAGCATAGTGTTCACAGCGTAATATAATAGATAAAATATGTCACATACAACCTAACGGGCGTTCATGCAGCACTGACAGCACAGTGCTGATAACGCAATGTTCGACGCACTTTATACAATCCAAAATAGCCACAAAACAATGTAAAGTTAAACATTATCAAATACGGAGTAGTTGAGAAATACATTTAACGACGCCACGTTTCACATATACCTAACGGTTGTGGCAAGGGTCGGAACATAAAGTATCATCAATAGATTACAGTTAATTCCGAACATCAGTGGCAACGATTTGTCAAAGTAGGAGAAAGGAAAGTTTCTCACCTGAGTAAAACAAACAATTTTGTTTAATACTCAGCAGTCACAAAATGATTTGTGACTGTGCCATCCCTGTTTTATACGTATTCCAATTATCATTTCTAATCCCATTTTCTGATAAAACTGACGATATACTTGTTGCTGTGAATTTCAGTTGCTATATCTTAATCCCATTGCCTAATTCGACTGACGATAAGGTGCCTACTGCACAGTTAAGTTACTTTATTGACGAGTTGATGAGTGAAGTTCACACTGAATTCGATTAGCCTATCTCTATCTGCTGACCATACAAGATACTGGTCTCGGACGTTCGTTTGACAGTGTGACCCATGGCCAACTGACGATTGTGAAACGTGGTCAGTTAGTCTGTGATATTTCTGTATTTCATTAGCACACACTGCCATCAAATCTTCAGAAACACTGTGCGTTTTCTCCATGTTAATATATGCATATGCGCTTATTTACTAGTACACACGAAAAACAAAATGGTATTATATCATAAGTCATGTACCTAAATACCACTTCATAAGTAAACTAAAAGTGAAGCCATTTTCTCTCTCCGTTCCCAACGACTGCCGGAAAAAAATCCTTTGGAACCAAAACCACCAACACAGCCTCAATTGCTTAATAGTCTCTCTTCGGTCCGACTTGGCCGGTCATGTTAAACACAATATAAACCGGACACGTTTCTAGAAATGTGTCCAGATAACTAGATTGGTATCATATTTCCCTACATATCACCCCACAGAGTCTCAAAGTGTAGGATCTGAAGCAAAACCTTCGCTCAAAGTGAGGCCCTCTTTTCCATACATTCTCAACAAAGACACTGTACCACAAGAGTTCGGTCCGCCTTGGCCCGAGCTCTCAAAATCATCTGAATGCCTAACATGTATCCTCTTTTGTGTTTAAATCCATATATTAGTATTATATATACTTACATATTACATTGCAGGGATTCATTTGGCCCTGCGCCATGCGTAAATTACGCAAAATGTTAACAAATGACGCAAATATTTTAATTAGCATGCATACCTGGGACGGACGTGAAGTTATTATAAGGAATAAAGAGAATACGACTGTGTCAGTGAAGACTTCACATTTGCAAGAAACATTAATAGACAAGCTTGTTTACCTTTTCAGTTCAAATCCATTTTTGATGAGCAATGTAATATATGCATGGATTAAGATTACAGAGAATATTTATCTCGTAAACAAAACCGGAAATAGCTATCAGCTGTAGACACGTATCTGGGCGATCTTACCCAACAACATAACGAATGGCAAATGCACAGGTTATCAAGTGCCTTTGTTGAGAATGTATGGAAAAGACAGCCTCGCCTTGAACAACGTTTTTGCTTCAAATACTACACGTTGAAACTCTATGAAGTGATATGTAGGTAGATATAATACTAATCTAGTTATCTGGACACTTTTCAAGAAACACGTGTCAGGTATATATTGTTCCGTTTATAGACCCAGAACAATACAAGACTCAATAAAATCAAAATAATTATCCATAGAAAATGTTTGAGGCCAGAGAGAGTTTCTTCACAGTAGGCTATGGTGATCTCCACACTTTGAGGCAAATCCCCAAACATACTGGAAAAAACCCCAGCTCACCAATACGTTTGTCCTAGTGAAACCGGCATTTGTTGTCATGATAAAGAACGTCTGTATGTCGACGTCCGACATGGAAGAAGCTGCAAGAGGGTGACGATGCAGGACATTAGATATTCGAAGTACTGCCCTGGATGACAATGCAGTGTCCACGAGAATCAAAGTACACGAGTGCAAATCTCAAACAGATTTCAATATAACCAAACGGCATCGTCTCATTGCCTTGACCATTCTTGCCTTCACTGCATGCATGTGTATTATGTTGCGAGGCATTTAACATCATTATCATTAGGCACCTTGTCAGTAACAGTCAAGTTCCAGAAACAAACTGCTGTTTCGGCTCCGAAGTCCCAACCATTGTGATGCAATTCAAATTATACCTTGGATGATAAACCAGTGACAAAATGAGCGGTTCATACGAAGTGATAATACAAATAATCGCAAACTACTCTTTGTGCACATCTCGATTATAAAGAGGTGCAGTTACAATACAACACAGCGCATGCAAATCTGGGTGTAAACATACTCTTGGATTCGAAGAAGTACGTATGATCTAATGACTCCATGCCCCCGGCGAATTCCGGAAGTCTGCTTTTTTCGCTTTGAAAACAATGGTTTCCTATAGATTCTTCAACAACAATAATGTTTCAAATCCTCCTGTTTTGTATATGATTGTCCATTTCTACTCATCTCATCTCAGGGCTGAGGTGTAAACGCTCATTCTTTTTTAAAAATATACTGGACAAAATAAGTTGTCCATATTTTTATTTTTATGACTGATATTTTATTAGTATGTCAGTGACTAAATAATCATTAATCAAAATTTCAAAATTTACAGATATCCCTAACTATTTTTGTCCAGTATATATGCACATCGGTGGAAAGTGATCTGTAACAAGTCACCTCGGCCGTGACGTGAAATGAAGTGGCGAACATGAAAACTGCACAGATATCATTGTATGACTTACATCTATAAAATTATTTACAGTATTTGGAATAATATTTTACTTGAGTTCAATATTACGAGCAAATTATGGAAAACAGACATCACTCATACTTAACAGCTGGTTTACATGGAACGCTTAGAGACATTGGTATGTCAAATTTTATACAAATGAAAAAAAGTGTGATAATAAGAACCCTCCGCTGAAGAACATGTCGTATATGGGAACGTCAGGTTTTACGTATGATGAGTGAGTGAGGTGAGTTTACGCCGCACTATGCAATATTCCGGCTATATGGCGGCAATCTGTAAATAATCGTGTCTGGACCAGCCAATCCAGTGATCAACAACATGAGCATTGATCTGCTCAATTGGAAACTGGAGTGTGTTGGAGTGAGTCAGTTGTGTTTAAGCCGCACTCAACAATATTCAAACTATATGGCGGCAGTCTGTCAATAATCGAGTCTGGACCAGAAACTCCAGTGATCAACAACATGAGCATCGATCTGCTAAATTGGAAACCAATGACATGTGTCAACCAAGTCAGCGAGTCTGACCACGCGATCCCTTTAGTCGCCTCTTACGACAAGCATAGTCGCCTTTTTTATTCTACCCTGGACTTCACGGGGCTTTACACATGAAGTGGAATGGTAGATGTCGACATGGTACAGTGCACTGAAACCAGCCGAAAGTATTGAGGGATGTCATCACTGAGAACAAACATAACAGTGGTGAAGGCTGTCTTGAGTACTCCAGTGATAATCATGGCTTGGTGCAGCTTGGTCCATAGACGTCGGGGGTGAATTACTGAAACATGACCGATACTGACATTACTTTTGAGTGGGCTTGATTGTAAACTACATACATCTAATACCTAATGTATTCACGGTTATACCAGGTAGATTAGAACTACAATAGCGAAATATTGTACGTTGTGAATTGGCTTTGTTTTTCCTTATATAGCACACGTGTGTGTGTTCGTGCGCTGTGTAAGGGGCCGCTCTCATAACGACCGTCTATAAATATTCTTGTCTGGACCAAGCAGTCCGGTGAACAGAATCAATAAGCATCTGGGACACGATGACTAGTGCCCATCAAGACAACCAGTTGCTCGCTTCTTAGGACAAGTAAGAGTTGCTGAAGACACTTTGTTCGTAGTATATGAACATAGCGATGTCAGTTTTGTAGGGAATTGTTAAGGATTATGATGAAAATATGCTTTGAATAAAAAAAATGGAAGATAGTTTCTCAGTAAAATAGAACATTCTAAACATGCTGAGAACAGGATGTGTCCAGCTTCATACTGAAGCACTGAAACGCCAGCAGACAAACTTGGCAATTAATCGCTGATGTCACCCAAGTCGGATGTCTCCTGTCAGGTGGTTTGATACTCATGCTCTAGCGGTCGATTAAATTATGCTTTGTCGGTAACTCACTCAGGATTCACGGCACTTGTCGAGAAAGATTTCGATCGGAGGGAGGTAACTCTGTTAGTTTGCAATTCTCTCAGTCTGCCGATAAAAGTGCGAAGGCATACTCTCTGAGACAAAAATGCAAGCGTTGTTTAAACATAATACAATCAACTAACACAAATATTTCAGTGTAGATCATGTATATGATCATGTGTGTGCATGTGTGCGTGAGAGACAGAGAGACAGGCACAGAGAGACACAGAGAGACAGAGAGGAACACAGAGAGAGACAGAGAAAGAGAAAGAGAAATGGCTGTGTGTTCTGTTTTACATATATTCCAACCCCATCACAGCGAGGGAGAGACAGAGAAAGACGGAGAGAAAGAGAGAGAAATGGCTGCGTGCTCTGTTTTACATATATTCCAACCCCATCACAGCGAGGGAGAGGCAGAGAGAGACAGAGAAAGAGAAATGGCTGTGTGTTCTGTTTTACATATATTCCAACCCCATCACAGCGAGGGAGAGGCAGAGAGAGACAGAGAAAGAGAAATGGCTGTGTGTTCTGTTTTACATATATTCCAACCCCATCACAGCGAGGGAGAGGCAGAGACAGACAGAGAAAGAGAAATGGCTGTGTGTTCTGTTTTACATATATTCCAACCCCATCACAGCGAGGGAGAGACAGAGAGAGACAAAGAAAGAGAAATGGCTGTGTGTTCTGTTTTGCATATATTCCAACCCCATCACAGCGAGGGAGAGGCAGGGAGAGACAAAGAAAGAGAAATGGCTGTGTGTTCTGTTTTACATATATTCCAACCCCATCACAGCGAGGGAGAGACAGAGAGAGACAAAGAAAGAGAAATGGCTGCGTGCTCTGTTTTGCATATATTCCAACCCCATCACAGCGAGGGAGAGGCAGAGAGAGACAAAGAAAGAGAAATGGCTGCGTGCTCTGTTTTGCATATATTCCAACCCCATCACAGCGAGGGAGAGGCAGAGAGAGACAAAGACAGAGAAATGGCTGTGTGCTCTGTTTTGCATATATTCCAACCCCATCACAGCGAGGGAGAGACAGAGAGACAGACAGAGAGAGAGACAGAGAGACAGAGAGGGACACAGAGAGAGACAGAGAAAGAGAAATGGCTGTGTGTTCTGTTTTACATATATTCCAACCCCATCACAGCGAGGGAGAGGCAACCCATACTTCACGTGTTGTCACGTTTGTTCAAAGGGACCACAGTAGTATTCGGACGCACTAACAGCTGGAGAAGTTGCGAGACTGAAGCTACAGGTGCCAGCATCGTATGTAGATATTTGGAGGGAGGGGAGAGACGGAGAGAGACAGAGAGAGACAGAGAGGGACACAGAGAGAGACAGAGAAAGAGAAATGGCTGTGTGTTCTGTTTTACATATATTCCAACCCCATCACAGCGAGGGAGAGGCAGAGAGAGACGGAGAGACAGAGAGGGACACAGAGAAAGACAGAGAAAGAGAAATGACTGTGTGTTCTGTTTTACATATATTCCAACCCCATCACAGCGAGGGAGAGGCAACCCATACTTCACGTGTTGTCACGTTTGTTCAAAGGGACCACAGTAGTATTCGCACGCACTAACAGCTGGAGAAGTTGCGAGTTTGAAGCTACAGGTGCCAGCATCGTATGTAGATATTTGGGGGGGGGGGGGGGGTCTCTTTGTCGCACGCGGAGGCTCGAAATGTCCCGCAAATGCTCAATAAGATTGAGATCTGGAGTCATAGATGGCCATGGAATGGCTTAAAGAACTCGGTTACAGCACGTGCCCCTCACGTTGTCATCCTTAAAGATGGACCTTGACGCAAGAGGATGGTCTCAAGGACGTCTTGTTGATACCGAGGCCCAGAAAGGGTACCACGAACCTTCATAAGGTACAGCTTAGGAAATGCATTCCCACACCATGACCGAATGTCCACCAAAAGGAGCCGTCTCTTGGATGTATCGTGGAACCATAGCTGTGCCCCTTTTCTCCACATGCGTGTCCTACCATCCACCATATGCAATAAGATATCATCGGATAAATGGACCCTCCGCCATGATTCAAAATTCCAGCGTACACGGTGATTACACCATTCAAGACGTGCTGCTTTATGAGCTGGAGACAGTTAGATGCGCTTTATTGGTCTTCTGGCCCTGTATCAAGCTGCTTTAAAGCAATTCCTGGCAGTTCTATCAAAGAGGATTCTGCCCGCTAACCATTATCGTAAGAAGGAGCTAGAATCAAGTCTCGATAGTGTTCTATCCTCTCTTGCTGCCGTCTTACGGGGTCTGTCTGGTCTTGGGCGATCTTTAACAACAGCAATGGCCCTGTGCTTGCTGATGAGTCGTGAAATGATTGAATGGCGGCACCCAACTTGCTGTCCAATTTGTCGAAGGGACATACCATTCCCCATGCCAATAATCTGCCATTTCAAAGCCTCGGACATTTTATGACGTGCCAGGACACTGATGATGAGCTAGGTGGGACGTTTCATACGATCTGTCTGCTATTGATTTACATGCTTAAACCTCGTGCGGCACACTGAGTTATGTCAATTTCATGTATCGCTTAGGGCAAATTGTCTTCTTTCTAAATTTTCCGATTTATAGGTCTTAGAATTTAGTGTTGCTTAATGCATTTCCAACCGTGTACATTGTGTTGTGTCATAGTTACAGAATGCATGCCTCGGTGGATATTTTTGCGATACAACTCGCACAGAAACATGTGACTCTTAAGTGACATGTATAACAAGGAAGTCGAACCTCCAGGTAGGTGTGTCCTGTCCCGTCTCAACACATTCCAGCAAAACTGTCTTGATTATGGCATAGTTACAGTGGAAATCAGAGAAATATGCACGCGAAGAACGTAGTCACAAAACAGTCGAGCAACAAATCAAACTTTACAATTAATCCTATCGTTGTCAATCCAACTTCAGATGTCATACCCTGTAGTGAGTTGTGCACGATCCGTGTAATTACGCAACAGGTTCGACAGGGTATTTCTTGATTAAAATGCATGTCACAATAACCTAAACACCCTGTCATTGTGCAGTAGGGTACGTAGTTCGGACTTGCGACTGGGATGACAGCACAATGTGTGGGGTATACGGGTTGAGTACTCGGGTATATTGGAAGATATGTTTGATGCGATAAGTGTTTAGTGACAGATGGTACGCGGTGATGATATGGATGGATTTGATTGTTATAAATCACTGATAGCAAAAGGTTATTTAATTTCTGCTGGTTGACAACAAAATATATTAAGAACTATAGAGAGCAGGCGTGGGATATACGGGCGAAGTATGACCAGGGCCGAGTGAGTGACACTAATTGAAATGATTTGTAGGACGCTTCATCAGGATTACTCAGCCTCAGGTGACAACATTCCTGAGTTTAATGTAAGTTAACCGCCACTGACGTTGTTAATTATATACATGCATTTGACGTTATTGGAATCTCAGAATCTTGATGTTAAGATCTTGATTTATACCATGTTTTTCATGATTTTAAATTTGTAAACAAAGATGCAGATAAATTGTCATCACATGGTAGACTGTCTGGAGGCATATCAGTCTTGGTTAGGAAAGAACTACTTACATTAATTTTGTTAGATGGACTCACATTTCAGAAAATGCTGCTTTCAATTTATGTAACAAATCAATTTGCAGAACAGAATATGATTTTGCTCTATTCTTGTGTACAAATCCACCCAGAGAGTTCATCATGGGACGATAAATTTAGTGTAAATTGCAAATTCGGCATCACTCTCTTCTAAGAAAAAATATTGCTATTGTTTTTTTTTCTAGTGAGTGAGTGAGTGAGTTTGGTTTTACGCCGCTTTTAGCAATATTCTAACAATATCACGGCGGGGGATACCAGAAAATGGACCTCACACATTGTACCCATGTGGGGAATCGAACCCGAGTCTTCGGAGGGACGAACGAACGCTTTAACCACTAAGCTATCCCACCGCCCCGTTTTGGGGGGTTTTCTTTCTTTTTTTTGTCTAGAATGATATCAACCGAATTCTCGTTTGGTTCTTGACTTTTGTGGCGCCCACGGATTCGCAATTGACAGCGTAGGTATAGATTCATCACCTAAAATGAAATCTTTTCACTTGATAATATTTCCATCTTGATCTTTTATGATAACACACAAAAACATTTGGATATTGAACCATCTGCCAGTGGTAGAAAATGTTAGGAATGAAAATAAATGCACGTGTTAATATTTTGTCTTATAATCCTAAACAGTTTATTACCCTTTTTGTATGCATTTTGAAACTTCATGAAAAGCAGACAACCTGCTTATATTTGTAGTGAACATGACTGTAATATTTAGACATTTTATAGGATTGCTTATGTGAATCATTTTTCACACACGCTCTAAGCACGATCTAGTGCACGTTGTCTGTCTGTGGTTAATCCTTTGAGAAAGGATGTTGTTTTTACACAAGTACTTTACGACAGGGTTTGATCGGTATACAACAGTAAATCTACACATATAAACACTACCTTTTGAGAAATCCAGTGAGCAAAACAAAAGGAATTAATCAATCAGCGTGTTATCAGTTAACCCTATGATCGATGTTTGTTTTTGTATCTTAGCTGATAATTCCCGCTCTTATATGTATTTGACTTAACGTTGGAGAAGAGTGTTCAAATTCCTTCCTCCGCGGGTTTTACATTTGCTACCAAGACCTCGAAATCGTCTTTTGTTCATTACGCAAATAAATGCCCCAAAAAGGTGACTATGCTTGTCGTAAGAGGCAGCTAACGGGATCCGGTGGTCAGGCTCGTTGACTTGGTCGACAGATTTCATCGGTGCCTCACTGCACTGATCGATGCTCAAGCTATTCATCACTGGACTGACTGTTCCAAACACGATGATTTAGAGACGGCCGCTTTATAGCTGGAACATTGCTGACTGTGGCATAACACTAAACTCACGCACTCACATAAACATACACTGGGTATGAGAGTATACTACTGAGTGAGTAAGTGAGTTTAGTTTTACGCCTCACTCAGCAATATTCCAGCTATGTAGCGGGGGTCTGTGAATAATCGACCAGACAATCCACTGATCAACAGCATGCGCATCGATCTACACAATGGGAAGCCGATGACATGTGTCAGTGGGAAATAGCATTTACACGTCTAACGCAAAAGAGATTGTGCATTAGACAATCAAAACTATGAATGAACCGTTAAAAAAATAAATAGTACATTTTCGGCAAGAGAACTTTAGTCGTGTTCGAAACTACGTGGAAAAAAACACACCAAAACCGTTGTATTTCTATTCCCGTGAGCACTTTGGGTACTGGGAGTACCCGATCCCACATAGCATGCACTAGGTCAGAAGAGGGATCAAGTAATTGTTTATGTATGCGAACTCTAAGTAGGTTGTGGTCGGTAATCCATCTCTACGGCCATAATGTCAACAATCTCAAGATGTGTCAAACACATTTATAACCCTCTCCAACTGAGGTCGTATGTGATCAAAAACTACACTAATTCACTTTTATGTGTATAGTTATGTTCCTCTTCACATGGTGAAGATATTTTCAAACAGATTAAAAAAACCCCAAAAACAACAAACAAAAAAACAAAAACTGACAACGCTTCAAGGATACATGCGTCAACCAAGTCAGTGAGAATGGTCACCCAATCCCGTTAGTCGCCTCTTACGTCAAGCCGGATCCTGATACATGACAAAAGGAGCACGTGACATACATGTTGTAGAACAGCGTACTGATTGAGACTCATATTATTGTCGTCAAATCCAATATGTGTATCTCCTACTAAAGCAGACCTCCTGCCTGCTGCGGATCGAGGAGATACCACAGCTTTCTTCATGCCAACGTGAATATACCAAACTGTGACGCATTGGTCGGCTTTCTACACACAACACGAACGTATTAAATGCAGCAAATATAATTAAAATCATCCACATTTTTCCATATCATTTGGCACATGGGTAACAGCTGCAGATACAATGTATCTTACAGCAGTATTGCATAAATATAGATGTACACCGCCACTCCCATAGCAGAAGCTAAAGGGCCGAGTGTCAAGCCATGTTTACCGACAAACACGCTGGGTTTGGGAGTAAGTGCACTGTCTCGCACCGCTATATCACGCAGGCTACAAAACGGAGTTAGAAAGGTATTCCGTCCGGTCTCTTCACCCCCGATAAATACAGCCGTTATACCAAGGTAAGTGACTAATCTGATACAACTAGTTGGTCTGTGTTCATAGGAGGCAGATTAACACTCAGGTACGTGACTAGTCTGACAACCGTTGTTTTTATTACAATTTAATTACACATTCCATGCATTTAGCTATAACGACAGTAAGGCTGCTTTTCAGGGCATTATCATTTGTAGGAGCCCTCGGTCTTGTCAGCTGCCTCCCTTCGCAGTTAAAGAAAGACCTCAGGCTTCTGCAAATACCAGAAAGGACACAGGACGACTGTTTGATCACCACATCGCTACAACATACATAGTTATGTTCACCATTCAGATATGATTACACGATGCCATTTAGAAAGTGGTCAAATGCAACATATGTCATATTTGGGATTTCACTTTCTTAGTAAAGTACAAATTCTAGTACTTTTTTCGGTTGAGTCCCATCCGGGATTCGAACCCGCACCCTCAGAGTCAGGCACCTAATCGCCAGCACACAAAGTCAGCCGCCTAGCCCGCTCAGCCACTGCGACTTCCGACAGTGGAATTTGTACTTTACTAAGAAAGTGAAATCCCAAATATGACATATGTTGCACCATTCAGATATGCAAGCCATCAAACACGACAGGTTTTCACAATGTTCTAATGTCACGATAACACATCGAATGTGTAGAGAACTGACACATGTCAATCTCTGATATATCACTTTGATATATAATATCACTTGTTTATACTATGCTACGTTAAGCTCTCCTTATTATCCCATAACTGGCACATGAAAATCTCCAATATATCATTGCGATATCTAATGACACATGTTTATACTATGCTACAATAAACTGTCCTATTATTTCATAACTGGCACATGTCAAAATCCAATATATCACTGTGATTTATTAGTATTAGCTCATGTCACTCTAGTTATGAATATGGAGTGTCATTCCAACACGGAAAACCAATTTTGAGGCTAAACATGAACTTTATTTCACTCTATGAAATTTCAAGTAAAATAATAGTTCTTCAACCAAGCAGATTACACAATGCCTTAATGAAGTGAAATCCCAAATATGACATTGCCAACCACTTTGGAGCCATGCCCATTTCAGCTTGTCAGAAGGGTACACAAAATATGTGATTTAGTCCACCAGTTGTCCGCACACAGTGGCTGAGTGGGTTAGATCGTTGACTCCAAGGGGGCAAATCCAAATCCCCGTATGGGACTCAACCCCAAAATGTACAAGAATCTGTAATTTACTACGAGAGCGCAATCCCAAGTGTTACATTCAATCACGCGATTCAGAAGGACCGTTCCACCACACACACCTCTCGGTGGATTGTTAACAAATGCATGCATACTTTCAGAAAAGGAGTTAAACTAAACTAAATTAAATTAAACGAAACAACTGGCATTTAAAAGCAAATATTTTTGGAGCGAGGTTTGCGCGATAATTATCTCTTCCATCAGGTGATAGGTCAGTCACATTCAGTCACATGAACGTAAGACTGATGTTGACGTCACGAATTCTTGATGTGACTTTAACACTGACGGATTAATTCCACTTTCCTGAGAAAACCCCTTGGAAATTTCCATGCATGAATCATCTCTGAAGTGCTGTGTGGTCAGTTTGACCGGTCAACACCGTAACGCTTTAAGGGTATAAGTTCGATAGTTTATTAGCACGCCCATTCAAAAATCAAAATAAAAAAGTGACACACCCTAGTGACAAATCCTAGTGACAAATCCTAGTGACACATCCTAGTGACAAATCCTAGTGACGAATCGGAGAAATGAGCGAATGGACTATGGATCTGATCAGTGTTGTAACTGGCTCGTGTTGATATTCTTCATACAAGTTTTTCTTAGTTGTTATTTAGACACCTCTGTTGTTGCAGTTCAATTATGGGCTAGTTGATCAATTGTGAGAAAACAATGTTGACCTCCTGTCGGTCATGAAAATATATCACGATCCGCTATCACTGTGACTAAAGTTGTTGGGAGATCCGAGCTTGTGGACTGAATGCATGCACGTACGCACGTACGCACGTGCATGCATTCACTCTGGATCCGGATCTGCATTTAGAACTGGACGCATCCACGTCGCATGCGCATACAACCACGGACTCAGAGACACTCACTCGGGACCGAGACCTGTACTAAAGAAGACTAGACGTGCTGATATGAGAACTCTCTTTTGTCATAGCAACATCCATTCATCTTGTCGATTGTCATCAAGTCGAAGATTTATTTTACCCACGTAATACGTATTTGAAGCATAAAAATGTGGCACAGGTGCGCGGAAACCTGTTTCTCACTTGCTGGCACCACGAGTGCTAGGTATACGATCCCCATGTCTTTCTTCAGGCACGTCGTCTCTGTACACACACAACCTCCACGTCAACGGCCTTGACACAGATAACTAGAGCCACTTCACCCGTATAAAAAATGAGCGACTGTAAATAATGTCGATCTCACTGCTTGACAAGACTGAGATAACTGTATGCATGTCAGCAAAGCTATGCTGACTCACCTACATCTGAGTAATACACTATTAACTGAATCTACACTTGTGTTTGCATATTTTTAAGTATTTTCAATAACACATGTTTACTCTTTCCCCTAATCGCACATAATGTACCCGTCGTATTTCGACTTTCAGATACGGAACAGTAAATATTGCGTTATAACTGTCAATTCGTCGTTAGCGCATATAACACATTTTCCTCTAATATCACATGCTATTTTAATCTCGTTTAAGTGTCACATAATGATAGAAGTTATAGACAAAAGGACATGCAAATTAC